>NC_091186.1:36230826-36248326 GCF_040958095.1 Procambarus clarkii | reverse complement strand
CTCTGGCTCTGGCTCACGCTCTCTCTCTCTGGCTCTCTCTCTGGCTCTGGCTCTCTCTCTCTCTCTGGCTCTCTCTCTCTCTCTCTGGCTCTCTCTCTCTGGCTCTCTCTTTCTCTCTGGCTCTCTCTCTCTGGCTCTGGCCCTCTCTCTTTCTCTCTTTCTCTGGCTCTCTCGCTCTCTCTGGCTCTCGCTCTCTCTGGCTCTCGCTCTCTGGCTCTCTCTCTCTGGCTCTCTCTCTCTGGCTCTTCTCTCTGCTCTCTCTCTGGCTCTGACTCTCTCTCTAGCTCTGACTCTCTCTCTAGCTCTGGCTCTCTCTGGCTCTGGCTCTCTCTCTCTCTGGCTCTCTCTTTCTCTCTGGCTCTCTCTTTCTCTCTGGCTCTCTCTTTCTCTCTGGCTCGCTCTCTCTCTCTCTGGCTCTGGCTGGCTCTCTCTCTCTCTCTCTCTCTCTGGCTCTGACTCTCTCTCTCTCTGGCTCTCGCTCTCTCTCTCTGGCTCTCATATTTCATTTGATTTAAAAATGTCTGAGATTTTTACTTAATCTAAGTTATATTGCATGGTGCTAATATGAATATTATACATGACTTTTTTCTTTTCTTTCTCTCTCTCTTTCTCCCTTTCTTTCTTTCTCTTTCTTTCCTTCTCTCTCTCTTTTTCTTTCTCTTTCTACATGAATATTATACTTGACTGTTTACATTCACTTGTAGATTTTTATTTTTAGTTAATTAGTCCTAAACTTTTGATTAATAGATTTTTATTATTAGTCATAGAAAAACTATAGTGTTATATGTATACTCGGAAAATTTTACTTGTTTTAGTTTTAAGTAACAATAACTGCTTGTAACGTCAGACTGATCTCAGCATGACATGAATCACAGGCTGCTTGATCACAAAATCTATTGTGTTCACATATTGCATATATAGATTTTTATAGATTTTTAAATTTTTACTTTTATATTCTGTTATAGATATAGTCTATATATTTCGAGCTATTACATATATTTTGTTGTATTACTCATTCTTAATTAAATAAATATAATATTTTAATTCTCTTTTTGTACCCTATTTATTTGTAATTTACACATACATATATAGGATGTCCATTTCTTTCTCAGATATGTCTTCTTTCTTTCTCTCCCTTTCTATTTCAGATATGAATTAAAAAATTATTATACCCTAATTTACCCTAAACGTTTTAATGTAGGTAATTAAAAGATTATAAAAAAGTTTTTAGAAATGTTAATTATTTACGTTCTAAGGTTGTATATAAAAGTTCTCAAAAAACCTTTTCTAAACGTAATTATAAACGTGCTGAAAACAATGAAATGTCGTTTTTAGGATGTTTTAAAAACATGAAAATGTTTGCTGGGAAATGAACAGTATGGTAAACAACACAGCTCAATTTCAATGCAATGTCACACAAAATTATTAAATCGAAATGAAAATAAATTGAAATCTATGAAAATTCAAATTATCAATACAATCGGAAATATTGAAATAATATCGCAACATAATATAGTGTGGGTTTCTTACGTGCAACAGACGGTGCTGTTTTTCAAAAAAGGCATGGTTTTACCTGTCACAAGTGTGGCATCTATACTTATACTCACGAAATGAACGGTATGGTAAACAACATAGCTCAATTGCAATGCAATGTCACAATAACATTTAATAACAATAATAACAATAACATTTAAATATACTTTAAGATATAATCTAGAAGAAAATAAGAACATTGAAACGGTTCATGAACTCGATTTCAATAAAGGACACTATGGGGAACTTTGAAAAACAGTTAATGAGTATAATTAGACAGACTTGTTGCTAGGCAGAGGAGTAAATAATGAGATATATGGCAAATTTTGCAAAATATACGGCACACAAACATTCATACCCAAACAAAGCAAAATGCTAGGTAAGAACAAAGCAGTTGGCCCGTAGGGGAAAGGAGATACCCACAAGACTGGAATACAAGTCATTAACAAGCACACAAGTACTACACTACACAACAACCGCACTACTACCAGAACTGGACGAATCACTACCAAAACAACACATTGCACATCACTACCAAAACAACACAACACAACACAAGCATTGGCAAAGAATTATAGACCAGTTGCACTAACATCCCACATAATAAAATTATTTGAGAGTGATCAGGAGTCAGATTACTAGTTTTATAGAGACCAATGACCTCCACAATCCAGGCCAACAAGGATTTAGAGCAGTTTCTATGATCGAGCCACTGAGATCTATAAAGAATTCTGATCAAGAAAGAGATCTAGGGGTGGTTTTAGATAGAAAACTATAACCTGAGGATCATATTAAGAACATTCTGCGAGGGGCCTATGCTACACTTTTTAACTTTAGAATTGCTTTTAAATACATAGGTCAAAAAGTTTTAAAAGTTTTAAAAGTTTTTTAAACCTCTCGTGTATCATGAGTGTGTTAAAGCATCAGATGGTGCATTCAGATGATGAATATTACCTAGTTCCTTCATCTGGGAAGAATGAACACATATTGGTGCATTCGGATGATAAAAACTAACTACTGTAGTTTAATTGATCAACAGACTGTATATCATATGCAGACTGTATGTGGATCTGCGGGCCACTCCAAACAACAGCCTGGTGGACCAAGCTCCACCAGGGCTAAAGCACAAAGTGATATAGATGTGATAGAGAAACTAGGTCAAATGGAGGAGTAGGTCTGTATATTAAACAGCACCTGACGTGCACAGAGCTACTAAACTCAATGTGGTGGTAGAGTGGTGGGGGGGGGGAAACATTGCAGAAAAAAACAAAAATACAATTTGGTCAACAAAACAGCATTGTTTAAAATAGAAGACATGGGTTGTCATTTTGGGGGTAAGGTAGGTTACATTGAGTTAATTAGTTAGTACTTAGTTTTTATCTTAAACTGGTTGGGAGAGGTACAGTGTTGCTGTGCTGGTGAAAGAACACCTAAAGGTAAATTAAATAATGATTGCGAATCCACAAGAAGTTGACATAATATCGCTAGAGATCTGCAATCAGGATGATAAACTTTCCTTAAAGAATTTGACAAACACTTGCTGATAGGACATGAAGTAAATGAAATGTATGTCAAGTTTTGTGAAATATATGATAAAAGCACAACAAAATTTGTACCAAAGGAGAGATGCAGAACTAGGAAAAGGGGTTTGTTCAACAGAAATTGCGAGAGGGCCTGAGACCCAAACACACACAAATGGAATCAATATATAGCAAGAGGCCAAACCCCCAAACATACAAGCGATGCAAAGATGCGAGAAACAGCAGCAGCATTAAGGAGAGGGACTTAAGGACCATAAATAAAGTGTGAAAATAAACTCGAGTAAATTTTTTTAACTACTCTCGACAGTGAAGAAAAACAAATATTCAGACGATTTGTGTTAGAATCATTAATCTTACACTTTCGGTCATATTCAACAACACAAATACATACACACACATTCCTGTTGCTGTAGCAAGTGAAGAATTACACACACAGATCACAATAACGTGATGCATCAAATGAACAAATCCACAAGGGCCGTGACGAGGATTCGAACCTGCGTCCGGGAGCATCCCAGACACTGCCTTAATCGACTGAGCTACAACAGGGTAAAAGGGTTGAAACCGAAGTTCTACTGAACTTACTGGATCCCATAGCCTCTCCGAGGCACAAACCAGGCTTTTACACAACCCCCCCCCCCTGCACCCGAGCTATGTCAACAGGCCGTTCTCCCTCTTCGCCCTTCCGAATGCACCATATCAGTAAATTTTTTAATAATCTTTTAAAAATAGTAAATGCCACTATTTTTGCAAAATTATTACGAGATCTATTATTCTATAGAATAATGCATATAAATGCATATATGCATATAAATACAAAACATAAATACAAAAGTAAATGTAAATAATTTTACCTTGCACCTAGATCCACCAAGCCTGTATGGCGCGCGTTTCAGTACTTCGGAAATCTAGAACTATCTTGAATCTCTAATCTGCAATGAAACAATACATATTATTGCACTTACCAAAACATGGATGAATGTAGAAAATACAGAACTATTAGCTGAATATCAAATAAATGGATTTAATCTATTTCACACAGATAGATATATTACACCGTGTATATTAGGTAATACCTAACATACACGCCTCCACACACACTACATTTGAAATGTAGTCTCAAAAAGACTACATTTCAACAGCAAAGATTACTCCATAAAAAAATAATTAAATTATTGACCAACATGAGAGAGGGTTAGCCAACATGAGGGTTGTGTTGATTGCCTGAAAATATTTAAATTGTGTAATGTATTGAATGGCATTTTTCAAGTTACAACATTTTTTAAATTACTGAACTAGGTTCTAGGCTTTGCTAGGCTTAATTCAATTATTACAGATAAGCCTAACCTAGCCTAGAACCCAGTGGGTTTTCTTCCTATTGGGGAGTGTTGTACATGCCTCGCCTCCACATACACACTAGCACAGCCAGGCCTCGCCTCCACATACACACTAGCACAGCCAGGCCTCGCCTCCACATACACCAGCACTGCCAGGCCTCGCCTCGCCTCCACATACACCAGCACTGCCAGGCCTCGCCTCCACATTTAAACCAACCAAGCCCACAAATACGTTAACATGGACCAGCATTACACCGTCTAACATACTCTGTCAGATGTAACAACTAAATTTGTGAATTCAAGACCAAATCTATTGTATAACACAGTGTTAGTACGAGAAAAACATTACTTACATTCGAAGCCGTGTTTTAAAATGGCGGCGGTCTTGTACTGACGCTCCAAACTGTGTGTTCGTTTGCGTATGATGAACGTGTGACAATTTACTACAACAATTATTTAATTATTCTTATTCTTTATTTTAATATTTTTAGGGTACATGAAATTTCAAACTTATTTGCACACAATAATATAATTGCATTGTCATAACCTTTATATATTACGGAAAATACGATGACATGAACGAAGTCAAAGTGAAGTTGAAGTCAAAGTCATTCGCCGAACGTATTAGTCATTTTTTTTCATACATACATAGTTGATTTACAAACATAATGTTGGATTTATAGATTTATTTATAAATTTGTATTTATTTACCTGTATTTACCCAAGTCTTTCCTAAATCTAAACTTATCCAATTTATACCCATTGTTTCGTGTTCTATCTTGTGTTGACAATTTTAATACCCTATTAATATCCCCTTTGTTATATCTATTCAGGAAATTGTGGTTGATCTCGAACCCATTGATAATGTGACGACTTATACAGAATTTTGTAACTATATCATCAAGATTGTAACCAGCTTAGCTAAATGTAGTGTGGGGTTCAGTCCCTAAGCCCATATATGTGCCTCTCTAACCATTTAGGTTACAGGGCAAAAACATAAAAACAAAGGTAACTGCAGAAGGCCTATTGGCCCATACCAGGCAGCTCCTATCTATAACAGATAAACACTAAGTACTACCTAATTAACTCAATGTAACCTACCAACCTAACCCCCAAAATGTCAATCCATATCTTTTATTTTAAACAATGCTGTTTTGTTGACCAAATTGTATTTTTACTCTTTTTCTGTCATGTTTCTCCCACCCCTGTTTTTTCCCTTTTTTCTTATTTTTTCTCAACATAATTCATACTTTAATTATGCGGATCAGGACATCACCTGATCAAACACATCAAACATCGTTTGACCACCATCAAACACACACATTTCGTGTGTGTTTGACGCTCACTGATATGTACCAGCGTTGTTTTATATATGGTGCTATTCTATCTTACGCTTTGTTGCTCTTTTTTACCTACGGGCTCATAGAACATTCTATTGCGAAAACATTGGCACAAAAATGAATGACGTACATACAATAATAATGTCAGGACAGTGATATAATTATAAACTTTCAAAGCACTGTATCGCCCATGTGTCGTCTTGTCACCAATACTGGGTAACAGTTCCGCCACTTCCCACACTCTTGCGGGTGGGCAGCGACCATTATTCTACGTTTATATTCATATCACCGTGTTGGGAATTTCATTGCGAGTACATTGATACCAAAATTAACGCTGTAGGACAAGTGTGGAAGTGATAACAATCCCAAGAGTAAAAACATTTTGTTGCTCTTGGGCACTCACGGCGAGTCATCTACGTAGGTATTTATTGGGTGCTGGTATTCATATAACTTTTGGTGACCGTTTTTGCTGATTTTCTTCTAGAGAATGTTATTGCGAACACGTTGGTACCAAAATGAAATACATAGCTCGAGAACTAAGGTCAGGAGAGTAAAAAGAGTATACACATTTTTGTTTTGACGCTTAATTAAGGTTATTGTGAGTACTCATCGCCTGCCTAGAAACTGGAACTAGTAATTCCATCTATCATACATATCATACAAGAGGAGCCACACATCTATGGATCATCCAATAAAATCAGCAGACTTCTAGATGTTACTACTGCTCGGCTTAGACTCGGTTACAAGTATCTCTGGGAATTCTCATTATCTGCTGATGTAGACCTGACCAAATGTAAACTGTGTCAACAAAATTATTCGCACACCCTCCGTCACTATGTGATGGAGTGCGAAAAGATACATGAATTTAGAGACAATTCTATAACCAATGTTCCAGCGATGTGTCAATATTTCATTCAAAATGATCTGCTACCAGAAATTTTAGCCAAATATCCCCAGTTTGCTAACTGTAGATAACAACTAAGTGATTGTAACCTATCCACCGCTGCCCACTGGATGGGGGACGGTGTGCAGGACAAACATATAAATTTTGATACTAGCTCTCCACATATGTCAGTTGCTTAATTTAGAACCTGTACTTGAGGTCGATCTCGAACCCATTGTTGATGTGATGACTTATATTGAATTTTGTAACTAGCTCATCAAGATTGTAACTTGCTTAGCTAAATGAATTGTGGGGTTCAGTCCCTGAGCCCATTATGTGCCTCTGTAACCCTTTCCACAACCGCCCACAAGATGGGTATGGGGTGCATAATGGGGTGGGGTGTCTTGGCCAAACGTGCCACATCAAAACCACAAGTTGACATTGAATGTGAATTAACAATGAGACAAGTAAGATTTATACTAATACATTTATACTAACTCTGTTGAGCGTTGACCATTTATACATCAAATCTGTTGATGTGAGCACTTTAGTTTAGTCTGCCGTTTAAAGAAAAAAAGAGCATATCAATGGTATATCACAGAAAACGAATTTATCATAAACTCATGTATTTGTCTTATCATATTGAACTGCATTCATATTTTTAATATATAACAATATGAATATACAAATTTCTGTAAATCCCCTACCTTGTTGGAATCTGTGGAAATGAATGAGCAAATGTGCTGGCTGAAGGCGCTGAAGGAAACCACATTGGTTTCATTTTGGATACAAATGTCCATGGAAATTCAAAATGGAAACTAATTATATAGTTGAACCTGCAGAGACGAGTTTAAGAATCTGTGTTGAGAGTGATGGACACAGCCTTCACAATTATACTTCAGAGAATGTAAACATCTAAGAGTCATTAGAAATATGTGTAGAATAATAAACCCTACATTGTTTGAGTTAGGGAAAACACCATTTGTGATATATAGATACTATAGCTGTTCCTAAAGATTCACCCTTTTTTGCACCAGCAAGATAACATATAAGATTTTAAGAGTTGACGAATGTTAATATTCTTGTTTGATAAACTGTGAACTTGAGACATAGTTAATAAGAACATATTAACACAACAAAATGTTTTCAAAATCCTTAACACCACTTTCCAGCAACTTATATAATTTATATAAATTATTTTAGAGAATAATACATAAATTATATATTTAAACATGATATAGTGTTTAGTGGAATGTATAAGGAGTCAAATTGTGTTAAAAAGAGCAATTTTTAGAAAATTTGGAAAAATACTTTTTTCTGTTCAAATTATAACTAAATGGATTATAAAGGTTTCACTCAGCCAATATATATCATTCACAATTTATTAATGAATTTTACAAAAAAACACCATAAATTTTATATTTAAACATGTAAAAACTATTTGTTTTACATTTGGAAGAAAATAATTGTAGAAAAACAATTTATAATTAAACCTTTGTGTTTGGATTTTTTGAGTAAAAGTTTCTCAAAGGCTCTCCTGCACCATTCTCAATGCAAATCATTCCCACACCTATGGCAAGAGATAGGCGAACGTTGTGTAGATGATTTGTGTTTGCTGGGAAGGGAAAGGCGATTCTAGAATTGGGTTGAGTCTGCCGGAGTTGGATCTTATGCTGACCTAAAGCAATTGATGGGCATGGAAAGGTTCCTAGAAATGATGCACCGCGAGACAAAGTTCCAGATTCAAGAGGCAGGGGGTAAATGATGTAAGAGATGCCGCAGATAGAGCGGACATAATTACAGAAGCGTACAAACGCTTAAGGAGAACAAAGTGAGACGTGAGGCGAGACATAGCAATGGTTGACCCAGTGGAGTCTGAGGAGGGAGAAGTTATGGCAGAAACAGAGGGGACTGAGGTGTGAAAATTTTTGATAGATGGACGAGTAATCGCAAGCATCCTGAAACTCAGAGGAGTAGGTCGCACACTTCCTCTGAAAGTGAGGATGAAGAAGTTAAACGAGAAACTATATACGTGCCAAGAAGTCAAGAGTCCAGTAAAGCCCCACAGAGTACGAGTACTGCACCTGGCCTGAGGAACTCCAATACGAGCGGGCAGAGTAAGAGCCACTCAGGAACTTATAGGAGAGATTTCTCCCAAATGAGATGTTACAAGTGCAACAGATCGGGTCACATAATGCGAGATTGTAGGCAGGACAAGAGAGTTGTGACCCTTGCCATGTGTGACCCTCAGAATAAAAAGATTGATGTAACCCAGAACAAACCACAGAAAGTAAACCTAGTGAACGAGCGGTATAGGCCATTCATGAGTAAAGGTTGGATCAGCATAGGTGGCCACCCTGAAGTAGAAATTGGTATTTTAAGGGATACCGAAGCTAATCAGAGCTTGATTACGAGAAGCCTGATTGGGGAGGGTCGACTGTTAGCTGGCAGGAGGAAGATGAAGGTATAGGGGTTCGTGTCTGAGAGTGACATGACCGTATGTGCTGTCCAGCTAAAGTCGGACTATGTGTCGGCGGAGGTGATGTTGGGAGTATGCCCCGACATACCTGTTCCAGGAGTCCAGGTGATCTTGAGGGAATGACGTGCGGGACGATGGTGTTGCCAAAGGTTATAGTGAAGGCTGTGCCAGAGGAGTGCCCGGAAAGCCACGGCACAGGTGAGACACCTGAGTGTGTAAACCTGACTGGCATCCTAGAGGGCGAGTCAGAAGACCGCCAAGCCATTGAGGACCCTGTCTCGATAGTGACGAGGGCAGAGGTGGCCAACAGGGAAGCCACTGGCGAGGATATGACAGTGTCGACTCCACCGATAGAAGATATCGACGTGGAGATAGCATGGCTGTTTCATGAAAGCCTAGCTCAAGGAAATGTAGAAGACACTGGAGACGATGTGACAGTGTCGACTACATCAATGGAAGATATCGACGTGGAGATAGGGTGGCTGTTTAGGGAAGGTCCGGCTCAAGAAAAATGCAACCTCGGTGAGGTCAGAAGCGAAAATGACCCAATCGAAGAAGAATAATGTGAAGAGAGTGAACCTGAGTAGAGGTTTCAGGCCCGCTGAAATTAAGAGTCGGAAGGTGGATGCACCTGTGCTGAGCAGAAGTGAAGAAGGATGTGGACAGACTGACGACGGGAGTACAGCGTCAAGTTGTCCACGAGCACAGAAACATAGGGATAATGAAATTAAGTTGTTTAGATGTCAAGAGTTAACACATTTCACGAGAAGCGTGAAGATAAGATAGTGAAGAAGAGTGATAGCCAAAAAGAGGAGGTGAGAAGAGACAGTATGTGCAGAGGGATGCTTACGAGCACTCTGGAAGAGGTAAAGCGACAAGTACTGTCGTGTGCTGTCGAATGTAATACAGTGCTTGAGGAACCTTTAAGGAAACGAGGAAGTGATGAAGGAGGAGAGATGGAGTTGTGTAGAGGTGAGAACTGTGAGAAGAAGATGATAGTGCAGGCCTGGAGGAGTAGAAGAAAGCCGAGGATTCGATGGAAGTCGAAGAAGATGAAGTATCGGATAAATGAGGAGACGAGAGAAGAGATCGTCTGTGAAGACGAGAAAGTGAAGCATGATGACAAGAGACGGAAGCATGATGGCAGTAGATGGAAGCGTGAAAACGACAGAGTGAAGAATGTTGATGTGAGACTGAAGTGTGATGGTGATAAACCGAAGCACGAGGACGACAGAGGAGGAACAGAAGGTAGATGTCTGTCTCTGAACGTGAAGAGTGCAAGAAGAGGAAGAAAAGGTGGAGGAAAACAGTAAGCAGGGTGGACTGATGGAGCAAAGGTGTCCAAGGGGGACAGCTAAGCAAAGGTGTGAAAGAAGTCGGATCGCTTAGGAGAAGACCATGTTTTTTGCGAGTTGTGAGCCAGATTTTGCAAGGTGCAACGGTTTATTTGCAGACACCTGGAGGGAGTACGTAAACGGACTAACCAGTCGAACAAATTGGTAAAAGGACGAGAGACAATGTATTGGCTGATGCATTATCCTGAGCCTAGCCACTGGAATAGCTCTCAAAATAAGGTGAGGGGAGTGTTATGATCTCGGGCTGCCTGAGAAACGAGTCTACCCCTTGAGAGTTATTCTGCAAGACCAAACCTAACTTAGAGGTCAAAGACATATAGATACAGATATATATGTGTTAAACACTGTATGTTAGATTTGGGAAGTAGTTTAAAAGTATGGGCAGTGAATAAGAATATAAATAAATGATTTGACAAGAGATGTAGAGACTTTGCTGGAGGCGTGAGGCTCACTTTCAAAGGGCCTTGACCTCACTTGAGCTGCAGAAATCGTGAGGGAAGATCGCACTCTGTTGAGCCCTTGTGGAAGAAGAACCCCTGATTGTCATACCTTCAAGAAGTGGACGAACGTTTCGAGTGTGGAATATGTCTGGAGACGTGTCAGCTCAACTCGTGAACTACAGAAAGAGTGCGGAGCAGTTTTGAAAGCAGTTCTGTGGGCAACCTAGGGCGCCCTGTGTCGGCGCCCAACCAGCGGGCGTCAGCGAGCAATTCGAATTCTGTGGTTTGTCTGGGAAACAAGTTGCTGAGAGAACTTCGAGCTCACTAAAGGGAGTTAGTAGATAAAACTCTAAGGCAGTTGAAGGAGCAGTTTACTCTGAGGAAGAGTAGCCCCAAAGTGAGGAGATGGACCTCAAGCTGTGTGAGGACTAGCAGTGAAGTGAAGTTTCACATGCTTCTGTATTACCAGTGGTGAAGCATCATTGCTGTTCAAGGAAAACGTCATGATGCAGCAGCCTGGAAGAGCTGTAGAGGATCCTGGTAGAGAATTGTTGAGGAACCTGAAGACGTTCCGTGTAGGGAACCTCTAGAGATAGAGGAGAAGTTCTTATTGTCTACTTATAGAGAGTTGATAGAGTGCTTGAGTGTCATTGGCGTTCACGACACAGTGGGAGGCGAGTGATTGGATAGTTTTGTATCAATGAATATTTATACTGATGTTTATAGTAGTATAGCCATAGGGTGAGTTACCTGTATATATTTATACACTTTCTAGGGCTGATAGTGCCATATTGTATTTGAGATTTAACCCACTTGATGAGGTTGGTAGAGTAAGTGGCAAGTTGGGCTACCACTTGATAAGCAGCTGATAAGAGTCCTGATGGGATTGGATTGCTTGTGTTCTGTCTTGTGTTGAAAGTTTGTTTTCACCTCATCCAAAACTGTTGTAACATATCACCTCACCCAAATGCAGGTATAAAAAATCGAAGATGTTTAAGCTCTATTCAGTTACAGTTGTGTGTGTGTAAACTAAAGTCTTTGAAAATGTAATAAGTTTTACGAAACGCGCTCAAGTGTCGTGTCAGACTAGAAATAAAAATGAATTTAGGAGAATTGATTTTTCAATTAATAATATAATAATAATAATAATAATTTTTATTTAGGCAAAGGTACATACATAAAGAGATTTTACAAAGTTTGTTGGCTTTATAGATAAGAGCTAGTACATACAATGCCTAAAGCCACTATTACGCAAAGCGTTTCGGGCAGATTCACAGATCAACAGTGAAAAGTAACATAAGAAAGATCGAGAAAATTCGTGTTAGAGTTATTAATCTTACTTTTTAGGTCATATATAATAACATATGTCTACAGGAAAGACTGCTACCAAAATATATAATATATATATTATATATATATATATATATATATATATATATATATAAATATATATATATAAATATATATATATATATATATATATATATATGCGAACAAGCCTGAATGGTCCCCAGGACAATATGCAACTGAAAACTCACACCCCAGAAGTGACTCGAACCCATACTCCCAGAAGCAACGCAACTGGTATGTACAAGACGCCTTAATCCACTTGACCATCACGACCGGACATAATGAGGTGATAGCCGAGGCTATTTGAACCACCCCACCGCCGGCACTCGGATAGTAATCTTGGGCATAGCATTTTACCAAATCACCTCATTCTTTGGGGCACACGTGAGGAACACAAATGCGAACAAGCCTGAATGGTCCCCAGGACAATATGCAACTGAAAACTCACACCCCAGAAGTGACTCGAACCCATACTCCCAGAAGCAACGCAACTGGTATGTACAAGACGCCTTAATCCACTTGACCATCACGACCGGACATAATGAGGTGATAGCCGAGGCTATTTGAACCACCCCACAGCCGGCACTCGGATAGTAATCTTGGGCATAGCATTTTACCAAATCACCTCATTCTTTGGGGCACACGTGAGGAACACAAATGCGAACAAGCCTGAATGGTCCCCAGGACAATATGCAACTGAAAACTCACACCCCAGAAGTGACTCGAACCCATACTCCCAGAAGCAACGCAACTGGTATGTACAAGACGCCTTAATCCACTTGACCATCACGACCGGACATAATGAGGTGATAGCCGAGGCTATTTGAACCACCCCACCGCCGGCACTCGGATAGTAATCTTGGGCATAGCATTTTACCAAATCACCTCATTCTTTGGGGCACACGTGAGGAACACAAATGCGAACAAGCCTGAATGGTCCCCAGGACAATATGCAACTGAAAACTCACACCCCAGAAGTGACTCGAACCCATACTCCCAGAAGCAACGCAACTGGTATGTACAAGACGCCTTAATCCACTTGACCATCACGACCGGACATAATGAGGTGATAGCCGAGGCTATTTGAACCACCCCACCGCTGGCACTCGGATAGTAATCTTGGGCATAGCATTTTACCAAATCACCTCATTCTTTGGGGCACACGTGAGGAACACAAATGCGAACAAGCCTGAATGGTCCCCAGGACAATATGCAACTGAAAACTCACACCCCAGAAGTGACTCGAACCCATACTCCCAGAAGCAACGCAACTGGTATGTACAAGACGCCTTAATCCACTTGACCATCACGACCGGACATAATGAGGTGATAGCCGAGGCTATTTGAACCACCCCACCGCCGGCACTCGGATAGTAATCTTGGGCATAGCATTTTACCAAATCACCTCATTCTTTGGGGCACACGTGAGGAACACAAATGCGAACAAGCCTGAATGGTCCCCAGGACAATATGCAACTGAAAACTCACACCCCAGAAGTGACTCGAACCCATACTCCCAGAAGCAACGCAACTGGTATGTACAAGACGCCTTAATCCACTTGACCATCACGACCGGACATAATGAGGTGATAGCCGAGGCTATTTGAACCACCCCACCGCCGGCACTCGGATAGTAATCTTGGGCATAGCATTTTACCAAATCACCTCATTCTTTGGGGCACACGTGAGGAACACAAATGCGAACAAGCCTGAATGGTCCCCAGGACAATATGCAACTGAAAACTCACACCCCAGAAGTGACTCGAACCCATACTCCCAGAAGCAACGCAACTGGTATGTACAAGACGCCTTAATCCACTTGACCATCACGACCGGACATAATGAGGTGATAGCCGTGGCTATTTGAACCACCCCACCGCCGGCACTCGGATAGTAATCTTGGGCATAGCATTTTACCAAATCACCTCATTCTTTGGGGCACACGTGAGGAACACAAATGCGAACAAGCCTGAATGGTCCCCAGGACAATATGCAACTGAAAACTCACACCCCAGAAGTGACTCGAACCCATACTCCCAGAAGCAACGCAACTGGTATGTACAAGACGCCTTAATCCACTTGACCATCACGACCGGACATAATGAGGTGATAGCCGAGGCTATTTGAACCACCCCACCGCCGGCACTCGGATAGTAATCTTGGGCATAGCATTTTACCAAATCACCTCATTCTTTGGGGCACACGTGAGGAACACAAATGCGAACAAGCCTGAATGGTCCCCAGGACAATATGCAACTGAAAACTCACACCCCAGAAGTGACTCGAACCCATACTCCCAGAAGCAACGCAACTGGTATGTACAAGACGCCTTAATCCACTTGACCATCACGACCGGACATAATGAGGTGATAGCCGAGGCTATTTGAACCACCCCACCGCCGGCACTTGGATAGTAATCTTGGGCATAGCATTTTACCAAATCACCTCATTCTTTGGGGCACACGTGAGGAACACAAATGCGAACAAGCCTGAATGGTCCCCAGGACAATATGCAACTGAAAACTCACACCCCAGAAGTGACTCGAACCCATACTCCCAGAAGCAACGCAACTGGTATGTACAAGACGCCTTAATCCACTTGACCATCACGACCGGACATAATGAGGTGATAGCCGAGGCTATTTGAACCACCCCACCGCCGGCACTCGGATAGTAATCTTGGGCATAGCATTTTACCAAATCACCTCATTCTTTGGGGCACACGTGAGGAACACAAATGCGAACAAGCCTGAATGGTCCCCAGGACAATATGCAACTGAAAACTCACACCCCAGAAGTGACTCGAACCCATACTCCCAGAAGCAACGCAACTGGTATGTACAAGACGCCTTAATCCACTTGACCATCACGACCGGACATAATGAGGTGATAGCCGAGGCTATTTGAACCACCCCACCGCCGGCACTCGGATAGTAATCTTGGGCATAGCATTTTACCAAATCACCTCATTCTTTGGGGCACACGTGAGGAACACAAATGCGAACAAGCCTGAATGGTCCCCAGGACAATATGCAACTGAAAACTCATACCCCAGAAGTGACTCGAACCCATACTCCCAGAAGCAACGCAACTGGTATGTACAAGACGCCTTAATCCACTTGACCATCACGACCGGACATAATGAGGTGATAGCCGAGGCTATTTGAACCACCCCACCGCCGGCACTCGGATAGTAATCTTGGGCATAGCATTTTACCAAATCACCTCATTCTTTGGGGCACACGTGAGGAACACAAATGCGAACAAGCCTGAATGGTCCCCAGGACAATATGCAACTGAAAACTCACACCCCAGAAGTGACTCGAACCCATACTCCCAGAAGCAACGCAACTGGTATGTACAAGACGCCTTAATCCACTTGACCATCACGACCGGACATAATGAGGTGATAGCCGAGGCTATTTGAACCACCCCACCGCCGGCACTCGGATAGTAATCTTGGGCATAGCATTTTACCAAATCACCTCATTCTTTGGGGCACACGTTGTGTTCCTCACGTGTGCCCCAAAGAATGAGGTGATTTGGTAAAATGCTATGCCCAAGATTACTATCCGAGTGCCGGCGGTGGGGTGGTTCAAATAGCCTCGGCTATCACCTCATTATGTCCGGTCGTGATGGTCAAGTGAATTAAGGCGTCTTGTACATACCAGTTGCGTTGCTTCTGGGAGTATGGGTTCGAGTCACTTCTGGGGTGTGAGTTTTCAGTTGCATATTGTCCTGGGGACCATTCAGGCTTGTTCGCATTTGTGTTCCTCACGTGTGCCCCAAAGAATGAGGTGATTTGGTAAAATGCTATGCCCAAGATTACTATCCGAGTGCCGGCGGTGGGGTGGTTCAAATAGCCTCGGCTATCACCTCATTATGTCCGGTCGTGATGGTCAAGTGGATTATGGCGTCTTGTACATACCAGTTGCGTTGCTTCTGGGAGTATGGGTTCGAGTCACTTCTGGGGTGTGAGTTTTCAGTTGCATATTGTCCTGGGGACCATTCAGGCTTGTTCGCATTTGTGTTCCTCACGTGTGCCCCAAAGAATGAGGTGATTTGGTAAAATGCTATGCCCAAGATTACTATCCGAGTGCCGGCGGTGGGGTGGTTCAAATAGCCTCGGCTATCACCTCATTATGTCCGGTCGTGATGGTCAAGTGGATTAAGGCGTCTTGTACATACCAGTTGCGTTGCTTCTGGGAGTATGGGTTCGAGTCACTTCTGGGGTGTGAGTTTTCAGTTGCATATTGTCCTGGGGACCATTCAGGCTTGTTCGCATTTGTGTTCCTCACGTGTGCCCCAAAGAATGAGGTGATTTGGTAAAATGCTATGCCCAAGATTACTATCCGAGTGCCGGCGGTGGGGTGGTTCAAATAGCCTCGGCTATCACCTCATTATGTCCGGTCGTGATGGTCAAGTGGATTAAGGCGTCTTGTACATACCAGTTGCGTTGCTTCTGGGAGTATGGGTTCGAGTCACTTCTGGGGTGTGAGTTTTCAGTTGCATATTGTCCTGGGGACCATTCAGGCTTGTTCGCATTTGTGTTCCTCACGTGTGCCCCAAAGAATGAGGTGATTTGGTAAAATGCTATGCCCAAGATTACTATCCGAGTGCCGGCGGTGGGGTGGTTCAAATAGCCTCGGCTATCACCTCATTATATCCGGTCGTGATGGTCAAGTGGATTAAGGCGTCTTGTACATACCAGTTGCGTTGCTTCTGGGAGTATGGGTTCGAGTCACTTCTGGGGTGTGAGTTTTCAGTTGCATATTGTCCTGGGGACCATTCAGGCTTGTTCGCATTTGTGTTCCTCACGTGTGCCCCAAAGAATGAGGTGATTTGGTAAAATGCTATGCCCAAGATTACTATCCGAGTGCCGGCGGTGGGGTGGTTCAAATAGCCTCGGCTATCACCTCATTATGTCCGGTCGTGATGGTCAAGTGGATTAAGGCGTCTTGTACATACCAGTTGCGTTGCTTCTGGGAGTATGGGTTCGAGTCACTTCTGGGGTGTGAGTTTTCAGTTATATATATATATGTATATATATATATATATATATATATATATATATATATATATATATATATATATATATATATATATATATATATATATATATATATAAGCTATAAATAACGATGAGCTTAGTGAAGAAAGGAAACTATCAGGGGAAAGCGCCAAGCCATTACGACTTGGCGTAATGGGGTGGGAAGGGAGGAATGGATTTGGATTTGGATTC
>NC_091186.1:36161826-36230326 GCF_040958095.1 Procambarus clarkii | reverse complement strand
TCTTTCTCATCTACATTAATGACCTTCCAAATGCCTCCCAACACCTCAAACCAATTCTATTTGCTGACGACACAACCTTCATTTACTCCAGTCCTGACCCTCTTGCTCTAAATGCCACAGTAAATACTGAGCTAAATAAAGTCCATCTTTGGCTAACTGCCAACAAACTCACCCTTAACATTGACAAAACTTTCTATATTCTGTTTGGCAATAAATCCTCTAGTCATATAAATCTCAAAATAAACAATACCCAAATTTGTAACAAATTAGATGGCAAATTCCTTGGCATTCTCATTGACCACAAGCTGAATTTCCAGGGACACATTCTAAATATATCAAAAAAAGTTTCAAAAACTGTGGGCATTCTTTCTAAGATCAGATATTATGTACCACGCCCTGCCCTGGTGACTCTCTATTACTCCCTTATCTATCCTTATCTCAACTATGGTATTTGTGCTTGGGGTTCTACTACCCAAAATCACTTACGTCCTCTAATTACCCAACACAAAGCTGCTATTAGAACAATATCCAACTCTGGCCCCAGACATCACTCGGTACCCCTACTCAAATCTCTGAATATGTTAGATATTAAGTCACTGCACATTCTCTCATGTGTATTATACATATATAAAACGCTAAACTATAATGCCAATCCTGATCTTAAAAGCTTCATAGAAGGTTGTAACAGAACCCATGAGCACCACACCAGAAATAAATACAGTTTTGATATTCCTAGAGTACGTCTTAATCAAACTAGAAATGCTCTGCAAATCAAGGGGCCCAGAATGTGGAATGACCTTCCCAACCATGTTAAAGACTGTACCTCTCTCAACCAGTTTAAGATAAAAACTAAACACTACCTAATAAATTCCCTGTAATCTACCTCACTCCTCTATTGTCAACCCATGTCTGTTATTTTCTTTTTTTTTTAATCAACACTGTTTGTCAACCTATTGTATTTGTGCTGCTTTTTCAGTCATGTTCCCCCTTTTTTTATCTTTATTTGTATTTGTTCTCAACACTTTTTATTCTTTATGCTCAATTAGTATTAAGTTCTAGATATTAATGTTTTTCTTGCCCGAAACGCATTGCGTAATAGTGGCTTTAGGCATTGTATGTACTAGCTCTATCTATATATCAATCCATTAATGTAACATCACTTGTATGTATATACCTTACCTGAATAAACATCTGAATCTGAATCTGAATCTGAATATATTTCATTTGGTGAAATCATAATAATGTTCATATCTCGGTCTTTCTGGAGGCATATAAGATTTTAGGCTTTATTAACGTATCTTTGTTAATTATACAATATATCTGCAAGTGCGTAGGCGTCTGCACTCCATGCCCGACAAGCTACTGAGCGCTACTATAAAAACATATGTATCTTCACTTGAGCTATAAATATGTCTATTGTAATGTATTTAAAATGAAGCTCTTATTTCTATCTTGCTTAAGACATATAAAACATTTGTGTTTATTAACGAATTTACGTGAAATAAACATTGATCTGAGAGAGAGTTGCTCTGTCGTTCAGTCTGTACGGGGTGGGAGCTCCGTAATTTTTAAAATACATGTATCTTCATTAGAACTTTAAATATGTCCATGGTAAAGTGTTTAAAGTGAAGCTTATATGTCTGCCTTTCTTGAGACATATAAAACATATATGTTTATTAACGAATTCACGTGAAATAAACATTGTTCTGAGAGAGAGTTGCTCGGTCGATCAATCTGTCCGGGGTTAAAGCTCGGCTATTATAAAAGTACACGTATCTTCGCTTTAAATTTAAATATGCCCATGGTAAGGTATTTAGAATGAAGCTTATATTTATATCTTTCTTGTGACATATAAAACTCTTACGTTTATTAAGGAATCTGTGTGAAATAGGCATGGTTCTGAGATGAATGCTGCGGTTTTCGAGCTCGACGCGCGGCAATGGACGCCATACACATCCAGTGGGTGTTATTGGACCCTATGCCCATTTTATTTGTGGTTGGAGCCCCATACCCATTCTATGGGTGGTTGGAGCCCCATACCCATCCTGTGGGTTGTAGTGGACGCCATACTCATCCTGTGGGTGGTATTGGACCCCATACCCTTCCTGTGGGTGGGTGGATGTGACCCCCATACTCATCCTGTGGGTGGATGTGACCCTCATACCCATCCTGTGGGTGGTATTGGACCCCTTTCCCACCTAACAGGCGGTAGGTGACAATATACCCATCCTAGCTATAGTTGGTATAGTAGACACAATACCGTCCTGTTTGCAGTAGTTTACCCCATAGACATTCCAACGTAACATCGTTTTCTGTTAGCGTTCCTACAGAACATCCTTTAAAGATTTGTAAAGCACAAACTATGGTATATAATATTGATTGGTGAAGGACTGTTATTCTATGTAATAATTTTTAGTGCTTATTATAATTTACTAAGAACAACTAATATTTCTCAAAACAAAACTACGAGCCTTCAATAGGATGTAGCTGATCTGTAATATTCTAAGAGCATGGACAATAGTAGGTAAATTTCACAACCCATGTGGGACCTGAAAACTACAATTTTCATTATAATTGAACCAATCACGAATATTCTGCTATGTTGACGGACGGGTACTGTGACACGTAAATTGGTACGTGAGGAAGAGTTTGGGCCTTGGTAAAAAAGGTAACTGGAAATATATCACATATGTACTAAATCATATTCAACATATTGACTTTAAGCATTAAGTCATATATGTGCTGTCTTGTGTGAGAACGGGTTGGTATTTTGAGCTCTGTAACTACTTTTATTATTATTATTATTATTTATATTTGGAGGAGTTCATACATGGTTGTAAATAAATAAATAAAAATAAATAAATAAGTGTGGTCTAGAGCAGACACTTGCGAGATACTGTACCAACGCTCAGTGCGCTCAACTCACACCAAAGTATCACCTGTGTACTTCTGTAGATTCGACCAAATATATATATAGTATCTTAGTGTCTGTGTTTATTTGTCACCATACTTTACGTAACAATAGAACCGTTACATTGGTGACCCCAGAGAGTTTCGACGATACCCAGCCACGATGGACTACAACATGGACTCTCACTGGACCTCCACTGCTGCTGCTTGCTGTGGACCGCAGCCACCTGTCGTGGAACGTTGCCAACACCCTTGCCACAGCTATGATTTTCATCGCGATCATCTCTGCATTTTCATCTACTACGGCTTGCTGCTCCACGATCACTACTCACTCATCTGGCAGCTTCATCAGTAACTACATAATGTGGGATCTACAGCCTGTCCTGCCGACTCTACGTCGCTGCCAGGGCACTGCTTGTTCTACAGGGGCGCCCACGAAAGCTGCTCTTTCGTCAGATTCATCTACACATTCACTGCATTCTGATACTCTGCCGACTCAAGCACTTTGCGCAGTACAGAACTTACAGCTTGCGTTTCCGACTCTTCGTCGCCTCCAGGACAATTCAGCTCTAGCAGTGATTCTCTCGTCCTAACTACGTGCCTACATTACCTCCTATTGTCCTGGTGCCCGAGCCCATCCGCCCCGGATCTAAATGCTCCACCAACAACCCAAGACGCTACAGCTTCGACACAGAGCAGACAGCAGACTACGACCGCATCGAGCCGCCACGCTCTCGCTCCTTGAGTTCAGACACTCACAATTCTCAATCGAGCCGCCACGCTCTCCCACATAGAGCTCCACGACTCCGGCCTCACTCAGCTCTCTGCTCTGCTCCAGGCTTCGTCTCAACGTCTGCGACACTGCTAAATCCAGAGACGCATCCGCCGACTACGCAGTTCACTTTTTCGACCACAGTTACCAGCAGCACCGCCACCTACGACAACGGACGATCCTGTACGACCTCCCACCCTACAACCCCAGTTACCAGCCGCACCACAACCTGATCCTACGACGACGGACGATCCTGTGCGACCTCCCACCCTACGACCCCAGTTAGATGACATCAGCGAAGAGGAGGAAGTTAACTTTGATGGTTATGTAACGCGAGCAGGGCGTGCAATTCACCGACCAGCTAAGTTCCTTGATCAAGTATTCTTCCTTTCATCCCCTGGGAGGGGGAGTTCTGTAGCGAGTAGATTATCCCAATAATATACTCGCTCCAAATGCATTGTTAATATTCCTGTCAACCTTTGGAGATGAATGAGGTGAGGCGTTGCCCGGGCAACACGGTGAGGTGTTGCCCGAGCATATAAGCAGCAGAATAGCAAACATTAACCAGAATCTACTTTCAAGTGTGGTCTAGAGCAGACACTTGCGAGATACTGAACCGACGCTCAGTGCGCTCAACTCACACCAAAGTATCACCTGTGTACTTCTGTAGATTCGACCAAATATATATATAGTATCTTAGTGTCTGTGTTTATTTGTCACCATACTTTACGTAACAATAGAACCGTTACAGATGCAACTTGTGAGGGGCAATGGGACGGAAGTCTTTAGGGGATGTCCTTTAAAACCCCTTTTTCCGAATAGGAAGAACTACTGCCTCGAGCCAGTCCACAGGGACTGTCGATGACTCCCAGATACGGTTATTCTGAGTCAGTAAATACAGACTAACTAAATACTAAACTAACATGACATTATCTACTCAGCCCTTGACAAAAATGAGTTTCCGATTGGACTCTTCATTGACCTAAGAAAAGCCTTTGATACTGTTAATCACAACTACCTCTTACTTAAACTCCAGCATTATGGAATCCGAGGCCTTGCCCTTGACTACATCCGATCCTATCTTAGTGACAGACACAAATATGTAACCATCAATGATACAACTTCTTCCACTCTACCAATTACCGTTGGAGTGCCACAGGGCAGCATCTTAGGACCTCTTCTATTTCTTATATATATAAACGATCTGCCTAATGTCTCTAATATTCTCAAACCTATATTGTTTGCTGACGATACTACCCTTATCTACTCAAACCTCAACCCACATACACTAAATAATGTTGTGAATAATGAATTAAAAAAAGTCCACTTATGGATGTACACGAACAAACTAACATTAAACATCGAAAAGACTTACTACATCTTATTTGGAAGCAAATCATCAAATGCAATTCAGCTACAGATAGACAACATTAACATCACTAATAAAAATGATGGCAAGTTTCTTGGCCTATTCCTAGACAAGAGACTCAACTTCAGCACCCACATTCAACACATAACTAAGAAAGTCTCTAAGACAGTTGGTATACTCTCCAAAATCAGATATTATGTTCCTAACTCTGCTCTCCTCTCACTATATTATGCACTAATCTACCCCTATCTTAATTATGGTATCTGTGCATGGGGGTCTACCACTGCAAACCACCTTAAGCCCATCATCACACAGCAAAAATCTGCTATCAGAATAATAACTAACTCTGCTTTCAGACAACACTCAGCTCCCTTGTTTAAATCCCTAAACTTGCTAAATATTAACTCCCTCCACACATTCTCTTGTGTCAACTACATTTACAAAACCCTGTTCTTAAATGCAAACCATGCTCTGAAACTCTCCCTGGACAGATGTAATAGGACCCATTATCACCACACCAGAAATAAATATCTCTTTGATATCCCCAGGGTCAAACTTAATCTGTGTAAACACTCTATGCAAATTAAGGGACCTAGTCTATGGAACTCACTCCCTAGTGAATTGAAAAACTGTAAAACTTTTGCCTTATTTAAAAGCAAAACCAAAAAGTACCTAACTTCATCTATTTAGTTTCCTACACTGAGCTTTAAATTTGCTCTGTACCTAGTGTTACCCAATCTCCTAATTTTTATGTAATATCAAACAACCTTATCATTGTGTTCATTGCTGTCTTCTTTTATGTGCTAGCCATATGCTGTATTGTGACTACCAATTTTTGTCAACTACCATTCAAGCTGTCATTGCAATCAATCTTATATTGTTTCTGTTGTATTGTGCCTACCAATTTGTTGTCAACTACCATTTTAAGCTGTCATTGCAATCAATCATAGCTACCTATGTGCTTTAATATACTGTACCTATGATTTTCTCTCATCTTCTTTTTTTTTCATTCCATGTAATCTGTTTTCATTTTTTTGTCTATAAACTTTGCAAGTATTTACCTCCTTAAAATTTTCTTAGATTAAGGACCTGCCCGAAACGCTGCGCGTGCTAGTGGCTTTACAAGACTGTAATTACCATATTTGTATCCTCACATTCCTTATGTACATTCTTGTATATGCATAAATAAATAAATAAATAAATAAATAAATAAAGCCACTAGCACGCATAGCGTTTCGGGCAGGTCCTTAGTGCTATGTTCCCTGGAATACCAACCAGGTATCCATTTTACTGTAGGGGTAAACAAAGGCTATAGTTAAGGATTGGCGGCGTCCAGTAAATCCTCCCCGGCCAGGATACGAACTCAGAACAAAGCGCAAGCTAAACGCCAGGCGAGTCTTAACCACTACACCACCGGGACTACTTCATACACTTACGTGTATTGGAAGATATTCATGTGCTAGTGTACTGGTGGATCAACCTGGCATTCCATATTCTCTCCTGATTCCGTGTATGACTGGCCTTCCTGTGAGGCGGGGAGGTTAGATGAACTTGTGGCTAGTTTTTGATCTACACTTTGTAATCCATCATATAGAATAGCGAAGCAGCATATTGCTGTGTAAACCTAAGCTTGTTAATACAAGATTTTCTGAATATTAATTTCAGTGGGAGACACAGTTCATCTGCCAGTTCTTTTATCGCTTTAGATTTAATTTCGTTTATACCTGGGGACTTTTGAGTCGTTGACCCAATGTACCTTCTTGTATATATAAAATAAATAAATTAATTTACGATGCTTACTGTCTGAGACATTTATTTTTGCTATATTTCGTATATGACAAGTGAAATTCAGTTCCTTGTTAATGTGAACACCAAAAAT
The DNA here is from genome assembly GCF_040958095.1 of Procambarus clarkii. Classification (NCBI taxonomy): domain Eukaryota; kingdom Metazoa; phylum Arthropoda; class Malacostraca; order Decapoda; family Cambaridae; genus Procambarus; species Procambarus clarkii. The sequence continues at coordinate 36,223,396 of NC_091186.1, read as the reverse complement.
AATTTTCCAACTTCTCTGCTTTCAATTTGGGTATTGTTAATTGTTAGTGTAATATGATCCATAGCAAGTCATTGAGTGCTCCTCGTACAACAGGTGTCAAGGTCACTAACCAGCAGTCACCCCTTAAATGTATCTAGTTTTCTGTCAAAAAAGAATCACAGAGAATGTTGAAATTTGTCAATTACATAAACTGTGTAACTTCAGAGATATCTCAGTCAATATGTGGATTTATTCCGTGATAGCGTGACAATTATAGACCAAGTAACATAAATAAGTTAAAATTCAAGCCAAAGGGACATGTGGGAGCACTGGATAAAACTGGGTTAAAATGTTTGTCATGAAATGTATAAAATTATCGATTATATCATTTATTTATTATTTATTTATTTATTTATTTATTTATTTATTTACTAGCAGTATCCGGCTCAGCAACGCACATGCGTTGCTGAGCCACAGCAACGCGTGGCCGCAACACAGAATTCCGCTCAAATACCTCCTTCAGCTCCTGCAGATGTCTGACATCAGGTACCTGTGTAAAAATGTCGTCAACATACCTGCAGTATATGGCCGGTTTCAAGTTCATGTCGACTAAGACCTTTTGCTCAATGGTACCCATGTAGAAGTTTGCAAACAGGACACCTAGGGGAGAACCTGTGGTGTTTGTGTGTTACTGAGGAAGTCTTGGTTGTAGGGTTGATGTTTATTTATTTATTTATTTATTTATTTATTTATTTATTTATTTATATATATACAAGAAGGTACATTGGGTTTGTGAGAATACATTGGATAGTACAGTATTTACATTCTTGTAAAGCCACTAGTACGCACAGCGTTTCGGGCAGGTCCTTAATCTAGCAGATAATTTTAAGTAGGTAATTTCAATCAGAATTGATAAATGATAAAGATACATTACAAGAGAAAAATGAGATGAGAGAGATAAGTAGGTATATTAAAGCATATTGTTATATTAAAGCTCTGATTGATTACATTGACAGCTTGATTAGTAATTTAAACAAGGTTAATAGACACCATACAGCAGATTGACAGCACATATAAGACAGCAATGATCACAATGGTAAAGATGTTCAGATTGGGAGACTGGGTAGCAAAAGATACAGATAAACAAGATTTATAAACACCATACAACAGATTGGCAGCACATATAAGAAAACAGCAATGATCACAATGGTAAAGATGTTCAAATTGGGAACATAAAGGTTGGGAGATTGGGTAGCAATTGATACAGTGCAATTTTAAGGCAAAAAGTGAAAAACTATGAAGATGAAATTAGGTACTTTTTAGTATTGATTTTGAATGATGTAAAAGTTGGACAGCTTTTCAATTCAGTAGGGAGTGAGTTCCATAGACTAGGTCCCTTTATTTGCATAGAGTGTTTACACAGATTAAGTTTAACTCTGGGGATATCAAAGAGATATTTATTTCTGGTGTGGTGATAATGGGTCCTATTACATCTGTCCAAGAAGAGTTTCAGACAAGGATTTGCATTTAAGAACAGGGTTTTGTAAATGTAGTTGACACAAGAGAATTTGTGGAGTGAGATTATGTTTAGCATGTTTAGGGAGTTAAACAAGTGGGCTGTGTGTTGTCTGAAAGCAGAATTTGATATTATTCTGATAGCAGATTTTGGCTGGGTGATGATGGACTTGAGGTGGTTTGCAGTGGTTGAACCCCATGCACAGATACCGTAATGTCATGTAAAGTCATGACTTGGTTACTGACTTTAATACTTAATATGATTACATGACTAGTAGCTACCAAGCTTGGCGGGCGTCCTGTATGCTCTTGTTTACCTTCTCTGGCGTCTGCTCCGCCACACAGAGAAAACGGATGGTACCGTTTTCTGTGAACATGACATCCCTCCTTTTCTTTAAAAAGAATGACTACAGGATGTCTACCATGCTTGTAGCACAAAGCAAAGTTATTTACGGTTCTATTGTTACGTAAAGTATGGTGACAAATACACACAGACACTAAGATACTATATATATATTTGGTCGAATATACAGAAGTACACAGGTGATACGTTGGTGTGAGTTGAGCGCACTGAGCGTTGGTACAGTATCTCGCAAGTGTCTGCTCTAGACCACACTTGAAAGTAGACTAGTTAATGTTTGATGAAGATGAAGATTAAGCCACCCAAAAAGGTGGCACGGGCATGAATAGCCCGTAAGTGGTGGCCCTTTTGAGCCATTCCCAGTATCAAAAGCTGATACTGGAGATCTGTGGAGGTGCGAATGCACCCTCCATGACGGGAGATGTCTCCTTTGTGAATGTGTTAAGATGAAGATGAAGCCACCCAAAAGGTGGCACGGGCATGAATAGCTCGTAAGTGGTGGCCCTTTTGAGCCATCACCAGTATCAATAGAAGATACTGGAGATCTGTGGAGGCGCGACTGCACCCTGCGTGATGGGAGATGTCTCCCGTGACGTTAATGTTTGCTATTCTTGCTGCTTATATTGCTCGGGCAACACCTCACCGTGTTGCCCGGGCAACGCCTCACCTCATTCATCTCCAAAGGTTGACAGGAATATTAACACTATATTTGGAGCGAGTATATTATTGGGATAATCTACTCGCTACAGAACTCCCCCTCCCAGGAGATGAAAGGAAAAATACTTGATCAAGGAACTTAGCTGGTCGGTGAATTGTACGCCCTGCTCGCGTTACATAACCATCAAAGTTAACTTCCTCCTCTTCGCTGATGTCATCTAACTGGGGTCGTAGGGTGGGAGGTCGCACAGGATCGTCCGTCGTCGTAGGATCAGGTTGTGGTGCAGCTGGTAACTGGGGTTGTAACATGGGAGGTCGTACAGGATCGTCCGTTGTCGTAGGTGGCGGTGCTGCTGGTAACTGTTGTCGAAAAGTGAACTGCGTAGTCGGCGGATGTGTCTCTGGAGGGATGTCTGGGGCAGCGTCACAGTGTGCTGGTTTAAGGCGATCGATGGAGATGTTTACCCGCTGTCCTCGGCGTTCAATGGTGAAGAACTTCGGTGTTCGAGAAACCACTTTAAATGGTCCTTCGTAAGGTGACTGTAGAGGGCGTCGACTCTTACAAACACGTGTTCAGTTGTGTGGAGCTCATGAGGCACATATGTAGCACGAGTTGTCGGTTGGCGTGGTGGTGTAGGCCGAATGTTTGTCATGGCCGCCCGTAATTTCTGGACAAAAGTGGGGTCTGGGGGTGTGATAAGTGGCGTTGGGGTTAAGAATTCGCCCGGAAGCCGCAGGCTAGATCCGTATACTAAGTCTGCTGCCGAGAATCCACTGCCCTCCTTCGTGGCCGAACGGATGCCAAGCAAGACTAATGGAAGGTTGTCGATCCAATCATCAGGGCGTGCTTGAGCTCTTAGGGCAGCTTTTAGTTGTCTATGAAAGCGTTCTACCATTCCGTTCGACTCAGGGTGGTATGCTGTGGTTCGGTTATGTGTGGTGCCGAGGAATTCCATAAGTTCCTTCCGTAGATATGATTCGAACTGTCGTCCTTGGTCGGTGATGATGACAGAGGGGCTGCCAAAACGGGCGACCCATCCAGAGAGGAAAGCCTGGACCACTGACTCAGCTGAGATGTTGATTAATGGGATTGCTTCCGGCCATCTGGAGAATCGATCGATGCAGGTGAGTAGATAAGAATATCCTCTTGCCGACGGTAATGGTCCAACGATGTCTACATGCACCACCTCGAAACGGTCAGAAGGTAACGGAAACTGTTGAAGAGGGCTCTTTGTGTGACGATGTGTTTTCGCTCGCTGGCACTGGAGACATGAGCGAGTCCATCGTCGAACATCGGCATTGATTCCTGGCCATACAACACGCTCCGTTAGTAGTTTCTGGGAAGCACGTACTCCTGGGTGTGCTAGGGAGTGAAATACTGAGAACGTTTTCCAGCGAAACTGGGCAGGAATGTAGGGCCTAAGTGCTCCCGTCCGTGAGGTGTCACAGATTATACTTCCGCCACCTTCCATGGGAATCTCGATGAACCGGAGAGCTGTGTCAGATGTTCGTAATCGCTGCAGATCAGGGTCTTCCCGTTGGGCCTTACTGATTACACAATAGTCCACCTGAGCTGGGTTTGTCACGACGTGGTTTATGGTGGGTCGAGACAGTGCATCGGCTATGACATTATTAGTTCCTTTGACATGACGGATATCCGAGGTAAATTGGGAGATAAATCCCAGGTGGTTGGCTACTCAAGGAGAGTGAGCATCACCCTTGGCCGCCAGTGCATAAGTGAGAGGTTTGTGGTCTGTGAGGATGTGGAAGTTCCGCCCCTCGAGAAAGTGCCGGAAATGTTGTATGGCTGAGTAGATGGCGAGCAGTTCCCTATCAAAAGTGCTGTACTTCTCTTCAGTGGGTGACAGGCGCGCTGAAAAGAATGCAATTGGGCGCCATTCTCCTTCAATGAGCTGTTGTAGTACAGCACCAATTGCTGTGTTTGAAGCGTCGGTAGAGAGATTGGTGGGAGCGTCAGACACTGGGTGTGCGAGCAAGGTGAATTCTGCCAGCTTGTTTTTTATGTCGGTGAATGCTGTCTCTGCCTGGGGAGTCCATTCCAACGGAAGACGGGACGTGAGTTTCCGACCATGTAAGAGGTCGTATAAGTGTCGCAAGATGTCCGAACAATGTGGGATGAATCGATGATAAAAATTCACTACACCAAGAAATTCTTGCAACTTCTTTGGAGTAGATGGGCGCGGGAATTCCTTGATTGCCTCGATTTTCTTCTCTAGTGGTTGGACCCCTGCTGCTGACACACGGTGTCCCAAGAAATCCAGCTCTGGAACATGGAAAATACACTTCTCGGAGTTGAGCTGCAAGCCGAAGTTGCGCAGACGGGTGAGAAGGAGTCGGAGGTGTAGCAGATGTTCTGTTGGTGATGTACTGGCCACCAGCAGATCGTCAATGTAGGCGTAGCAAAAAGGAAGGTCCTTAACTACTTGGTCGATGAAGCGTTGGAATGTCTGGGCTGCATTCCGTAGACCAAAAGGCATCCGGACGAATTCAAACAGTCCAAAAGGTGTTGTGATCGCTGTTTTCATAATGTCTGCCGGTTCCACAGGGATCTGGTGAAATGCCCGCACAAGGTCAATTCTCGAAAAAACGGTTGCGTTGCTCAATCCCTGTGAGAAATCCTGGATGTGTGGTATTGGGTAGCGATCCGGCAGAGTGCGAACGTTGAGAGCCCTGTAGTCTCCGCAAGGGCGCCATTCCCCTGGGGCTGTTTTCGGGACCATATGGAGAGGTGAAGCCCATGGACTGTTCGAAGGGCGGATTATTCCCGCCTCCTGTAGCTTATTGAATTCAGCACGTGCTACCGCCAGTCGTTCCGGTGCCAGGCGGCGTGGTCTGGCGAAGGTAGGTGCTCCCGTTGTAGTAATGTGATGCGTAATCGTATGTTGCACCTCTGGTCGAGGGCTGGCGGGTTGGGTCACATCTTTGAATTCATCCAGGAGTGCTTGAAGTTCCGTAGATGCGACTGGGGTGACGATGTTAACTTGTGGTGAGGTACTAGGGGAGGCTCGAAGTACTGCACCTGCGGGATCCACAATAAGTCGATGGTGTTGCAGGAAATCCCATCCAAGAATGGGTTGTTCCACATCCGCTATGAGGAAAGTCCACGTAAAGCGACCCAGAGAGGCGAACTCGAGAACCAGGGCGCGGGTCCCATATGTACGGACGGACGTACCATTGGCGGCTCGTAAGTCCAAACCAGGAGTACGGGTTGGTTTGACCAGTGGGGGAGGCAACACACTAGCTGCTGCACCTGTGTCAACGAGGAAATGGCGTTTGGTTATGACGTCAGATATGTAGAGCAGTGTAGTGTTTGAAATGGCGGGGTCACTGGCCGTTAACAGTCCCCGCCGAAGTAGTTTCCCGACCAGGAACAAGGAGCCCTACAGTTGCGGGCTTGGTGTCCGAACTTCTGGTGGTAAGAACAAAGCTCTCCACGACGTTCTCGCTGTCGCCTAGAGACTGATACTGGATTCGCATGGTACGTCTTCCCTGGGTGGAAAAAACGCCGGTTCTGGAGGACGTCGAGTTGTTGGGTGTCTGTAGTCTGCTGTGTATCACTGAGGTGGGACAGCGTAGCGTTATCAGACGTCGTATGAAGCCGGTCTGCCAGTGTAGCCAGCTGGGCTAATGGGGTGTCGTCAGCCATACTGAATAGGGCCGGTTGAATGTGTTTTGGACAGAGTTGTATCCACAGTGATCTCACAATCTCGCTGGGGGCTGGACCAGTTGCAGTATGCATCACATACTGAATATGCCGCAGAAGCTGGGCTGGTGTTTTGTCTACTAACCTTTTGTCAGTGAGGAGTTGATCCCTTTGTTGAATGCGGCATTTCATTGCTGCCTGTAGAAGAGCGGCCTTCAATGCAGTGTACGTCCTGGTGTCCGGTGATGGTGCGGTGATGACAGCGGAGGCAGTGTGCATAGCCTCCGAGGTAAGTGTTGGCAGGGTACAGGCATATCGGGCTTTCTCAGTCGAAATTTCGTGAAGGTCGAAAATAGCCTCCATCTGCATGAACCAAAATTCTGGCTCATCTGCGTTGTATGCGGGAAACCTGGTAGATAAATCCATGACGAAGATCTAGTTTGTGACTAGGTGTTCTTTTTCACTCACTGGGTCACCAATGTAACGGTTCTATTGTTACGTAAAGTATGGTGACAAATACACACAGACACTAAGATACTATATATATATTTGGTCGAATATACAGAAGTACACAGGTGATACGTTGGTGTGAGTTGAGCGCACTGAGCGTTGGTACAGTATCTCACAAGTGTCTGCTCTAGACCACACTTGAAAGTAGACTAGTTAATGTTTGCTATTCTTGCTGCTTATATTGCTCGGGCAACACCTCACCGTGTTGCTCGGGCAACACCTCACCGTGTTGCCCGGGCAACGCCTCACCTCATTCATCTCCAAAGGTTGACAGGAATATTAACACTATATTTGGGGCGAGTATATTATTGGGATAATCTACTCGCTACAGACACAAAGTAAGTTATTAACATATCAAGAGATATTGCATACATTTAACATTAATTAAGCACACAAAGAATTTAAACAACTTAATCTTTTCCACAAAGGATTTCAATGTTAAAAATACATATGCAATGTTAAACAAGCATGAAAGAAACTGTAATACAAAGTTACAAAATATTGAATGAGATATCTGCATTATTCAAACAATATCAATTTTAGTTCAGCATGACAAGTAAACTTTGCATTACATAGGAACACAATTAATCATCAAATCGTGTAGGGCGTTTAACATGACGTTTAGGACGAGAGTCCCCAAATACAATAATATCCCTTGATGAATTGTTTATTGAGTTATAACTCATTTTTTCTTTTTCTTTTGCACGACTTTGCACTTCATCATTTTCTAAACTAGTTGGAATTACTTTGAAATAAGCCATATTACGTGTTATACTATGATCTCTATTACTAGCTGTTACTATAGTTCCTTTTACACTAATCACTTTATATGGTTTTGTATCATACGGCATATCTAGCTTTCCCTCTTCTTTCTTTTTAACGAGAACAGTATCTCCAACCTTTATGAATTGTTCCTTTGCACGTTGATCATGAGCAATTTTCATTTTGCCCTTGGCTAGTGCATCCTTCTGAGCGAGACGTTTATCCGTTACCTCGGCTGGCATGACGGGTTGTGCGATCCTCATAGGACGTCCAAATAAAAGTTCGCCAGGTGACTTGCCCAGTGTTCCATGTGGTGTTGCACGGTAGTTCCTGAGAAAAGCATACATAGCTTGTTTCCAGGATCGTCCGTCGGCATGAGCACAGCGTACCGCTTTCATGAGAGGTTGCATGATTCTCTCGACTTCTCCATTTGCTTGAGGATGTAGTGACATCACACGGCGGTGTTGGAATCCAATATGCTCAGCAAAGTTGACGGAGTCTTGTCCATTAAATGGCGGTCCATTGTCCGTCTTGACAACTTCAGGAATGCCAAAGTTTGAAAAGATCTTGTCGAGTTTCGGGATGACAGCCTTTGCAGATGTGGAAGTGATGATTTCTACTTCTGGATAACGTGAGTGATCATCAATGATTACCATCAAGTACTCTCCAGTTGGTAGCGGTTCGTAGAAGTCCATCGATACTTCCGTCCATGGTGCAGCAGGTAGTGGTGAAGGTTGTAGAGGTGTTGGTCTTGAAGTATCCACTGCAGCTTGGCAAGGGACACGGGCATCATGCATATCCTTTGCTTGACGATCAATGCCAGGAAACCACACCTTTTCTCGTAGCAGCTGTTTGGTCCTAACAAGACCTTGGTGTCCTTGATGTGCAAGCTTCTGAGCACGTTGCTGGAGAACAGCTGGAATGACGATTCGAGTACTTCGCAGCACGGTGTCGCGTTGTTGCGTAACACTTAATTCTGTCTGGATGCGTTCAAGTGCTTTGAATGCATCTTGGTCAACTCCTGAGGGTGGGATGCGTGGAAACTTTTTCTTAGTCAATGATCACTGTTGCTTGCAGAGTTGGGTCCTCTAGGGTTGCAGTACGGATTTCATCAAGAGTGAGAGCCTCAGGGACTGCATCACAGGTTACAGAGTGTACATATTGCTGATGCTTGGTGATGCTTGGTGATGGTGAAACTGTTGGCAGGATGTCGACTGATGTAATCAGCGGGATTGCCTGCACCCGGCTTGTATTTCACCGTAAAGTTGTATGGTTGCAGACGAAGAGCCCATCTCTCAATGCGAGCTAGTGGTTTGGACTTTGGATTATTGAAGATGGTCTCCAACAGTTTGTGGTCAGTGACTATCGTGGTGAAGGGTGCACCAAGCAGATACACATTGAAGTGTTCACAGCCCCATACAAGAGCAAGAGCTTCCTTCTCTGTCTGACTGTATCGTTGCTCAATATCTGTGAGAGAACGGCTGGCGTAGGCAATTACTACTCTGGAATCTGGTTGACCAGGTTTGTGTTGGGCTAAAACAGCACCTAAACCAACAGGACTAGTATCCACCGTTAACTCAGTGTCCATTGATGGGTCAAAGTATGCAGCAGTAGCATTCTCTACTAGTGCATCTTTCACAGCATCAAATGCATTTTGCTCGATATCGCTCCAGTACCATGATGCATTTTTCTTCAGGAGCTCACGTAGAGGCTTCGTAATGGTAGCAAAATCTGGAATGAAGCGAGAACAGTAATTTGCCATTCCCAGAAAACTATGTACTTCAGTGGACGTTGAAGGAGGTGCAGCATTCTTGATATCTGCAACTTTCTTAGGATCTGGAGACAGACCTTTGTCACTAAGTACATGTCCAAAGAATTCAATTTTATGTTGATTGAACTCACACTTTGCTCGGCTTAGCGTCAAATTCTTTTCTCGTAAGCGTTGCAATGTTGCACGAAGAGCTTTGTCGTGTTCAGCTTGGGTACGGCCATAAACAATGATGTCATCAGACATGTTGTCAGCATTAGGTATATCTTGCAATACCTGGCTGATGATGTGCTGGAATACCTCAGCAGCACTGTTGATACCAAAACTCAGGCGCTTGTACCTATACAGACCTCGATGTGTCGTAAACGTTGTGATGAATCGACTCTCATCATCAAGTTTAAGCTGATGATAGCCCTTGTTTAAATCTAACTTGCTGAATACAGTTGCACCATTCAAGCGGTAGATCATATCATCTACAGTGGGTGTAGGATGGCGTTCACGCATTATTGCCTTGTTGGGAACACGCATGTCCACACAAATGCGTATCTCATCTGGATTCTTCGGCTTTGGTGGAGTGACAATTGGGCTTACCCATGGTGTTGGGCCTGTTACTGGTTCAATGATATCTAGTTCCATCAGCCTATCCAGTTCGGCATCGACTTTCTTGCGAGTATGGAATGGTTGTCGGCGATGTATTACATATATATACCTGACATTCTAAAAAAAAGCAAGAGTAACCAGTGTCCACAAATGTGGTGATCTCACAGATGTTAACAACTACAGACCTATATCAATCCTGCCAAACTTGTCAAAAATATTCGAAAAACTAATCTACAAGCAGCTTTACTCTTTTCTAGCCAAACACAATATACTTAGCTCTTGTCAATATGGCTTCAGACCCAAAAAAAGCACTAACGATGCACTTATTTGTATGATTAACTTAATTCACGCAGCTCTTGATAAAAAGGAGTTTCCTGTTGGGTTATTTGTGGACCTGTGTAAGGCTTTTGACACTGTCAACCATCAAAACTTTCTTCTTAAATTACGTCATTATGGAGTCAGAGGACACTCCCTGCAATACCTCAAATCTTATCTTACTGACAGGCTCCAGTATGTTTCTGTGAATAATACTATTTCTCCCACCCTACCCATCAACATTGGTGTTCCTCAGGGCAGCATACTTGGCCCTCTCCTCTTTCTCATCTACATTAATGACCTCCCAAATGCCTCCCAACAACTCAAACCAATTCTATTTGCTGACGACACAACCTTCATTTACTCCAGTCCTGACCCCCTTGCTCTAAATGCCACAGTAAATACTGAGCTAGAGAAAGTCCATCTTTGGCTAACTGCCAACAAACTCACCCTTAACATTGACAAAACGTTTTATATTCTGTTTGGCAATAAATCCTCTAATCAGATAAATCTCAAAATAAACAATACCCAAATTTGAAACAAATTAGATGGCAAATTCCTTGGCGTTCTCATCGACCACAAGCTGAATTTCCAGGGTCACATTCTAAATATATCAAAAAAAGTTTCAAAAACTGTTGGCATTCTTTCTAAGATCAGATATTATGTACCCCGCCCTGCCCTGGTTACTCTCTATTACTCCCTCATCTATCCATATCTCAACTATGGTATTTGTGCTTGGGGCTCTACTACCCAAAATCATTTACGTCCTCTTATTACCCAACACAAAGCTGCTATTAGGACAATATCCAACTCTGGCCCCAGACATCACTCGGTACCCTTACTCAAATCTCTGAATATGTTAGATATTAAGTCACTGCACATTCTCTCTTGTGTATTATACATATATAAAACGCTGAACTGTAATGCTAATCCTGACCTCAAAAGCTTCATTGAAGGTTGTAACAGAACCCATGAGCACCACACCAGAAATAAATACAGTTTTGATATTCCTAGAGTACGACTTAATCAAACTAGAAATGCTCTACAAATCAAGGGACCCAGAATGTGGAATGACCTTCCCAACCATGTTAAAGACTGTACCTCTCTCAACCAGTTTAAGATAAAAACTAAACACTACCTAATAAATTCCCTGTAACCTACCTCACTCCTCTATTGTCAACCCATGTCTGTTATTTATTTTTTTTTTTTTTAATCAACACTGTTTGTCAACCTATTGTATTTGTGCTGCTTTTTCAGTCATGTTCCCCCTTTTTTTTATCTTTATTTGTATTTATTCTCAACACTTTTTATTCTTTATACTCAATTAGTATTAAGTTCTAGATATTAATGTTTTTCTTGCCCGAAACGCATTGCGTAATAGTGGCTTTAGGCATTGTATATACTAGCTCTATCTATATATCAATCCATTAATGTATCATCACTTGTATGTATGTACCTTACCTGAATAAACATATTTATTTTATTTATTTATGTGGTTGGGCAACTGGAATTACATCTGGGTTGATATGCAGATGTACTTTGCTATCAGTATAACAACCTATGGATTTAAATCGATCAGAAAATTCAGCAACAATACCATCAACATTGTTTGCAGATTCCACTGCTACAGCATTAGAAAGCTGAAGTAGCCCCAATTTGGTTGAAGTCTTGTAACTGAGTAAAGACTCCTTTGCATTCCTAACAACATGGAATGTAGTAATGAGCATTGCATTATTTGACTTAATCTCTGCAGTGAAAGTTCCAATCACTGGCAAGGCTACCTTTGAAGCATAGGCAGTGGCTTTACCATTGTAGTTTTCTAGCTTTGGGAACTGTTTTTTTAAATTTTTCATAGTGGCGCTCAGCAATGGTGTCAATGTTTGATCCAGTGTCAATGAGAACTTTGAGACAAATACCAGCAATGTATACTATAGTCTCTGGGTTGTTTGGAAGATCATTCCATTCTGTGATTGATTGTACTCCATAAGTATACTCACATTCACTGTCACCTGAGACTGGTTGTAATGAAATGTTGCCTTGTACATTATTAACATTCTGGAGTGAACATTCTTTAAAGTGAAGCTTATATGTCTGCCTTTCTTGAGACATATAAAACATATATGTTTATTAACGAATTCACGTGAAATAAACATTGTTCTGAGAGAGAGTTGCTCGGTCGATCAATCTGTCCGGGGTTAAAGCTCGGCTATTATAAAAGTACACATATCTTCGCTTTAAATTTAAATATGCCCATGGTAAGGTATTTAGAATGAAGCTTATATTTATATCTTTCTTGTGACATATAAAACTCTTACGTTTATTAAGGAATCTGTGTGAAATAGGCATGGTTCTGAGATGAATGCTGCGGTTTTCGAGCTCGACGAGCAATGAAAACTGCCCCTTTTATAAAACTTCAAATATTTTCGGTTTTACTTAAAATATTTGTCTGGTAGAGGTTTAACATATAGTTCACGTTTTTGTCTTTCTTCTGACTAATAAATAATTTTGGTTTAATAAGTCATCAAGATGTTTTCAACAATATTTCACATGTATTTCATGTGAACAATGTATTTCAACAATACAATACAACAAATACACACATTGGTACATTATTGCAAAGGCACTATACTATATATATATATATATATATATATATATATATATATATATATATATATATATATATATATATATATATATATAAATTGTTGCAAGTCGAGCAACAAATATTTTACATTGAACAACAAATGAGATTGGAAAAGCAGTATTGCCACCTCTGCTATACAGAAAAAAATAGACCCCAGACACACCCTATGGGTAGTAATGGACCCCCATACCGACACTATGAGGGGTAGTGGACCCCATAATAACACTATGGGCGGTAGTGGGCACTATACAAACACTATGGGCGGTAGTTGACTTCATAGCGACCCTGTGGGCGGTAGTGGACTCCCTGCCGACCCTGTGGGCGCCAGTGGACCCCATACCGACCCTGTGGGCGGCAGTGGACCCCTACCAACCCTGTCGACGCCCTACCGACCCTGTGGGCGGTAGTGGACCCCATACCGACCCTGTGGGTGGCAGTGGACCCCATACCGACCCTGTGGGCGGTAGTGAACCCCCTACCGACCCTGTGGGATGCAGTTGACCCCCTACCAACCCTGTGGGCGGTAGGGACCCTTTACCGACCCTGTGGGCGGCAGTGGACTCTATATACTAATCCTGTGGGCGATACTGGACCCTATACTCATCCTGTGGGCGGCAATGGACGCCATACACATCCAGTGGGTGTTATTGGACCCCATACTTATTCTGTGGGTGGTTGGAGCCCCATACCCATCCTGTGGGTGATAGTGGACGCCATACTCATCCTGTGGGTGGTATTGGACCCCATACCCATCCTGTGGGTGGTTGTGAGCCCCATACCCATCCTGTCGGTGGTAGTGGACGCCATACACATCCAGTGGATGGTATTGGACCCCATTCCCTTCCTGTGGGTGGAAGTGATCCCCAAGTATGCAGTAGTTTACCCCATAAACATTCCAACATAACATCGTTTTCTGTTAGCGTTCCTACAAAACATTCTTTAAAGATTTTTAAAGCGCAAACTATGGTATATAATATTGATTGGTGAAGGACTGTTATTCTATGTAATAATTTTTAGTGCTTATTATAATTTACTAAGAACAACTAATATTTCTCAAAACAAAACTACGAGCCTTCAATAGGATGTAGCTGATCTGTAATATTCTAAGAGCATGGACAATAGTAGGTAAATTTCACAACCCATGTGGGACCTGAAAACTACAATTTTCATTATAATTGAACCAATCACGAATATTCTGCTATCTATGTTGACGGACGGGTACTGTGACACGTAAATTGGTATGTGAGGAAGAGTTTGGGCCTTGGTAAAAAAGGTAACTGGAAATATATCACATATGTACTAAATCATATTCAACATATTGACTTTAAGCATTAAGTCATATATGTGCTGTCTTGTGCGAGAACGGGTTGCCAGAAAGGTAAGCGCCCCAAAACAAACCCCTATTCTGGTTAAAATTGCTACCAAAAACCGAACTAGTGGATAGAACTCCCCAACCGAAAACAAGCAAACTAGTGTGACGTCACACACTGCCACGCCACTGTCTGCGCAGCTCCCCCCTTCCCGGGAGGGGGAAGGGGGAGCCCCAGACCCCCCGCGCCGGCTACCCACACCTCAGTTCTTGAGGCTGGATGTCAAAAACGCGAAAAACCGCCGACCGGAGGGAGGGTTGGATGCCGGGGAGCCTCCGGGACTCACCCAGAAAATGGCGTTTCATTACATTCAACGCTGGTTTTCTGGGGGGAGCCCCGTCGGCTCCCCGGAGCTAACTACCCACAGACAGAAAAAGAGGGACTTACCCGGGAGGCGGTCGTCGCTCACCCCTCAACTCGAAGCCGAGACAACTGGCTGCAACCGCCGACCCAAAGCAACACAGGCCCGACGAGGCCCAGGGACATTCACAAGGTAACGAGCAGCCAGGACCCTGTTCGACCGCCAAAATCCCCGAGCCCGAATATCAGACCAAGACATATTCCCAAAGACAGCAGCAAGAGCCGCGAACTTACGAACGTCATGGGCACGGGGATAGACCGCAGGCTGGCTGGACCTAATAACCCTGCGGACGACCTGAGAGACCCGAACCCGCGAACAGGGAAGAAGGGAAACTGGATCAACCCACAGCACGTCCCCGGACACAGAAGCTGTGGCGCGCAAATAACGGCGAAGCGCCGCAACCGGACACAAAACAACCGGTTGCAAGCTTGGTTGGTCCGGCCTGACCAACCAAGCATCAACTACCCATGGACCCCTCCGGAACGCAGCAGTCTCATTCTTCGCCAGAAAAGAAGGAGACGGCTGCAAACGAAAAAAACTATCACCACGACCAAAAGAGCAGAAACCCCTGCGCCGGAGGAGAGCATGAAGCTCCCCTACCCGACCCCCAGAGGTCAAAGCCAACAAGAAAAGTGCCTTGGAAAAACAATCCTGGACCGAAGGGGCCACAACGAAACGAGGAGATGAAAGGAAAGCAAGCACTCTGTCCAAAGACCAGGACGGCTCAGGCGACGCATGAGCAGGCCCGAGGTGACACAATGCACGAGACAGCTTGCGAAACGGCGCAGACGTAACATCAATACCGAAAGCAAGCTGAAGCGGCTCCGCCAGCCTCACGATACAAAGCGACAGTGTTAGGCATAAGATGACGGTCCTGAAACAACCACGAGAGGAAGGACAAGACCACCCAAACAGACAAGGAGCTAACACGACGAAGACGCAAAAAGAAACGGAAGGACCGCCAGGAAACTTCATACTGCCGCCGAGAAGAAGCCCTCAGGTGGGACACCAACAAGGAGGCCACCTGATCACCATAGAGATGATGATAGACTCGAGTCAAAAAAACCATACGCGAAGACTCGAGGAGAAGATCGAACCAGCTACGTGACGTACCGGCCCGATCTGCTGAAAGAGGCGGAGCCGCGGGAAAACCCTCGGGTTCGGACACCGAGCAACCAGCGCCAGAAACCAAGGCTGGGCCGGCCACCAAGGGGCCAGAAGGACAACTCTCCCCCGGTAAGTCTCTAAGCGAGTCAGGACCTGGAGCAACAGCCGAACCAGGGGAAAGAGGTACAGGAACCCCCACCTCGACCAGTCTAGCCGAAAGGCATCGACCCCGACGGCCTCGCAATCGGGGAAGGGCGCCGCATAAACGGGAAGACGCCGCGACCACGCCGACGCGAAGAGGTCCACTTCGGGGCGCCCGAACGTCTGACAAAGCCAACGGAAGGACTCGTCGTCGACCGTCCACTCCGTGGAGAGGGGAACAAAGTGAGACAGGGCGTCGGCCAAGACGTTGGACACGCCCCGTACGTGAACCGCCAGGAGAGCCAAACCCCGAGAACTCAGCAGACGAGTCACCCGAAGCGACCAACCCCAAAGAGACAAGGACCGCATCAAATCCCCGCGGTTCAGGCAATGAACCACCGGAGAGCAGTCCGAATGGAGCCGAATCGTCGATCCGCGGGCCACCCGAATCCTCCCCAGAGCAAACCACACTGCCGCGAACTCCCGCACCGTACTGTGAGCTCGACGGAAGGACGGATCCCAACGCCCCTGGCCGGCCTGGTGAGCACTGGTCACAAAACCCCAGCCGAGAGACGACGCATCCGTGTACACATCGAGCGAGGGCTCGGGTAGGCGCCAAGGCACTGAACCCCGAAAAACCCGAAGAGGAAGCCGGTGACGCAGCAACCGACGCAAGGCCCCCGGGGGTCGAACTCTGCGATCGCGAGAGAGGCGGAAGGGGGAACCCCGAAGGAACCAGAACAGCCGTCGAAGCCAAACCCGACCCGGCGGGTAGACCACCATCACGAAGTTAAGGCTCCCGCACAGCCCCTCGAGCAACCGCCGGGTGACCCGAGGGCCCTCCAGAAACAGACGAAGGCGGGACCGCAGCCGCAGGAGAGACTCCGGAGGGAGAGACAAGGAGGCGGTTCGAGAGTCCCACACGAGACCCAGCCAAGTCCGAACCTGAGAGGGAACCAGATGGGACTTCCTCCAGTTCACCAAGAACCCGAACTCGGCGAGCTGGGAAAGAACCAAATCCCTGGCTAGCAAGCAAGCTGACTGGCTGGGAGCCCAAACCAGCCAGTCGTCGAGGTAGGCCAACACCCGAACACCTAGGAGACGCAAACGAGCCACCACAACCCGTGTAAGGCGCGTGAACACGCGAGGTGCCAGGTTCAACCCGAACGGGAGACAACGAAAGCGGTAACTCAGACGCCCCACAACAAAACCGAGCCAGTCCCTGAACCGCGGATGAATCGGGACATGCCAATAAGCGTCCCGGAGGTCCAGGGACACCATCCAAGCTCCCGGCTCCAAGAGGAGTCGAACCTGAGGCAGCGTAGTCATCCGAAAGGAGGGGCAATGAACCCAGGGGTTCAGACGGGACAAGTCCAGAATGAACCGCAGGTCCGCGCAGTCCCGTTTCGGAACCGGAAACAGACGGGAAACCCATCTGAGGGACGTTGTCGTTTCGACGACGCCCAAGCGTACCCACTCCAAGACGACTCGACAGAGCGCAGGGGAAGAAACCTGCCCTGCCAGCCCCGACCCCCCAAAGGGGGGAGGGGCCACCCAACGCCACCGCAGGCCGCGAGACACGACCCGAAAGGCCCACGAATCGTGGGACCAGGCGCGGGCGAACAGCGCAAGCCGCCCCCCCATCGCCCCGTCAAGGGGGCAAACCGCGAAAGGGCCGGCGACCCTTACGAGACCCAGAACCCCGCACAGCGCGAACACCGCGCCGACCAGTCGAGGGAGGGTCCGCAGGAGGAGCCAACCCCAAACCTGACACCAGAGGCCTACCACGACGAGAGGAGCCCCGAACCCTGGCACGACCTTTCCGGGAAGACCCACCCCGGGACCCCCGGAAAACCAACAAGTCCGACATCGGACGACAAGCCGCCGACGCAGCCTGAATAAACTGCGCCACGGCCGACTCCCCAAACAGGAAATGACAAAAAGGTGAAGAACGCCTAAGAGCCAGAGCCCAAGCAGATTCCACGGAGGAACCCAGCACCGCCTGCCGACACGCGAGACGGGAAGCATAGAACAGGGAAACCGCATCCCGCAAAATCGGGGTGAACAGCTTCAACAAGGCAGCCGACGAACGCGCAGCCGAGGACAAGGTGCCGGACCCCGGGACGGACCCAAGCGTCCCCACATCCTCCATGAGCCAATCCGAAGACAGCTCCAGGAGGGAAAAGAACCGCAAGGCCGAACACAAAAGGCCCCGGGCGCGCAAGTCCTCCGCCAGGAGCGCCGCCGAAAGGGAGGGGAACCTGCACATGGAGCTGAATAACGCCCACATCGCGGGGAAGGGCAGGGGCAAACAAGCACTCATTCAGGTACTCAAGTTCACCCCCCAGGAAAACCTGAAGCACCGTGGAAGCTTCCCGCCACTCCAGCGTGCGGGAACGACAGAAGGAATGCCAGGAATCCAGACCAAACAAGGGGCAGTCCGCTAGCCAGGACAACTCCGGAACCTCGTAACGGAGCCAGAAAGGGAACGAAGTCCCAAACCTGAACGTGGACGGATCCATTTCCGAGGCATAATCCGGGTCACGCAGGAGGTAAGCTGCAAAGGCCGCTCGCACCACACCAGGTTGGATGCGATAAGCCGAAAACCTCCGGAAGGACGGAACCGACGTACCCGGGGGAACACGGAACCGAACCCGGGGAGGGGCTGACACCAAATCCAACTCGTACGCAGAGGGGGGAAAAGAAAACCCCACTCCTTGTAACAATAAGCCCCGCTCAGTGGGAAGAAAAACCCAGGCGGGGTCCAGCGGGGCCCAAGGCCCCCAAGTCAGCCCCTCCCCAGCCTCGAGGTCCGTCACCACAGGACCCGAGGCCGAGTCCTCTCCCCAAGCCCCGACCCCACAAGACAAGGACGGAGCACCTGGAAAAGCTGGAGGAAGGGGGGCCCACTGGTCAGACCCTGAAGCTTCGGCCGGGAGACAAGACTCGAATGCCTCTGCTGCCCCCCCGGAAGGGGTAACCCCCGAAGCTGCCCGAGTCTCGAGATCAAGTAACCCCTGCTCCGACCCCGAAACCCTCAGACGCTTCAGGGCCGGAAGCAGGGGCGGGGGACCAGAACGAACAGAAGGGGAAGGACGAGGAGGTGCGGACTGAACCAGGATCGAAGCGACCCCCACTCCCAAGTCCGGGTCTCGAAAAGCAAAGCGGGGCAGCCCCGGGGCAAACGGGGAAGCAACCAACCGAGCGCGTTGCAACAGACGAAACCTAGACTGCAACGCACGTGCCGCCTGTACCCGAATAGAATCATCAGAGGATTGGGTAAATTGAGTCACAAGCAAGCAGCAACACTCACAGGACTCAGGGTCGAAAGTATCACCGACCCAACAGGCAGCGTGGCAGAGGCAAAAACAATGAGGGTCACCCTGAGACAAGGGGACCGAGCAACCCTCAAACTCGCACACAGCGAGTGGGGACTCCGGGGTCACATCCATCGGACCCACGCGCCCCCTAGGGGATTCCCAGGGTCCTGAGCGTTTACTTTAAGAGGACTCGCGCTCAGGTAGTCCCAGGCAGGGTGCTGCAAACCGGCGCCCAAAACTACCAAGCAAACTTCTAAAGCTGAACCCCAGGGACGTGTACACTCACGGGGACCTAGCAGGGGGCGCCACCGAGGAGAACAGTGGAAGGGCAAAAACAAACTGAATAAAATGACAGAACCCCCCACCAGGCAAAAACAAAACCTCGCAAGAGGACAGCGAACCCCAAGGAACAGAGCCGGCCGCGATGTCGGGAAATACAAGCTGAGCAGCACCCTGCGCCCCTACCAGTGCAAACTACCTCTTACCTGCCGGTAACAAGGGAGAACAGAACACCCAAGAGCCCAACAGGCGGCCGAAAAACCGAAAGGTAAAATGGACCAGCAGAGGCAGACCCCGAGGAGCCTGTGGAAGGTGGCCCCAAGCCCCAAGGGCAGTACTTTACAGGGCACCTAGGGAAGGCAGCCCTAGGCGCATGCAGCCCGAGTACTGAAGATAACTCCTGGCTCTTGCACCCACAAAACTAACACCACACACAAAGCACAGTGCAGTAGCGACACCGGAGCCAGAGCACACGACCATCGCCTATAGCATCAGCCTCAAGAACTGAGGTGTGGGTAGCCGGCGCGGGGGGTCTGGGGCTCCCCCTTCCCTCTCCCGGGAAGGGGGGAGCTGCGCAGACAGCGGCGCGGCAGTGTGTGACATCACACTAGTTTGCTTGTTTTCGGTTGGGGAGTTCTATCCACTAGTTCGGTTTTTGGTAGCAATTTTAACCAGAATAGGGGTTTGTTTTGGGGCGCTTACCTTTCTGGGTGCCTGTTCCGGTCGATGGCAGACATAGAATGCTTCCAGCTACACGGGGGCTTCTATAGGCCATTGCTCCCCTTGCCTCTCTGAGGGGGGCCCGGTTCTGGCCGTGGTCCCCGGTAGGCCTAAGAACTCCATACACATGACTGATGCCAAAGTCTGACATTAGCATATCAGCCTGGGATAGCTCCGGGGAGCTGACGGGGCTCCCCCCAGAAAATGTTTTACAGTAAACTATACTCTAAAACAGTGATTTTCTCACTAGCAATTGAACGTTATATGCCATTCTGAGACCATAATGAATAAAATAACAATTGGTGATATTGTAAGATATTTATAGCAATTTGAAATTGTGAATTTTTATATATTTTTTTTTTTTTTACTTTTTCCATTCATGTTGTGATGTTGATTTATAAGGAAAAGTGGGAGCATTTGCCATGAGGATTCTGCACAAAAACTGAGTGTGTATGAGGAAGTTTCGGTGCCCATGCACCAGGCCCCTTAATACGCTCACCGTCACTGGTTAATGACAATATCATGATTAATGCACTCACCATCTCTAGTTATTGACATCAACATGATAAACACACACACTGGTAGTACAGTAAGAATAAAATTGTCCTTACCATCATTAATGGGCAGAAGTTGTGTTTGCTATCGTCCTTGGTAGCCGAGCAGAGACTGGAAGCAGTATTACCTGTTAGGGTAAAATAAAACAAATTTAAGGTTTCTATGACTAAAATTTTCCCACCAAAACATAGAACATATTTACCAAAAAAATTTAATTTTTTTTTAGGTACCCTTTTAGAGCAGAAAGAGGGTGGGCAGAAGTAAGGAGGGTGGGCAGGAGTAAGGAGGGTGGGCAGGAGTAAGGAGGATGGGCAGGAGTAAGGAGGATGGGCAGGAGTAAGGAGGGTGGGCAGGAGTAAGGAGGGTGGGCAGGAGTAAGGAAGGTGGACAGGAGTAAGGAGGGTGGGGCAGGAGTAAAGATGGTGGGAAGGAATAAGGAGGGTGCGCAGGAGTAAGGAGGGTGGGCAGGAATAAGGAGGGGTAGCCAGGAGAAAGGAGGGTGGACAGGAGTAAAGAGGGTAGCCAGGAGTAAGGAGGAAGGGCAGGAATAAGGAGGGTGGGCAGGAGTAAGGAGGATGAGCAGGAGTAAGGAGGGTGGGCAGGAATGGGGAAGGGGGGTATGGGCGGGTTCTCGGCTGCCTCCCCACCCTCTGTCTAACAGCCTACGTAATATAAACCACGTGCATTAACCCTTAAGCTGCTACAGCCTGGGCTGTAAAAGCTGGGGCTGGGCAAAAAAATATTTGAATTATGTGAAAATTAATACTAAATGTTGAACAAATCTCCAACTTATTTGCTTAAGCATCAAGAAAGTTTCACCCCAATGTTTTCAGAAATGTACTTTAGACAATTTTTTTTAACAAGAACATTTTGTTGATAAGGAGAACAGCTCCTATTAACTGAAACTGTGGGATAATGCAGCAATAAAGAGATGCAGACACCTGTTCAATGTACAAAGAAGAATAGTAGTAAGAAGTGTCTACAAAGTGGATATGCAGCTGGTGTCTGTATAGCATTGCTGAATAATACATAATAATACCAATAATAATGAGTATACAGTGGTACCTCGGAATGCGAGTGTCCCTGTATGCAAGTTTTTCGGAAGACGAGCAGGATTTACTCCAAAAATATGTCTCGGAAGGCGAGGGTTACCTCGGGACGCGAGTTTGTTGATACATGTACAGGCCGACTGGCGCGTGGTGGCATGACGATCGCGCCTCAGTTTACCAGTGTCTCGTGTCCAGTGACTATCCCACCTGAATTCTTCACAAGGATTTACAGTTTTTTATCGTTTTTTTTGGCCATTTGAGCATAAAAGTTGTCATTATATATCTTGCTATGGGTCTCAAGAAAGCCATTGGTAAGGTTCAACCTAAGAAAATAGCTGTGAGTAGAGGCAGTAGAGGATGTCCCTTCTTGATTAAGAAAATGTGTGAAGTATGGGAAGAACTGCAAAGTTTTGTTGAAAAAACTCACCCAGATAAAGCTGTAGCAGGCCCATTGCAGGTTGCATTGACCTTTAAAATGATAATGTGATGTCTTACTACAGACAAGTGTTAAAATGTAGGGAAAAACAAGTGTTATTAGATAAATTCTTAGTAAAACAAGCAAGTCCTAGTGGTATGCAGGCAAAATGTGCCAGAGTGTGCATACCAGTGAAGTCCTCACTGCCTGATGTGATAATGGAAGGGGACTCCCCTTCCAAACAGTAACTCCTCTCTTCCTCCCACCTCCTCACCATCTTCCATACGCCTACAGCATTCAACAGCAAGGTAAGTAATAACTTGAACATAGTTTTGTAGGTTTATTTAGATGAATTAGGTATAAAAATTTAGTTTGATGTGGGGTTTTTGGGGTAGTCAGGAACGGATTAATACATTTCCCTTTATTTCTTATGGGGAAATTAGCTTCGGAATGCGAGTTTTCGGAATACGAGGCGTCTCCAGGAACCAATTAAACTCTTAAACTGAGGTATGCCTGTATTATCATGCTCTATTTTGTTAAATATCATAAAAATGCATTGCCTAATGTTAATATCTGTTACTTTCACCAATGTTCATTATTTTTTTTTGTCTCCTTTGTTTATTATCTCATTTGTTGTAACCTCTACATCCTGGAGAGTACATACCCATCCCTTACTATGTAAAGATAGAATGAAATTGGTCACCAAATGAATCAGTCACAACTGGCAGAACTTAGGACTTTGAAATTTTTTTGACTGAGTTTTTCACAGATTTCAAATTCTACTTTCTTTGTCTCTTTAGGCGGTTTTAACCCTTACACTGCTCAGGGGTCCTGGGGACATTTACACCCCTGTGCACAAGAAAAAAAAAATTCAATTTTTTTTTTTTTCGTTTTCTAAACATGTTAATTTGTGTCCCCTGAGCACGGGAAAAATAAAAAAAAATCGTAGGCGACATATTTTGGGCGCAATTGACCGAGGACATCTGGCAAAAAGTGGGCGTTGACAGAGTGGTCGTCAGACCCGGTCAGCGTCACCCGCGCTGACAGGTGGGAGTTGCCACAAAGATATTATTACCCAATTGTTTCAATGTCTCCGATTGATTTTTAATTAGTTTTTTTGCAGTAATATTATTCAATAGTGTGTATTGTAATACATTTATATAATAAAACCAGCGTTGAATGTAATGAAACGCCATTTTCTGGGTGAGTCCCGGAGGCTCCCCGGAGCTATCCCAGGCTGATATGCTAATGTCAGACTTTGGCATCAGTCATGTGTATGGAGTTCTTAGGCCTACCGGGGACCACGGCCAGAACCTGGCCCCCTCAGAGAGGCAAGGGGAGCAATGGCCTATAGAAGCCCCCGTGTAGTTGGAAGCATTCTATGTCTGCCATCGACCGGAACAGGCACCCAGAAAGGTAAGCGCCCCAAAACAAACCCCTATTCTGGTTAAAATTGCTACCTAAAACCGAACTAGTGGATAGAACTCCCAAACCGAAAACAAGCAAACTAGTGTGACGTCACACACTGCCGCGCCGCTGTCTGCGCAGCTCCCCCCTCCCCGGGAGGGGGAAGGGGGAGCCCCAGACCCCCCGCGCCGGCTACCCACACCTCAGTTCTTGAGGCTGGATGTCAAAAACGCGAAAAACCGCCGACCGGAGGGAGGGAGGGATGCCGGGGAGCCTCCGGGACTCACCCAGAAAATGGCGTTTCATTACATTCAACGCTGGTTTTCTGGGGGGAGCCCCGTCGGCTCCCCGGAGCTAACTACACACAGACAGAAAAAGAGGGACTTACCCGGGAGGCGGTCGTCGCTCACCCCTCAACTCGAAGCCGAGACAACTGGCTGCAACCGCCGACCCAAAGCAACACAGGCCCGACGAGGCCCAGGGACATTCACAAGGTAACGAGCAGCCAGGACCCTGTTCGACCGCCAAAATCCCCGCGCCCGAATATCAGACCAAGACATATTCCCAAAGACGGCAGCAAGAGCCGCGAACTTACGAACGTCATGGGCACGGGGATAGACCGCAGGCTGGCTGGACCTAATAACCCTGCGGACGACCTGAGAGACCCGAACCCGCGAACAGGGAAGAAGGGAAACCGGATCAACCCACAGCGCGTCCCCGGACACAGAAGCTGTGGCGCGCAAATAACGGCAAAGCGCCGCAACCGGACACAAAACATGATGCACCCCCGGCCTGACCAACCAAGCATCAACCACCCATGGACCCCTCCGGAACGCAGCAGTCTCATTCTTCGCCAGAAAAGAAGGAGACGACTGCAAACGAACAAAACTATCACCACGACCAAAAGAGCAGAAACCCCTGCGCCGGAGGAGAGCATGAAGCTCCCCTACCCGACCCCCAGAGGCCAAAGCCAACAAGAAAAGTGCCTTGGAAAAACAATCCTGGACCGAAGGGGCCACAACGAAACGAGGAGATGAAAGGAAAGCGAGCACTCTGTCCAAAGACCAGGACGGCTCAGGCGACGCATAAGCAGGCCGGAGGTGAAACAATGCACGAGACAGCTTGCGAAACGGCGCAGACGTAACATCGATACCGAAAGCAAGCTGAAGCGGCTCCGCCAGCGCCGCACGATACGAAGCGACAGTGTTAGGCATAAGATGACGGACCTGAAACAACCACGAGAGGAAGGACAAGACCACCCGAACAGACAAGGAGCTAACACGACGAAGACGCAAAAAGAAACGGAAGGACCGCCAGGAAACTTCATACTGCCGCCGAGAAGAAGCCCTCAGGTGGGACACCAACAAGGAGGCCACCTGATCACCATAGAGATGATGATAGACTCGAGTCAAAAAAAACCATACGCGAAGACTCGAGGAGAAGATCGAACCAGCTACGTGACGTACCGGCCCGATCTGCTGAAAGAGGCGGAGCCGCGGGAAAACCCTCGGGTTCGGACACCGAGCAACCAGCGCCTGAAACCAAGGCTGCGCCGGCCACCAAGGGGCCAGAAGGACAACTCTTCCCCGGTAAGTCTCTAAGCGAGTCAGGACCTGGAGCAACAGCCGAACCGGGGGAAAGAGGTACAGGAACCCCCACCTCGACCAGTCTAGCCGAAAGGCATCGACCCCGACGGCCTCGCAATCGGGGAAGGGCGCCGCATAAACGGGAAGACGAAACCTAGACTGCAACGCACGTGCCGCCCGTACCCGAATAGAATCATCAGAGGATTCGGTAAATTGAGTCACAAGCAAGCAGCAACACTCATAGGACTCAGGGTCGAAAGTATCACCGACCCAACAGGCAGCGTGGCAGAGGCAAAAACAATGAGGGTCACCCTGAGACAAGGGGACCGAGCAACCCTCAAACTCGCACACAGCGAGTGGGGACTCCGGGGTCACATCCATCGGACCCACGCGCCCCCTAGGGGATTCCCAGGGTACTGAGCGTTTACTTTAAGAGGACTCGCGCTCAGGTAGTCCCAGGCAGGGTGCTGCAAACCGGCGCCCAAAACTACCAAGCAAACTTCTAAAGCTGAACCCCAGGGACGTGTACACTCACGGGGACCTAGCAGGGGGCGCCACCGAGGAGAACAGTGGAAGGGCAAAAACAAACTGAATAAAATGACAGAACCCCCCACCAGGCAAAAACAAAAAGAAAAACAAAACCCCGCAAGAGGACAGCGAACCCCAAGGAACAGAGCCGGCCGCGATGTCGGGAAATACAAGCTGAGCAGCACCCTGCGCCCCTACCAGTGCAAACTGCCTCTTACCTGCCGGTAACAAGGGAGAACAGAACACCCAAGAGCCCAACAGGCGGCCGAAAAACCGAAAGGTAAAACGGACCAGCAGAGGCAGACCCCGAGGAGCCTGTGGAAGGTGGCCCCAAGCCCCAAGGGCAGTACTTACAGGGCACCTAGGGAAGGCAGCCCTAGGCGCATGCAGCCCGAGTACTGAAGATAACTCCTGGCTCTCGCACCCACAAAACTAACACCACACGCAAAGCACAGTGCAGTAGCGACACCGGAGCCAGAGCACACGACCATCGCCTATAGCATCAGCCTCAAGAACTGAGGTGTGGGTAGCCGGCGCGGGGGGTCTGGGGCTCCCCCTTCCCCCTCCCGGGGAGGGGGGAGCTGCGCAGACAGCGGCGCGGCAGTGTGTGACGTCACACTAGTTTGCTTGTTTTCGGTTTGGGAGTTCTATCCACTAGTTCGGTTTTAGGTAGCAATTTTAACCAGAATAGGGGTTTGTTTTGAGGCGCTTACCTTTCTGGGTGCCTGTTCCGGTCGATGGCAGACATAGAATGCTTCCAACTACACGGGGGCTTCTATAGGCCATTGCTCCCCTTGCCTCTCTGAGGGGGCCCGGTTCTGGCCGTGGTCCCCGGTAGGCCTAAGAACTCATACACATGACTGATGCCAAAGTCTGACATTAGCATATCAGCCTGGGATAGCTCCGGGGAGCCGACGGGGCTCCCCCCAGAAAAGTGGTGAATAATCGCTATACTCAAAAGTATGATGTGCATATTAGTGATTCAATTATTATGTTTATAAAACAATAAACAAATAGTTTTGCTGCTATTACACTCTATACACAGGTTATATATAAGTATCTGCATGTTTTGGTCACCATAACGAACCACTAAGTTGGTATTGAGAGTCGAAAAGCAACGAAGAGTTACCGCCACACACCAGCCAGCCACTCGCTGCCACTCCCTTAACACACGCATTAAACTTTCTTCCCAACAATACCATTTGTGGTGTTATTACACTATACACAGACGTTATATATATGTATGTATATATTTTGTTCACCACAACTGTACAGCTAAGCTGATATAGTTAGTTCAGGCACTAAGAGTCGTCGCTATACACAGATGGCGGCTCCCTCACTCTTTCAAGGTCACACGCACTAAACTTTCTCCCCCAACAATACTGTTTGCAGTGTTATTACCCTATATACACATATTATATATAAGTATCTACATGTTTTATGCACCGTAACTGTACACCTAAGCTTGTAGTGCGCCCAAAGAGCATAGTGGCCACCCTCTAAACAGCTAGACAAATCGTACAGACGTCACCTCCGTCACCCATATGGCTCCTCCCAGCATAATCCTTTTGCTGTTATTACACTAATACACACATTATATATAAGTACTGTATCTACATTTGTGTTCACCATAGAGAACCACTGAGCTGGTATGGCGAATGCAAACAATAACAGCTAGCCACACAGTCAGTAAACGATGCTGTCTCACTCTATCTCTCAGCATCACTCCTCCTACAGCGCTAATTATTACAACAATCCTGCTATTATCACAACCCTGGTTATATATATCACAGTCATGGGTCATCTGTAATATTGTCATCGCTAAATAATAACAATTATATATTTATTTTGACATTTTTCGGCGATGCTGTGGTCACAAGCTGAACAGCAATGCTGTTCGCTCATGCTGCGTGCGCCAGCCTTGGTTGCTCCAACAGTACTGTGCCTCTCACACCTGAGAATATTGCCCACGATTTTTTTTAAAAACGGCATCTGTTTACAAGAGCCCTGAGGAAGCTACTGTGATCCCCGTGTAGCCGCGGGCCATTTGAATCGAGCCTGGCACCCTATGGCGTATATATAGGCCATGCGCACCGTGGGACATGTTACTCAGGGCGTATATATACGCCATGCACAGTTTAAGGGTTAATGATTAGGGACCCGATTAGGGCTTTATCACTTTAATAAAGTATACATTTTTATCACCTAAATCATTATAATTTTCCCTATATTTAGTTTTTTGGGGAGTTATTTTTTCTTGACATCATTCCAATACATAGTGACCTACAACTTTCACATATTCGAGTACGAATGCCAAACAACGTTTATTAAAACATATAAGTAAATTAATGAATTAGAACTACCTTATTCATTGTCGATAACTTCAACTTCAATTATCTCTAAAATTTTGAGTCAGCTTAAAAAAGTTCAGTTTCTGACCGATTCTCACCATTGTTACAAATAATGTGCACAGTTCTCTGTTCTACAATCCTATTAGAATGGATTTTTCACAAACCCTAAATGTTTGTAGTTATCAATTTTTTTTCTAAATTTGGCGCATAATTCAAATGCCACATTGACTATTTTTTTTTACAGTAAATTAAACTGAAGACATATATTCTGAATCTATGAAAATGAAGATCATATACTATTCTGAGAGCATAATAACACCAAATGAACAATTGGTGATACAGTAGTTTATATTTTTGCAGCTGATTTAAAAATCTGAAGTTTTCAATATTCAATTTTATAATTATTTTTCATTTTCTTATTTTTCAAGTTATGTTTGTGATCATTTAGACAAAGTTACAAGATTTGCTAGTATGCACAAAAAATTACAAAGCATTAGAGAAAAATTTGAGAAATTGAACTTCGCTATCAGGTCCTGTCGTATATGTATGCCATGCACGGCTTAAGGGTTAATACAGAACTGTACTATATAAAATGCATAAAATTTCAAAACTAACAATATTTCTTTAATTATAACAATAATATTTTAAATAAAACAATTTGTAACAGTCAATATGTACATCAAATTTTGAATATGCCTATAAAATAAGCACAGGTCATATCAATGCGTTGAGCCTGGATGAGATAGCTGGCACCATGTGCTTCTCTTCCTGGGGTAAAAACGTCGGGCTCGCGTGCGAAGGATTTTCGTGATAAATTTGAACAATTTTTACTGTTTGAACTCATTTAATCTGTCAAGATGTCTCAGAGCAGCATTCATGGTATTGAAGGTATAAAACAAAAGAGAAAACATTTGTCAATTGAACAGAAAGTTGACTTGACAGAGAAAGCAGAGCGTGGATACTCTGTCAATCAACTCACCCAAGAATTCAACATCGGTAAAGCTACAATTTGTGATATAAAAAAGCAGAAGGATAATATTAAGAAATTCTTTGCTCAAACTCATGCAATAGGCAACAGGAAAACATTGAAACCTGCTCAGTATTTGGATTTGGACTCATCTGTATTTAAATGGTTTACACAGCATCGTGCAAAAGGAATTCCTGTTTGAGTTGATTCTATTAGAAATGCAGCTGAAAGACTTGCTGTAAAGTTAAACATAGACAATTTCAAGGCTTGTATTGAATGGGTATGTCGATTTAAAGAGAGGTATGGCATCATTAACAAGAAAAATTGTGGCGAGGCATTAAGTGTAGATGTTGGAAGTGCTAATGCATATAAGTATAAACTTTTTCAGCACATTATATCTAATAATCTTAGCTGGTTTTAAGTGTACAATGCAGATGTAACAGGCTTTAACTGGAAATGCCTTCAAAGAAACACTTTGGCCTTCAGGCTTGAGAAGAGTATTCCTGGTTGCAAGGTAAAGAAGGAAAGATTTTCAGCATTATTGTGCTGTAACGCAGATCGCAGTCACCGAACAAAGTACGCAATTGTTGGGAAATCTGCCAACCTCAGAGCATTGAAAAACTGCATGAACAGATTACCTGTCATCTACTACAACACAAAAAATGCCTGGTTCACACAGATTACTTTTGAGGATTGGTTCCAGAATCACTTTTGTAAAGAAGCAAAAAAGCATCAGATCAATATGTGTAGAATTCATCCCGCTGAGGTAAAGGCAATGTTGTTGACTGATAATGCCCCAGCTCACCCCATTGCTAAATTAACATCGCCTGATGGCAAAATAACATGTATGGCTTTACCACCAAACACTACATCTGTAATACAGCCCATGGATTAGGGGTTATCTATGCTCTCAAAGGCTTTATAAAAGAGCTATGAATTCAGATATTATGGAAGTTCTGCTCTCTGAGGAAGACGAGATGCCTAATAAGGATACGAAAGCTAGTAGAACACTAGAAAATTTCAAGAAATATTCAATTAAAGATGCAATTTACAACAATGCCAAGGAATGGAGCAAGTTGAAGGTCATCACATTAAAGAATGCATGGAATAAAATTCTGAGTCCGGTACCTGGTTAGAATAAAGACGAAGATGACTATGATTTTGAGGGCTTTGATAATGTGATTTTTGAGACATTCAGAGATGCAGGTGAGGAAGATTTGCAACTTTCTGATGTGAATGAGTGGTTAGATAATGATGCTGATGATCCAGGTTATGGTGAATTAACTGATGATGAGATTATCCAGTGTGTTACTGGTAATAATGATGAGGATGTGGAAGAGGAAGATGACAGTGTGTTATCTATTCCATATGCTGCATCATTCCAAAAGGTAAATGATGTGCTTGATTTGGTTGCTGTAACTGATAATGAAGAACTGACAGATTATTACCTGCACCTAAAGGACATGAAAGATATTATAATGAAGCTCACAACAAAGAAACAAACTAAGATTCAAAATTTTGGTACGGTTTCACAGTAGGCCTACAGGACCAGCACCCAGCACTAGCAAGGACTCACCTTCTGAGGATGCCCAGGCAACTGGACCAGCACCCAGCACTAGCAAGGACTCACCTTCTGAGGACGCCCAGGCAACTGGACCAGCACCCAGCACTAGCAAGGACTCACCTTCTGAGGATGTCCAGGCAACTGGACCAGCACCCAGCACTAGCAAGGACTCACCTTCCAAGGATGTCCAGGCAACTGGACCAGCACCCAGCACTAGCAAGGACTCACCTTCCGAGGATGCCCAGGCAACTGGACCAGCACCCAGCACTAGCAAGGACTCACCTTCCAAGGATGCCCAGGCAACTGGACCAGCACCCAGCACTAGCAAGGACTCAACTTCTGAGGATGCTCAGGCAACTGGACCAGCACCCAGCACTAGCAAGGACTCACCTTCTGAGGAAGCCCAGGCAACTGGACCAGCACCCAGCACTAGCAAGGACTCACCTTCCAAGGATGCCCAGGCAACTGGACCAGCACCCAGCACTAGCAAGGACTCACCTTCCAAGGATGCTCAGGCAACTGGACCAGCACCCAGCACTAGCAAGGACTCACCTTCTGAGGATGCCCAGGCAACTGGACCAGCACTAGCAAGGACTCACCTGCTCAGGATGTCCAGGCCACTAGACCAGCACCCGGCACTAGCCATAACTTGGGAGTGCCAATTGAGCTGTACAGCACAGTTCTAATGACATTAAATGTACAAAGTGTAGTTTATATGATACAAGTGTACTGCAGTAGTGTGATTCTAGTGGTCTGTACTTCATGTACAGACTGTAGTGTATAATGTACATTTGTTAGAAAAGTTACTGTTCTTTAAACAATTTATATTCATATGTGTGGCACTCTCAGGATATTAAGGCTAACAAAGTTTGCACTACACAACTCAACTGGTAGGGTAAGTACAGTACTGTAACGTGCAATATCAATTTATTTCATTGCAATTCAAGTTCTTTGCTATTTAAATTTTTCAAAAGGGAAATGTGTACTGGCATATGTATTATTAATTTTTTTTCGGGGGGAAGGGGGATGCTGGGGCCGGATTGATGGAATGAATTCCACACTGGAATGAATTGGCTACGCCCCATATAGCTCGTTCAAGCGAGGGCACACTGTATTACTCATATAATTTCTACATTTACTGTCTACATTTAATGTCATTTAATTTCATGCATTTCTGTGATAAAGTGTTTACTCGTGTCCTTTATGATCTTGGTTATTTGTAAGTGTTGACCCCATTAACCTTAAATTATAGTGTTTATATTACTCTATGTTCTGATATGTTCCAAGAAAATGTCATGAGGCGCAGTTCTAAATTACACCTTGTATTTCCATTCTGTAATTAATGTAAATAAACTACTGTACTGTTGCTAGAACTACTGACTCCATAATGTAATAATCTATGTCAGTACTCTGACTATACTCTGTTCCTGTAAAGTAAGGCTGTAAAGTACCTGTACATATTTTTTGTCAATTTTACTGTAAATTATCTACTTAAAATTATCTGTTAGTTTAAAGACTTCCCCGAAACTCTATGCGTGCTAATGGCTTTACAAGAATGTAAAATCAACTTCATTTCTATGTTCTCTCTTAACCCCCAATGTACCTCCTTGTATATAAATAAATAAATAAATGCTTGTCATCCTTATGTATCACCTTTGTATTATTTTTTTATTTTCCTTGAACATTCTCATTTTGTTAACTTACTTCTCTTATAGTATTAAGTGTTTTACCCCGTCACAACATTAATAAAAAAATTCTATATTACTATTAATTTTGCCCGAAACACTTTACGTAATAGTGGCTTCATTAGTACAGTATGTGTAACTGCTGTCCCTTCAATTGAACAATACTCCTATTACACATAGAAATCACAATAGCGTGATGCATCAAATTTATTTGTTTATTTATTTATATACAAGAAGGTACATTGGGTTTGTGAGAATACATAGCATGGTATTTACAATAAAGCCACTAGTACGCGCAGCGTTTCGGGCGGGTCCTTAATCTAACAGATAATTTTAAGTAGGTAAATTCTAGCGGAATTAATAAAATGATAACAGATACATTGCAAGAAAGAAAAAAAAATGAGATGAGAGAGATTAGTAGGAATATTAAAGCACACTGTTATATTAAAGTTCAGATTTATTGCATTGACAGCTTGATTGGTAATTTAAACAAAGATTAATAGGCACCATACAGCAAATTGAAAGCACATATAAGAAGACAGCAATGATCACAATGGTAAAGTTGTTTGGACTGGGTACATGAAGAATGGGAGATTGGGTAGCACTAGATACAGTGCAATTTTAAAGCAACAAGGTAGAAAACTATAAAGATGAAACTAGGTACTTTTTAGTTTTGTTTTTAAATGATGCAAAAGTTGGACAGCTTTTCAATTCATTAGGGAGTGAATTCCATAGACTAGGTCCCTTTATTTGTAAAAATTGTTTGCACAGATTAAGTTTGACTCTGGGGATATCAAAGAGATATTTATTTCTGTTGTGGTGATAATGGGTCCTACTACATCTGTCCAGGGAGAGTTTCAGAACATGATTTGCATTTAAGAACAGGGTTTTGTAAATGTAGTTGACACAAGAGAATGTGTGGAGTGAGATTATGTTTAGCATGTTTAGGGAGTTAAACATGGGGGCTGAGTGTTGTCTGAAAACAGAATTTGTTATTATTCTGGGATTTTGCTGGGGGATGATGGACCTGAGGTGGTTTGCAGTGGTTGAACCCCCATGCACAGATACCATAATTAAGATAGGGATAGATTAGTGTATAATATAGTGAGATGAGAGCAGAGTTAGATACATAGTATCTGATTTTGGAGAGTATACCAACTGTTTTAGAGACTTTCTTAGTTATGTGTTGTATGTAGGTGCTGAAGTCGAGTCTTTTATCTAGGAATAGGCCAAGAAACTTTCTATCATTTTTATTACTAATGTTAACATTTTCTATCTGAAGCTGAATTGCATTTGTTGATATGTTTCCAAATAACATGTAGTAGGTCTTTTCTATGTTAAGTGTTAGTTTGTTGGTTGACATCCATAAGTGGACATTTTTTTAGTTCATTATTAACAACATTATTTAGTGTATGTGTTTTGGGGTTAAAGTAGATGAGGGTAGTATCATCAGCAAACAATGTAGGTTTCAGAATGTTGGTGACATCGGGCAGACCATTAATGTATATAAAAAATAGGAGAAGTCCCAAGATGCTGCCCAGTGGCACCCCAATGGTTATTGGTAGAGTGGAAGAGGTTATATCATTGATGGCTACACATTGGTGTCTATCACTAGGATAGGATTGGATATAGTGCAGGGCATGGCCTCGGATTCCATAATGATGCAGTTTACATAAGAGGTACAGTGGTACCTCAGAATGCGAGTGTCCCTGTATGCGAGTTTTTCGGAAGACGAGCAGGATTTCCTCGAAAAATATGTCTCGGAAGGCGAGGGTTACCTCGGGACGCGAGTTTGTTGATACGCGTACAGGCCGACCTAGCGCGTGGTGGTTCGGCGATCGTCGCCCCTCCACCCCTCCGCCCCTCAGTTTACCATTGTCTCGCGCCCAGTGACTACCCCACATCAATTCTTCTCGCGGATTTTCAGTGTTTTGTTCGATTTTTTTTTATTTGACTATACAATTTGTTATTATATATCTCACCATGGGTCCCATGAAAGCCAGTGGTAAGGATAAAGGCCAGAAAGCCCATGTGAGGATGACAATAGAGGAGAAACAAGAGATCATTTGGAAGCATGAGAACGGTACACGTGTTGTTGAACTTTGTAGGCAATACAACAAAGCCACATCAACAATATGCACTATACTTAAGAAGAAAAATGAGATTATGGGTGCTAAAGTGGCAAAAGGAGTAAGAACATTAACAGCACAAAGACCACAAATACTTGAAGAAGTGGAAAAGTTGTTATTAATTTGGATACACGACAAGGAGTTGAGGGGTGATAGTGTTTCGGAAGCCATTATTTGTGAGAAAGCCAGGGTGTTGCACGAAGACCTTCTAAAGAATACCCCTGCAACGAGTGATGCAGATAAGAAAGAGTTTAAGGCAAGCAGGGGCTGGTTTGAAAAATTTAGAAAGAGAAGTGGTATCCATAGTGTTACAAGGCATGGGGTTATGTCACTGAACGCAGAAAACGATTAATCTATGTATCATCTAAATAAATTGGAGATAGCATAGGTGGGCAAGGGTGGCGCTCAGAGCTACAACTGGATACGCTCGCTGCATTGTCCTCATAGGTGCTGTATCACTTGCATCTGACCTTTGTGTTAGGTCCTTAATGCACCTAGCTTCACTAATATTATGACCCTTATATTCTTCAAACATTAAGGTTTGAATTTCACCGACAAAGCCCGATCTTTCAACTCTGCATCGGACAGGTGTTTGGGAGCCAGAGGCGCATGCGCCACTCATGGTTGCTTACTCAGTACTAACCCAGCCAGCAGCCCTAGGGCATAAGAGGAATTTTTTCCAAGATGGCTACCTCTCACTGGAGGTCCTAAGAGTCCATTTCGTACACAACCCACCTCGCACAAATTTAGAATGGGTACGAAAAAATCAAACCGAGTATTCTCAGTTGGCGCAGTTAAGCGGTTAAGGAGCGTCTGGGATCTTCTCGGAAGTAGGTTCGAACCCTCATCACAGCCCTTGTGGATTTATTCATTTATTACTCTTATGTTCTTTGTACACACACTATTTTGAATAAATAATAATAATATTATTATTAATATTATTATTATTATTTATACACAGAAAATCACACTAAAGTGATATACATCAATGAGAAAATTCACTCGGGCTGTGAGGCGATGCGAACCTGCAATGTTTGTGTCACCTCACAGCCCCAGTGGATCGTTCATTGATGTATATCACCTTAGTGCGATTTTCAGTGTAGTATCTGAAGTTGGGCGTACAGTGTTCAACTACAACACTTTACCCCTTCACCCGAGTGCTTAGGGGTCTTACGTAATACTTGGACTGGCTTCAAGTCTTCCTGTGATATAAGGATGTCACAGACTTCCTGTGACATCAGTAGAAATCTGATTGTAAGACTTTTAGGAAGTCAGTGGTGGTACAGTGGTAGAGTATGCGGCTGGCAATGCCTTGGTCGTGGATTTGCGACACCACACAGTCCCAGTGGATTTTCGTATTATTATTCTTATTCTTATTATTATTATTATTCTTATTCTTCTTCTTCTTATTATTATTATTATTATTATTCGATAAGCCAATGTCCACACCCCAACAATGCCATAGGCTTATAATTTACCCCAACAATGCCATAGGCTTATAATTTACCCCAACAATGCCATAGGCTTATAATTTACCCCAACAATGCCATAGGCTTATAATTTACCCCAACAATGCCACAGGCCTACGTCCACACCCCAACAATGCCATCGGCCTATTTCCACACCCCAACAATTGCATGCTGGAGGTGTAAGACAATGGCGGAGCAGAAAGTACTCCAGTACTTACGGAGGATGATGAGAGTGCGAGGAACAAGGTGGTCAGGTGGAGCCAGTGACTCCTTCCTTCAACAGTTTTGTCTCTCCCTCGTGGTATATCCTCAATGTCTTCAGTGGTGTGGCCTCACCACACACTTACAACGCCATAAGTGTCCTGAGAGTACTGTGGGAGGGACAATTTGGCGGGTATTGTGGACACAGGTCTTTAAGACAGGCAAACTTCACGTGTCGTGGAGACGTCTATAGCAAGCTTTGTTGTGATGACGTCACTCGCTCGCTCGCTTACCCGCCACGTCGCTCTTCCCATTTTCTTTGGTTACTGATTTTTTTTTTTTTACATATAATTTACCTGAAATTACCTGAAAGCTATTAATACTAGTAGCTTCGACGAGGACAGGAAGTTGGCGGCTTGTCAAAGGTCCTACCCTTTTGCCCGGATGATCTTTTCTATCTGTATTTTAAAACCCAGTAGAGTTTTGGCGTTTACCTTACCTACTCTTTGGCGGGTAAGCTGTTCCACGGGTTTACAACCATATGGGTGAAAAAGCCTCTCCTGTTTTCTGTCCTACATTGTGGCTTGTTGAGCTTGAACCCGTTGCTCCTCGTTCGTGTTACATCTGACCTTTTGAAGAAAGTGTCCGGATCGACATCGTCCAAATTGTTTAGTATTTTAAGTGTTTCGATGAGCTCCGCCCTGTCATGCCTGGTTTACTGTGTTGTTTGGCCAGTGGCCCTCAACCCTTCCTGATACGAGAGATGACTAAGCTCTGGTATGATTTTTGTTGCTCGGTGTTACATCTTCTCCAGAGCAGTTATGTCTTTCTGAAGATAAGGTCTCAATGCCTATATGCAATAATCCAGGTGGGGGCGCACCAGAGACTTATACAATTGAAGGACTACTTTAATTTCCTTGAAGGTAAAGGCATGCTTGATTATTTGGTTCGCTTTTTTTACTGCCGCTCCCACTTGTTGTGCAACTTTTAGTGAATGATGGATTCTGATTCCAATGTCGCATTCTTCATCTATCTGTTGTAAGGTAAAGCTGGCAATTTGGTAGTTGTGACGTGGAATGTTATGCCCTACAGGCAAGGTCTTGCATTTATCGACATTAAAGAGCATTTGTCAGTCATCTGACCATTGGTGGAGTTCATGTAGATCTCTTTGTAAGGTCTCAATATCACTTTCACTTCCTTCTTTATCATAGATCTTAGTGTCATCTGCAAATGTGTCATCTGCCCAACATTCCATCTCCCAGGATGAACAGGACCAGCAAAAGCTGCTTGACTATGTTATTGTGTCGTCCCAAAATATTCCTGTAGAACGTGAAGGTGAAAAGTGTATTGAAATAGTTCAGGCTCTCATAAAAGACGAATTGCGTGTCACTCTAAATAAAACCGACATTATTGCTGCCTATACAGAGTAGGCAAAAAGAATCCATCAGGTCTAAACCAGCGAAAAATTCGCCTCAAGCTAGCTTCCCAGTCCATAAAATCGCATCTTGTCCGGAGAGCTGCATCCCAACGAAAGGGAATCTTCATCAACGAGTGCTTGACTAGAAAAAGACAGCAACTCCTCCACCGCCTGCGTCAAATCCGTAATCAAAACCCAGATGCGATTCATCAGTGCTTCGTTAGAGATGGCTTGATTAAAGCGAGAAAGACCTCAGGAGGTAAAATGTTTACAATTGCTAATGAGGATAACCTCAACACTTTCCTCTCCCAATGTGGTTTGTCCCACCTTATTATCCCTCTCATTGAGTCAACATAATTAACCCCCCCTTGTCACCTAGTGCGGGCTAGGTATCCTACCTTGAGGTGCTTCCGGGGCTTAGCGTCCCCGCGGCCCGGTCGTCGACCAGGCCTCCTGGTTGCCGGACTGATCAACCAGGCTGTTGGACGCGGCTGCTCGCAGCCTGACGTATGAGTCACAGCCTGGTTGATCAGGTATCCTTTGGAGGTGCTTATCCAGTTCTCTCTTGAACACTGTGAGGGGTCGGCCAGTTATGCCCCTTATGTGTAGTGGAAGCGTGTTGAACAGTCTCGGGCCTCTGATGTTGATAGAGTTCTCTCTCAGAGTACCAGTTGCACCTCTGTTTTTCAACGGGGGTATTCTGGACATCCTGCCATGTCTTCTGGTCTCATGTGATGTTATTTCTGTGTGCAGGTTTGGGACCAGCCCCTCTAATATTTTCCACGTGTAAATTATTATGTACCTCTCCCGCCTGCGCTCAAGGGAGTACAGTTTTAGGCTCTTTAGTCGGTCCCAATAGTTTAGGCGTTTTACTGAGTGGATTCTAGCAGTAAAGGATCTCTGCATGCTCTCCAGGTCAGCAATTTCTCCAGCTTTGAAAGGTGCTGTCACTGTGCAGCAGTACTCCACTCTAGAGAGCACAAGCGTTTTGAAAAGTATCATCATCGGTATAGCATCTCTAGTGTGAAAAGTTCTTGTTATCCAACTTGTCATTTTTCTTGCAGTTGTCACGGCTACTTTATTGTGTTCTTTAAAGGTAAGGTCTTCCGACATGAGTACACCCAGATCCTTTACATTGCCTTTTCGTTCTGTTATGATTTGCCTGAGTTTTGTACGTGGTTTCCGTTTTAATATTTTCATTTTTTCTATAGCGCATGAGCTGGAACTTATCTTCGTTAAACACCATATTATTTTCTGTAGCCCATAGAAAGACCTGATCTACATCTGACTGGAGGTTTGCCGTGTCCTCTATGTTGCCTACTCTCATGAAGATCCTAGTGTCATCTGCAAAGGATGATACAGTGAGATAGGTTGTGTTCTTGTCTATGTCCGATATGAGGATGAGAAAAAGTACTGGAGCAAGCACAGTACCCTGGGGGACTGAGCTCTTCACGGTTGATGGGCTGGATTTTATTTTGTTGACTATTACACATTGGGTTCTGTTGGTCAGGAAATTGTGGATCCATCTGCCTATTTTTCTGGTAATTCCTTTTGAACGCATTTTATGTGCAATAACACCATGGTCACATTTATCAAAAGCTTTTGCGAAATCTGTGTAAATTACATCAGCGTTTTGTTTGTCTTCCATAGCATCTAATGCCATATCATAGTAGTCCAGCAACTGCGACAGGCAAGAGCGCCTTGTTCTGAAACCATGTTGTCCGGGGTTATTGAGATGCTGTGATTCCATGTATTTTGTGATCTTACTTCTTAGCACTCTCTCAAAAAATTTTATGATGTGCGATGTTAGTGCTATCGGTCTGTAATTTTTTGCCTCTGCCTTATTTCCTCCTTTATGAAGTGGTGCTATCTCTGCTGTTTTTAATATATCAGGAATAACGCCAGTATCTAGGCTTTGTCTCCACAGAATGTGGCGGGCCTGCGATAGTGTTTTTTTTTTACAGTTCTTGATGAATAGAGTTCCAAGAATCCGGGCCTGGTGTAGAGTGCATAGGCATACTGTTTATGGCTTCTTCAAAATCCAGTGGGGATAGGGTGACGTCTGATATATGATTTGATGTTGGTATCATATCCATGAAAAATTCATTTATCATTGATTAGTTTAGATTGATTAGTTATCAATCTTTAGTGTGTTTAATGGCTCGCTGAAAACAGAGTCGTACTGCTTCCTCAGTAGCTCGCTCATTTCTCTGTTGTCATCGGTAAAAGTTCCATCTCCCTTTCGCAGGGGCCCGATACTAGATGTGGTTTTTGATCTTGATTTTGCATAGGAGAAAAAATATTTCGGATTTCTCTCTATTTCACTGATGGCCTTTTCCTCTCTTTGCCTCTCCTGGGTTTTGCATGATTCTTGTAGCTTCCGTTCAATTGTTTCTATTTCTCTACCTAACCTTCTTCGCCGTTCTTGAGATAGGGTGCGACTCTCAAGTTGTTCCGCAATTCGTTTTCTTCGCCTATATAGGGAACGACGTTCCCGTTCCAATCTGCATCTCTTCCTCTTTTTTCTTAGGGGTATGCGGTTTGAACATATTTTCTGATAACGGAGGAATGAGACAACGACAGCATTGGGAACTATTTTATTTAATTTTTTAGTAGAAACAAATAAATAAATTTTTCAGACCATGTTAATGAACAGGTAACTTGTTTAAGCTTACAACAGCATATAAATACATGTATAACTTGACTACAATGACTTAATAACATTAATACATATGCTTATATCCGGTAACTAAATAGAACATGGTCTGCAGAACGCGGAATCCTTATTAACTATTGGTACAAGTAAGGCAAACGTTTACATAATTTTCAAGTAGAATCAGGGCTTATAGAGTATCATATAGTGGCCTAACACATGACAGAAATAATGCGCCAATCCCAGACATAATGTGAAATGGTAAATTACTAGTAGCTGTAGAATACACCTATAGGACAATTTTAACAATACTCTTACAAGTGAGAGTAAGTAGCTGCGGACAGCGTAATACTTAGGGGCCGGCGCTGCACCCCCCCAGTTTACCAACAATAAAGGACAAGGTACATAGGACTGTGCGTAGGGTTATTTGCCGCTGACCATTGGAAGGGGAGGAGGGTGGGAAAATTTTTTCCTTTGACTTGTGGAGCTGAGCGAGGCTGGAGCAAGATAGAACGCATGTCCCTTCCTCTCTTATATAGTCCCCCCGCGGCGCTCCGCACGCTGCGCTGCGGATCGCGCTGTGCAATTGTCTTCTCCTCCATCAGAAATTCCTCCGCATTCCTACGTAATGCAGCGGTTATTTTCTGATAACGGAGGAATGAGACAACGACAGCATTGGGAACTATTTTATTTAATTTTTTAGTAGAAACAAATAAATAAATTTTTCAGACCATGTTAATGAACAGGTAACTTGTTTAAGTTTACAACAGCATAAATACATGTATAACTTGACTACAATGACTTAATAACATTAATACATATGCTTATATCCGGTAACTAAATAGAACATGGTCTGCAGAACGCGGAATCCTTATTAACTATTGGTACAAGTAAGGCAAACGTTTACATAATTTTCAAGTAGAATCAGGGCTTATAGAGTATCATATAGTGGCCTAACACATGACAGAAATAATGCGCCAATCCCAGACATAATGTGAAATGGTAAATTACTAGTAGCTGTAGAATACACCTATAGGACAAATTTAACAATACACTCTCACTTACAAGTAAGAGTAAGTAGCTGCGGACAGCGTAATACTTAGGGGCCGGCGCTGCATCCCCACTCGCAGAGCCAGCTGGCCGGACCCCCCCCCCCCCCCCCCCCCGAAGGGCAAGTGCCCGCTGGCCGCGGAATTGGTTTGGATTGATGTCCAAAGAGCTTGGAAAGGATCATGTGAGGAAAAAAGATGGGGCGATGAAATTCTTGGAAGAGGATTTGGATGTGGAGAGAGGAGGCTTGAAATTTCGGTGGCCCGTCCACCTTGGTTTGGAGATGTTTTTTCCAGCAAAGCCTGTAGCTTAAGTTCTTCTTGGGCGGCAGGAGGCTAGTGGTGGGGCAGGGTTATGTCGTCCTGGTTCACTTGAGGTGGTCTGTCTGGCTTGGAGGAGGCGTCTTCCTTATTGAGGTGGTGAGAGGAAAGTTCACTGTTGCTTGTTGTTATCTTGACCACGAGGTATTCGCATGTACTTCCCAAATGACATCGGCGCTATTGGTGTTCCTGTCGGGTCTTCATCTTCTTCCAGGAAAGTCACTTGTCCCCTCTTGAAGTCGTATTTAGGGTCGATGTATTCACTCTCCAGAGCGCAGAGGTCAACATAATGTTCCACGGTCTCGTGGTGGACAAACACAGGGTAAGGAAAGCAGGTCTTGAGCTGTTTGATGCTCCTGTTGCATTCTAAGGCAATTCCCATTCTTGTGCTTCGATTGCTGTTAAAAGTGCCATCGTGAATGAGGTAAATCCATAGTAGGGCTTTTTCTTGCTTGATTTGCTTGGGTTTAGGTCGAAGTCTGGGGCCTCAAATGTGACGGTCTCAGCCGAGGTAGATGGAAACAATGGTGATTCTAGTGAACTTGGTTGGTTGGCCTGGTGTGGACGTCTGTGTAGCATGAGCAGAAGCGTTGGGAAGCACTGGAAATAATGTAGCTTGGATATCGAAGCTTGCCGGCTGATTGGTTGTTGGGTTGGCAGTTACTGTTTATTTATTTCATCTAGTCGTACTTGGCAGTCCATGGAGACGGCGATGTGATCTCCGCAATTGAGGCACAGTTTGTTGGGTGGCCTTGACTGTAGCAGCAGTCAGAGCCGTGTTTTCTGGTGTTGATGGTACCAGGGTCCTGGGTGGCGGTGTAGACACTCGTGTGGCTGACGAATATGGTTCGTTCAGCCAAGTAGCGACGGTTAGGAGTGATGATCAGGTTGGAGTTTCGTAGGGCGTCCTGGTGTTCTGGTGCAAACAGTTGCTCCAGAGCTTGCTCGCTTGAATAGAGAAGTACAGCGCCGTCAGCATCGTCACGGATGTCCAACGGGGCTGCATTCGTGATGTCGACGATTTTCCTTAGTAATTGGGGTCCGGTGTAGTATGTTTCGTCACGAAACCGGACCTTTATGCGGTAAATCATGGCTCTAATCGTTGCTGCCCAATGTTTACCCACCCGGCAGTGCTGGGTGCAGAGAGCCTGATCTAGGGTTTCGGTCGTCTGCTTTATTTTGTTTATTTTCATGCCTTTTATCTGGCCGCTGAATATGTTTTCAATGTGGAAGCGTGATGACATCTTGCCTGACATATGGGTGAAAACGTCACGCCTCCATCGTCCGACGGCCTTAATTGTTTCCTGCACATGCCCGTTAATGTGACAGCTGCGTGGCCCGTCCAATCCGTAAAGAATGTGGGGCGTAGTCATTGTGAGGGCGCAGGCCGCGTAAGGGGCATCAGCGTGTAGGGCGTTGACTTCTCATCTGACGTTGGGGGCCGTGCCACCAGGAATGGCGTAGCCGAAAGTTCTGCGTCGCGGGGTATCATGGAGTTTTTCCTTGTCTGCGTCCACGTCCGTGCCCGTACACCCGTTACCTCTGCCATTAAAAAAACAGTCAGGAATTTCCAGTACTGAAAAAAGGTACAGAGTCGGGCGTACATGGCTGGTAAATGCTGCTAGGTAAGCAGCATCCTGGAAGTGACCAATGGAGCCCCGTCTCATGGTGCATGTGTATACAATGCGGGCGTCTTGATGTCTGCGTGTTGTGGGCGTATTACCTCGTGCATGCCTCGCGTGCTATGCCCCGCCACGCCAGGACATCCTCGTGTCGCCGTTATCGCTGTGTCCCGCCCTTGCAGAGACTAGCCCAGTGAGGTTGACCCCAGGGCGGGTGAGTAGGACCTGCGTGTGCCAATCCGTGCCGTCCGTCGGGAGTGTTCATCGTGCGCGATCCTATGTTCTCCGTCCATGATGTGTTCCCCGATGGTCTGTAGTCGTTCCAATGCGTGCTACGCGTGCTGTGCACCGCCACGCCGGGTCGTCCTCGTGGGCGTCGTCGTCGCTGTATCCCGCCCTCGCGGAAGCTAGCCCCAACGCAGCTGAGTAGTTCCTTCATGCGCCCATCCGTGCAGTCCATCGAGAGTGTTCTTCGGGCGCAAACCAATGTTCCCCGCCCATGTGTTGTTCCCCGATGGTCTGTAGTCGTTCTGGAAATATTACGGCAGTAAGGGTTGGCAGGGGTGAGCATGTGGCATAAGTAGTGGGGGAATTAAACAGGTAAAGCAGTGGGGGAATTAAACGCTCCGAAACCCAAACGAACAGGGCTTCTTGCTCCAAGCTGAAGACAACGTTGTACAGACCATATACACTGACGGAACACGCAAAGTATGTTAAATAGTAATAACGTAAAAAAAATGCAGCACGGATGTGGCAGTTAATCACAAAATGGTAAATATCACAGTTGTGGGACCGACCTTCACCTGAAGGCCCCTGTTGGCGGGTTAGTCTGAAAAACAACGTATGGAAGTGAAAAAGTGTGTACTTCTATTATGATTAAGGCTAGAGTAATAATACCGGATAGAGTATAGTCAGCTCCACAGGTCCAATGGATGCCGTCTTTCTAGGAGAGGACTAAGGGCGTGCTATCATGCTCACCCTTGGCGGCAGGAACTGAAGTCAAGAAGTGTGTGGGCTACCTTGAACCGACAGCACCGGGGACGTAGACTGCAACGCCGAATTGATCTTGAACAGATATTGGGAAAAAAGAACACTCTAGGGATAATTTAAGTGATGACAGACGGGTAACACTCCCCAGTCTAGGCCACCGCGGGTAAGGCAGATTGCGACTAACGCAAGTTGTGGGTAAATGCCTATTATTACATATTAACGGTAAGCCCGATGTTAGGCAGGGTACTGAAGCATGAACCTAGGGAAAAAAAAAAATTCGTAGGATGAATGGGCAGCGGACCGCTGAATCAGATTGCGTCAGGTGGGAGCAGGCCGTTCCACGCCGCTCTGCTCGTCCCGAGGGGTGTGTGTTGACCCCTCCGCGATGATTCTGTGGACTGAGGGAATTCTGCGAAGAGAGGGAACTTGGAATTGCAATTAGTAAGATGGTTAAAATCAAAGGAGCAATGCCTGCTCGGTCTTAATTGAGGCGAATAGGACACTGGGCAATATTAATAAAGGATTAGTAACTTGACGCCTGGAGTTGTTCTTCCGTTAATCTTGCAATGAAATTTGTGCCTTAGTTAGAATAAGCAGAACTGTATTTTGAGTCATACTATAGACCAGGAGTCTCCAAACTTTTCAATGTAAGGGCCACGTTATATATTTCCCATATTTATGCGGGCCGGAGGAATAAAAAATGAAAAAAACAAAAAACAAATCAGTGCCAGTAATTTAATTTCCTCAAATATTAAAGTATAAACATGGAAAGATTAAAACATATCTTTTTGGAAAAAATCAGGGTAAACTAAATAGATTCCTGCCTTTAGTTTTATGCAACCAAATTAGTGTGACGAATGATACTGTCG
Source organism: Procambarus clarkii (assembly GCF_040958095.1). NCBI lineage: Eukaryota > Metazoa > Arthropoda > Malacostraca > Decapoda > Cambaridae > Procambarus > Procambarus clarkii. The sequence goes on along the minus strand of NC_091186.1, from coordinate 36,178,493 downwards.
TTTTGACTTCAAAATTTCATTAAAATCAGGTTCCAGATTAGATGAGCCAATTGTAAGAATTGATTTCAAGTGATCATCAGACAAATTTGCTCGATAGTTAGATTTCACATACTTCATTTTGGAAAAAGTTTGTTCACACAAGTATGTTGAACCAAAAATGGACACAAAACTACAAGCAAACTTTATCAAATTTGGAAACTGATCTGGCTGCAGGCATTTTATAAAACTCAATCAGATTTCCTTCTCTATACTTATCTTTCAGTCTGTCATCTGCCTGGAGTTGAGTCGGGTTGGGCGCCACCAGTCAGCAGCCCCAGCTTTGAATAATTCTGCGATGCCATTCGTACGATAATTATTTTTTCAAGGCCACCACACAGGGATTTGTTTGGAGGGCCGGATGAAATTATGTGGCGGGCCGGATGTGGCCCGCGGGCCATAGTTTGGAGACCCCTGCTATAGACGTAAATAAATTCCCTTGAACGTGTACAGCGTAGTAAATGAAAAAAAAACATGGGTAAATACTGGTTCGATAACATGGTTGGTAAAATTGTAGACCAATTACCACGACGTAGTGGAGTATGGGACCTTCCAATGTTCCAAGCATGGGAAGACATGTACTATAGTACGTCATTAAATACGCATGAACGTGTAATATATCGCAAATAATGCATGAATATGTAAGAACAACCCATACCCCCAAAATGCAAAGGGGGGGGGGGGGGCACCGCATCAAGCTTGATATTACGTTAATGTTTTAGCTGGTCGTTAGTCAGAATAAAGTGTGCTGTATAATGTCATACGAATTTTTCGGCGAAGCATGCCCGTGCCACCCCTTGGGTGACTTAATCCTTAACGACCAACCAACAACCATACTAATCTACTAATGGTACTAATGACTAATCTAACCGCAAATGGGCTGTATAAGAATACCATAAAGACTACCCCCAACAGTCTGTGGATAGTAGAACAAATTAATAAATGATAGAATAAGCGTCCCAGACTGTTACAAGTAAGCGGATTAATGAATATTAAAAGTCATTAACATAACTAAGTACTTTTCATCTACGGGCTCCCCATGGCCCGTAACCCCCCGTTCCAGGCAGCGAATCTTTAACAACAATTAAGTACATTTTAATGTCAATAATAGTAATTCCGAATATCTAATGTATAGAAATAATTATAAAAAACAAAATACTTAGAAAACCTTCAAAATTATAGTTTTTAAATATGTTCCGGAAAAACCCAGTGACCGAATAATTATAAGGAAGGCAGAATTGTGAACAGTATTTAATTACGGTATGGAGGCCAAGGTGTGACGCCGAAGTAATGACAAAAAAGGAAGGCATCAATGAATAAGGTTTATTGTTAAACAGTAGTAACTAATCCAATAAGAACACATCCCAATCTGAGAGAAATAAGCAGCGTGATTAATTAACTAATGCGAAAAAAGTTTTATTAAGTAAAAGGTAAGATTGATTGGGGTTGAGAGAATACGTAGCATCGCGTAGTATTTACAAACTTGGAAAGCCTCGAGTACCACAGCGATACAGGAGGAGGGAAGGACCATCAACAAACAAAAAAGGTTTAAGATTACCAGACCAGAATACCTAATTACCTCAGATGATAACAGGGATAATAATATAATCCATGTAACATAAGTAGAAGACAAATAGCGAAATGTCCAAATCCTTAAATAATTACTGTATTTAAATATGTAGCGGAAGATAAGTTAATGAATATGTGAAGAGTAAATTAGTAAGAAATTAAATGCCTTAGAGAAGACATGATTAAATTTGTAACGTGAAACCCAGCGACCGACAATAAAATTTACCGCCCGTGACTGGCCGAATAATTCCTAAGTAGGGAAAAACATGCGACTACAGAATTACCTGAAGGGAAACACTTAAAAGAAAATATACAATAAACCTAACATGAGAGCAGTAAGAAAACTTCCCTACTTCGCAGAAACAGAGAAAATAACAGTTGAAAAGTAACTCCGTGAATAAGAATTAAGTCAGTGAAGGGGAAAAAAAAAGAATTAAAAGTGTGTAGACCGCTTGACCTGTAAGTTGTTTAGCTTGGATTCTAAAGAGTAAGAATAGACTTGACCTTAATTGTAATCCTGTTGGGACGCGACAGGATGACCTCGCACGCCAATGCTTCCGAGGACTGAAGAAGGATTATCTTGAGGGGCCATCTCCCCCGAAATAAAAAGTTGTTGTAGGGTATTCATAATTTATTATCCTGATACATGTGAAAGGTGCTGCACCTAGGCCAAGTTTCAGCATCTCAGCCTAAATAGAGACGGAGAAAAAAAAACAAAACAAAAAAAAGACGAATTTTTCAACCATGTTCAAAAAATTTCACAGCCCACAATTGTGAACCAAAATCATTTATAAGACACTCAGCTATGACCTTACTATATAATAAAGATTTGCATGTCACATTATTTTCCTAGATGTATTTAGTGCAATAATACAGATTTTATAAATGTTTCCCAAAAACGTATGCAACAAAATGAGGTGTATCATTATTTATAAAATCAATAAATCTACGTAGATAAGAATAATGACATGCGTTTATAGAGGCGTATTTTCTACATATAATGTGCAAGTTTCATGTAAATAGAATAATAAATAAAGGCTGTGAAATTTTATCTAGTTTTAAAAGTTGGAGTTGCGTAGCGCGCTCTCAAAGTCTACTGAACCTGCGGTCACTCGTGAGTGGTGATTTACGCATTGCGGCCAGCTCGTATGGAGAGCTCGCATGCATCTAGCTGTCAATGCTTCTCTCTTGTTCGTTTGGTAAGTCATATTGCAGTACAAATAGCTAAAAATCCAAAAATAGCATGTTCTGGGAGATATTGTGTGAGCGCGTCAGCATACATCCTCTCTCCATGAGAGACACGCAGTCACTGACTGCACCACCCTCGTGTCAGACCATATGTTGTGTTGCCATATACAATACAATACAATACAATACAATTTTATTTAGGTAAGGTACATACATACAATAATATTTACAAGGATTGTTTAACTTATAGGTATAGCTAGTACATACAATGCCTAAAGCCACTATTACGCAAAGCGTTTCGGGCATGATAAACTTAAATGACAAGCTTAATACTAATTGAGCATAATGAGTAGAATGAAAACAAGAAATGAAAACATAGATGAAAAAGCAGCACAAATACAATTATGTCGACAAACAGCGCTCTTTAAAGAAAAAAACAGACATTGGTTGACAATAGAAGGGTAAGGTAGGTTACAGGGAATTTATTAGGTATAGCTTCGCTTTTAACTTAAACTGGTTGAGAGAGGTACAGTCTTTAACATGGTTGGGAAGGTCATTCCACATTCTGGGCCCCTTGATTTGTAGAGCATTTCTAGTTTGATTAAGTCGTACTCTAGGAATATCAAAACTGTATTTATTTCTGGTGTGATGCTCATGGGTTCTGATACAACCTTCTATGAAGCTTTTGAGATCAGGATTGGCATTATAGTTTAGCGTTTTATATATGTATAATACACATGAGAGAATGTGCAGTGACTTAATGTCTAACATATTCAGAGATTTAAGTAGGGGTACCGAGTGGTGTCTGGGGCCAGAATTGGATATTGTCCTAATAGCAGCTTTGTGTTGAGTAATTAGAGGACGTAAGTGATTTTGGGTAGTAGAGCCCCAAGCACAAATACCATAGTTGAGATATGGATAGATAAGGGAGTAATAGAGAGTCACCAGGGCAGGGCGTGGTACATAATATCTGATCTTAGAAAGAATGCCCACAGTTTTTGAAGCTTTTTTAGATATGTTTAGAATGTGTCCCTGGAAATTAAGCTTGTGGTCAATGAGAATGCCAAGGAATTTGCCATCTAATTTGTTACAAATTTGGGTATTGTTTATTTTGAGATTTATTTGATTAGAGGATTTATTGCCAAACAGAATATAAAAGGTTTTGTCAATGTTAAGGGTGAGTTTGTTGGCAGTTAGCCACAGATGGACTTTATTTAGCTCAGTATTTACTGTGGCATTTAGAGCAAGGGGATCAGGACTGGAGTAAATGAAGGTTGTGTCGTCAGCAAATAGAATTGGTTTGAGGTGTTGGGAGGCATTTGGAAGGTCATTAATGTAGATGAGAAAGAGGAGAGGGCCAAGTATGCTGCCCTGGGGAACACCAATGTTGATGGGTAGGGTGGGAGAAATTGTATTATTCACAGAAACATATTGGAGCCTGTCAGTAAGGTAGGATTTGAGGTATTGTAGGGAGTGTCCTCTGACTCCATAATGATGTAATTTAAGAAGAAGGTTTTGGTGGTTGACAGTGTCAAAAGCTTTACGCAGGTCCACAAACAACCCAACAGAGAACTCATTTTTATCAAGAGCTGTATGAATCGAGTTAAGCATACTAATAAGTGCATCGTTAGTGCTTTTTTTGGGTCTGAAGCCATATTGGCAAGGGCTAAGTATATTGAGTTTGGCTAGATATGAGTAAAGCTGCTTATAGATTAGTTTTTCAAAAAATTTTGACAAGTTTGGCAGGATAGATATAGGTCTGTAGTTGTTAACATCTGTGAGATTACCACATTTGTGGACAGGCGTTACTCTCGCTTTTTTTAGAATATCTGGGAAGGTTTGGAGTTCAAGTGACTTGTTGAAGAGCAAAGCAATGGCAGGGGCTAAAGATCTGGAGGCTTTTTTGTAAATTAAAGTTGGTATCTCCTCAAGGGCACCAGACTTGGTTTTAAGGGAAAGGATTATCTCATTGACGTCAGTGGAATTAATAGGCTTTAGGTACAGAGACTGTGGATAGTTACCTGAAAGATAGTCATTAATGTCTGTACTGGAAGATGGAATATCATTTGCAAGGGATGAACCAATGGAAGAGAAGAACCTATTGAACTCAGTAGCAGAATCAGAGGCTGAAAGCTGACCATCGTTATTAGACAGGAGAGTCGGTTTGTTATTTAAAGACTTCTTTGATCCCAATATTTGAGAAATTGTTCTCCAAGTTTGTTTAATGTTGCTCTTTATTTGGGTAAATTTATCTTCATAGTATTTAGTTTTGGCTCGTCTAATTATCTTAGACAGCAATAATGAGTAATTCTTTGAGAATTCTTTGGAGACAATTCCTAACCTATACTTCTTCTCAAGGTCATGTTTTTTATTAATAGATTTAAGTATTCCCTTTGTAAGCCAGGGATTGTTAAGCCTTTTGGTTGTGACTTGTTTTGTAAGCATAGGACAGTGGGTATTATAAAGGCTAAGAGTTTTTTGAAGAAAAGATTGTACTGCAAGGTTGATGTCCACTATGTTACCTAACTCGGACTCCCAGTTGACATTATCAGCAGCAGTTATAAAATTGTCTATAGCAGTTTCATTGTGTAGTCTAAAACGTATCACTCTTGACTCAAGAGGTGGTTTGCTAATGTTAGTTAAGAGAAATGTGGGGTAATGATCTGTAGTGCTATCGGTGATTATACCTGAAGTAAGCGGAGAGGTTATGTTTGTCCAGATGTGATCGAGCGTCGTGGCAGTGCTATCAGTGATTCTAGTAGGTCTAGTGATTAAGGGTATGAGGAAGCAGGAATTCATACAGTTGAGGAAGCTAACAGCAGTGGGGTGTTCAGGCTCGCAGAGGTCAATATTAAAGTCCCCTGCGATAATTAGGTGGTTTTTGTTCAGTCTGTTATCAAGTATTAGATTTCTAAGGTTTGAGTTGAATTCGGACACATCAGTGTTAGGAATTCTATAAACTGCACCCACAGTCAGGACAGACTCGGCACCCTTGACTCTGAAGCTGGCGAAGATATACTCCCCATAGCAGTCTCTGGTTCTAATTTCTTTTAAGCATGTTAGTTCTTGGTGGTAGTAAAGAGCAGTGCCACCACCTCTCTGAATTTGACGACAGTTGTGAATTGCTGAGTAGTTAGGCATGTTAAAGAGCTGAGTAGTATCCTCTTTCAACCATGTTTCAGTAAGTATAATAAAAGAGAATTTGTTGTCAATAGCTTCAATCAAGGCACTAACATCATCGAAGTGTTTACCTAGGGATCTAACGTTCAAATTGATTACAGAGATGTTGTGATTATGAGTTAATACATTGTTTACATCATGTGCTGCAAAATATCTGCAATTTAGATCATTAAAGTGATAATTGTCATAGATAGTGGATAAGAGGTTAAGTTCAGGGTCTATACTTGTCTGCATAAAAAAAGCTGATTGCAGGAAAAACAAGGGAAGAAAGGCAAATAACAAGGTAGAAATAAGCTATAAAATAGGGAAAAAGATGTACACAATACAGAACAAAGCAAACTCAAAAGGGGCTTACAGGGGTACAATGGAGTAAGGGAGTATGGCTAGGCTAGGCAACCTAGGTAATAAATGAGATTAACGAAAAAACATATAAACATGGACTATACAAAACACAAGATATAGAAATACAAAACAAAAATATAAACAAGACTAAGCAATACAAAAACAAATTGAGCAAAAATGAAAAATGAGGTAGATTGCTTACAAGTACTCTCAGGTACACTGTAAGTAACAATTTGCAATTTGAGATACAGGCAAAGCCAGGGGTACAATGGAGTAAGGGAGCATGGCGAGGCTAGGCAACCTAGGTAATAAATGGAATCAAAGAAAAGTTGAATAATAAGCATAGGCAAATTTAAGCTAATGATTATTAATTATAAATAGTTCAGTTATGACTGTATAATTAATAAGACCTGAAGAACTATTTATGCACTCAATTAAAAAATTTCAGTAAATGACTAGTTAAGAGCAAGTTAAAAATTAAGTCAGAAAATGAAACAATGAGACTTAGGAAACCTAGCCCCACTAGTTGACAGGGGGTTAATTAAGTTAATTCACTGGGAGTGATAATGAGCTGAGACAGACCACATTGGGAGAGGAAAGTGTTGAGGTTCTCTTCTTTAGTAATAGTGAACATTTTGCCCTCTGCGGTTAGTTTATATTCATTTTATGCATAACATGTTATTTTCAACGCTATTACGAAAAATAAGACAGCTACAACGTAAGATACAATACCCCGCGGCGTACTCACGGCGCGAGGACCAGATTCACGAAAGTTGCAGCGGGAAATTTGACTCTAATTACGTTATTTTTCAAGATATCATTAAACGGTTTGGACCACAGTGTTGCCAGAACGTTGTAGTATTTTTCGTAATTTTTCGTAAATATTCCATTTTTCATCGGACTTTCGGTGACATGGCCCCTTGAGATACCCACTAAATAAAATTAACTGAGACAATTACATTGAAGTCCATCAAATGTTGTCCTCCGCATGCGGACCGACAAATAAATTGATTTACCTACTGCTATTAAGGATTTAATTAAGAAGCGTTAAGCGTATGATAAGTATAAGATTTGAGTAAAGAATAACCACTTAATGTGTAAACCACAGTTTGTAGTCTTAAAGCTGGAGATTAAAAAACCGAAATCTCGTCCGAAGGAAGTTAAATCATGACTGACATGCGTGCTTCCGGACGGCACTGACTCCATAAGTATGTGGATGGATAAATAATATAGGAAATATAAGGTCCAATGCAGCTGTTTCCATAATAAGTTGCTCTCCGAATGCGTGGTACGTTTAACGGCCCTGTGAATTTGCTGATTGCGGGTCAGCTGGAACGGCAGCAGTCGGAGGGTCGTCACCTGATGAATAATAGATATTCATTTCTGGTGCGGTGAAATATGGTCCTTGCGTCTGTCCCGGCTACACTGGCAGACCGGCTTCATACGACGTCTGATAACGCTACGCTGTCCCACCTCAGTGATACACAGCAGACTACAGACACCCAACAACTCGACGTCCTCCAGAACCGGCGTTTTTTCCACCCAGGGAAGACGTACCATGCGAATCCAGTATCAGTCTCTAAGCGACAGCGAGAACGTCGTGGAGAACTTTGTTCTTACCACCAGAAGTTCGGACACCAAGCCCGCAACTGTAGGGCTCCTTGTTCCTGGTCGGGAAACTACCTCGGCGGGGAATGTTAACGGCCAGTGACCCCGCCATTTCAAACACTACACTGCTCTACATATCTGACGTCATAACCAAACGCCGTTTCCTCGTTGACACAGGTGCAGCAGCTAGTGTGTTGCCTCCCCCACTGGTCAAACCAACCCGTACTCCTGGTTTGGACTTACGAGCCGCCAATGGTACGTCCGTCCGTACATATGGGACCCGCGCCCTGGTTCTCGAGTTCGCCTCTCTGGGTCGCTTTACGTGGACTTTCCTCATAGCGGATGTAGAACAACCCATTCTTGGATGGGATTTCCTGCAACACCATCGACTTATGGTGGATCCCGCAGGTGCAGTACTTCGAGCCTCTCCTAGTACCTCACCACAAGTTAACATCGTCACCCCAGTCGCATCTACGGAACTTCAAGCACTCCTGGATGAATTCAAAGATGTGACCCAACCCGCCAGCCCTCGACCAGAGGTGCAACATACGATTACGCATCACATTACTACAACGGGAACACCTACCTTCGCCAGACCACGCCGCCTGGCACCGGAACGACTGGCGGTAGCACGCGCTGAATTCAATAAGCTACAGGAGGCGGGAATAATCCGCCCTTCGAACAGTCCATGGGCTGCACCTCTCCATATGGTCCCGAAAACAGCCCCAGGGGAATGGCGCCCTTGCGGAGACTACAGGGCTCTCAACGTTCGCACTCTGCCGGATCGCTACCCAATACCACACATCCAGGATTTCTCACAGGGATTGAGCAACGCAACCGTTTTTTCGAGAATTGACCTTGTGCGGGCATTTCACCAGATCCCTGTGGAACCGGCAGACATTCCGAAAACAGCGATCACAACACCTTTTGGACTGTTTGAATTCGTCCGGATGCCTTTTGGTCTACGGAATGCAGCCCAGACATTCCAACGCTTCATCGACCAAGTAGTTAAGGACCTTCCTTTTTGCTACGCCTACATTGACGATCTGCTGGTGGCCAGTACATCACCAACAGAACATCTGCTACACCTCCGACTCCTTCTCACCCGTCTGCGCAACTTCGGCTTGCAGCTCAACTCCGAGAAGTGTATTTTCCATGTTCCAGAGCTGGATTTCTTGGGACACCGTGTGTCAGCAGCAGGGGTCCAACCACTAGAGAAGAAAATCGAGGCAATCAAGGAATTCCCGCGCCCATCTACTCCAAAGAAGTTGCAAGAATTTCTTGGTGTGGTGAATTTTTATCATCGATTCATCCCACATTGTTCGGACATCTTGCGACACTTATACGACCTCTTACATGGTCGGAAACTCACGTCCCGTCTTCCGTTGGAGTGGACTCCCCAGGCAGAGACAGCATTCACCGACATAAAAAACAAGCTGGCGGAATTCACCTTACTCGCACACCCAGTGTCTGACGCTCCCACCAATCTCTCTACCGACGCTTCAAACACAGCAATTGGTGCTGTACTACAACAGCTCATTGAAGGAGAATGGCGCCCAATTGCATTCTTTTCAGCGCGCCTGTCACCCACTGAAGAGAAGTACAGCACTTTTGATAGGGAACTGCTCGCCATCTACTCAGCCATACAACATTTCCGGCACTTTCTCGAGGGGCGGAACTTCCACATCCTCACAGACCACAAACCTCTCACTTATGCGCTGGCGGCCAAGGGTGATGCTCACTCTCCTCGAGTAGCCAACCACCTGGGATTTATTTCCCAATTTACCTCGGATATCCGTCATGTCAAAGGAACTAATAATGTCATAGCCGATGCACTGTCTCGACCCACCATAAACCACGTCGTGACAAACCCAGCTCAGGTGGACTATTGTGTAATCAGTAAGGCCCAACGGGAAGACCCTGATCTGCAGCGATTACGAACATCTGACACAGCTCTCCGGTTCATCGAGATTCCCATGGAAGGTGGCGGAAGTATAATCTGTGACACCTCACGGACGGGAGCACTTAGGCCCTACATTCCTGCCCAGTTTCGCTGGAAAACGTTCTCAGTATTTCACTCCCTAGCACACCCAGGAGTACGCGCTTCCCAGAAACTACTAACGGAGCATGTAGTATGGCCAGGAATCAATGCCGATGTTCGACGATGGACTCGCTCATGTCTCCAGTGCCAGCGAGCGAAAACACATCGTCACACAAAGAGCCCTCTTCAACAGTTTCCGTTACCTTCTGACCGTTTCGAGGTGGTGCATGTAGACATCGTTGGACCATTACCGTCGGCAAGAGGATATTCTTATCTACTCACCTGCATCGATCGATTCTCCAGATGGCCGGAAGCAATCCCATTAATCAACATCTCAGCTGAGTCAGTGGTCCAGGCTTTCCTCTCTGGATGGGTCGCCCGTTTTGGCAGCCCCTCTGTCATCATCACCGACCAAGGACGACAGTTCGAATCATATCTATGGAAGGAACTTATGGAATTCCTCGGCACCACACATAACCGAACCACAGCATACCACCCTGAGTCGAACGGAATGGTAGAACGCTTTCATAGACAACTAAAAGCTGCCCTAAGAGCTCAAGCACGCCCTGATGATTGGATCGACAACCTTCCATTAGTCTTGCTTGGCATCCGTTCGGCCACGAAGGAGGGCAGTGGATTCTCGGCAGCAGACTTAGTATACGGATCTAGCCTGCGGCTTCCGGGCGAATTCTTAACCCCAACGCCACTTATCACACCCCCAGACCCCACTTTTGTCCAGAAATTACGGGCGGCCATGACAAACATTCGGCCTACACCACCACGCCAACCGACAACTCGTGCTACATATGTGCCTCATGAGCTCCACACAACTGAACACGTGTTTGTAAGAGTCGACGCTGTTCGACGCCCTCTACAGTCACCTTACGAAGGACCATTTAAAGTGGTTTCTCGAACACCGAAGTTCTTTACCATTGAACGCCGAGGACAGCAGGTAAACATCTCCATCGATCGCCTTAAACCAGCACACTGTGACGCTGCCCCAGACATCCCTCCAGAGACACATCCGCCGACTACGCAGTTCACTTTTCGACCACAGTTACCAGCAGCACCGCCACCTACGACAACGGACGATCCTGTACGACCTCTCACCCTACAACCCCAGTTACCAGCCGCACCACAACCTGATCCTGCGACGACGGACGATCCTGTGCGACCTCCCACCCTACGACCCCAGTTAGATGACATCAGCGAAGAGGAGGAAGTTAACTTTGATGGTTATGTAACGCGAGCAGGGCGTACAATTCGCCGACCAGCTAAGTTCCTTGATCAAGTATTTTTCCTTTCATCCCCTGGGAGGGGGAGTTCTGTAGCGAGTAGATTATCCCAATAATATACTCGCTCCAAATGCATTGTTAATATTCCTGTCAACCTTTGGAGATGAATGAGGTGAGGCGTTGCCCGGGCAACATGGTGAGGTGTTGCCCGAGCATATAAGCAGCGGTGTAGCGAACATTGGCTAGTCTACTTTCAAGTGTGGTCTAGAGCAGACACTTGCGAGATACTGTACCAACGCTCAGTGCGCTCAACTCACACCAACGTATCACCTGTGTACTTCTGTATATTCGACCAAATATATATATAGTATCTTAGTGTCTGTGTTTATTTGTCACCATACTTTACGTAACAATAGAACCGTTACAAGTGTCTAAACTCAGTGAGAGCGTGGCGGCTCGATGCGGTCGTAGTCTGCTGTCTGCTCTGTGTCGAAGCTGTAGCGTCTTGGGTTGATTAGGACTGTACACGCCGAGTACTACATTGTTGACTGTGGAAATTGTAGTCTGGTACCAAAAGATGTAGGCAGTGTGTGGACAAGCTCGGTGTAGCAGGAGAGAAGAATGTGCATAATTGTTGCGTCCTTGGGTCGCTGGTGGAGCATTTAGATCCGGGGCGGATGGGCTCGGGCACCAGGACATTAGGAGGTAATGTAGGCACGTAGTTAGGACAACGAGGTAATCACTGCTAGAGCTGAATTGTCCTGGAGGCGACGAAGAGTCGGAAACGCAAGCTGTAAGTCCTGTACTGCGCAAAGTGCTTGAGTCGGCAGAGTATCAGAATGCAGTGAACGTGTAGATGAATCTGACGAATTCAGATTTCTGACGAAGAGCAGCTTTCGTGGGCGCCCCTGTAGAACAAGCAGTGCCCTGGCAGCGACGGAGAGTCGGCAGGACAGGCTGTAGATCCCACATTATGTAGTTACTGATGAAGCTGCCAGATGAGTGAGTAGTGATCGTGGAGCAGCAAATCGTAGTAGATGAAAATGCAGAGATGATCGCGATGAAAATCATAGCTGTGGCAAGGGTGTTGGCAACGTTCCACGACAGGTGGCTGCGGTCCACAGCAAGCAGCAGCAGTGGAGGTCCAGTGAGAGTCCATGTTGTAGGCCATCGTGGCTGGGTATCGTCGAAACTCTCTGGGGTCACCAATGTAACGGTTCTATTGTTACGTAAAGTATGGTGACAAATAAACACAGACACTAAGATACTATATATATATTTGGTCGAATATACAGAAGTACACAGGTGATACGTTGGTGTGAGTTGAGCGCACTGAGCGTTGGTACAGTATCTCGCAAGTGTCTGCTCTAGACCACACTTGAAAGTAGACTCTGGTTAATGTTTGCTATTGCTGCTTATATGCCCGGGCAACGCCTCACCTCATTCATCTCCAAAGGTTGACAGGAATATTAACAAAGCATTTGGAGCGAGTATATTATTGGGATAATCTACTCGCTACAGGTTTCTCACCTGAATGCACTAACATGTGAGTCTTCACACTTCCAGGACGGGTGAATACCTTCGGACACTGTGGACACTGGTGAGGCTTCATCTTCTTTATGACAGGTGCAGTTTGTGTGAAGGTTTTCTCCCCCGGATGTTGGGAGAAGCGTCAAGGCTTGAGCGTTGTTTCTTAGAGTTAGACTTGATGTGAGCACTTGGCGGTCAATGGTGGTGCTTCTTGATGAGAATACGTTAGTAATGAATAAATATGATATATATAATCATTATAATGTTGGTGCTGAGGTGTTGGTGTTGGTGCTCATTATAATGTTAGGTCAGCCTAACTTAACAAATCATATTTATTCATTACTAACGTATTGCCAGGAAGCTTTGTGAAGCTTGTGGTAGCTAGTGGTAATTAGACGGACCCTGTTCTTCTATTCCAACATGGGTGACCCTTTTGGAATCGCGATACATGGGTTAACCCAACTGATAGTTGGGTCAGTTCCATTATGGTTCGGATCACATCCACTATGGGAGAGCTGTTTCCTTCAAAAAGCATAATCGTATAGTTTAAATAAATAATTCCAAGTACATTCTTTGGTTGGAAAAACATGTGCATAAATACAAGTGTTAATTGTAAATAATCAGTTATAAACAAAAATAATAAGTTGGAAAAATGATATGTGGAACCAGACCAAAACATTGGAACGCTCAGGTGATGAGAGGGTAAACAACCGCCACCATTTTAGCAGCACCACACCCGGTGATGTCCATCACGAGCATTAAGGGAAAACCTTGACCCAAACTGCTCCTATCATAAAGAAGAAGCACCACCATTGACCGCCAAGTGCTCACATCAAGTCTAACTCTAAGAAACAACACTCAAGCTTTGACGCTTCTCCCAACATCCGGGGGAGAAAACCTTCACACAAACTGCACCTGTCATAAAGAAGATGATTTTTTTTTATTTTATTTTGAGATATATACAAGAGTTATTACATTCTTGTACAGCCACTAGTACGCGTAGCGTTTCGGGCAAGTCCTTAATCCTAAGGGTCCCTGGAATACGATTCCCTGCCGCGAAGAATCGTTTTTTCATCCAAGTACACATTTTACTGTTGCGTTAAACAGAGGCTACAGTTAAGGAATTGCGCCCAGTAAATCCTCCCCGGCCAGGATACGAACCCATGACATAGCGCTCGCGGAACGCCAGGCGAGTGTCTTACCACTACACCACGGAGACTGTAGATGATGATGACTCACCAGTGTCCACAGTGTCAGAAGGTATTCACCTGTCCTTCATATGTGAAGCGCCACATGTTAGTGCATTCAGGTGACAAGCCTCACGAGTGTCCAGAGTGTGGGAAGAGATTCAGTCAACGTGGAAATATGACGACTCACATGTTAGTACATTCAGGTGACAAGCCTCACGAGTGTCCAGAGTGTGGGAAGAGATTCAGTAAACGTGGAAATATGACGACTCACATGTTAGTCCATTCAGGTGACAAGCCTCACGAGTGTCCAGAGTGTGGGAAAAGATTCAGTGATAGTGGAAATATGAAGACTCACATGTTAGTGCATTCAGGTGAGAAACCTCATGAGTGTCCAGAGTGTGGGAAGAGATTCAGTGAGCGTGGAAATATGAAGACTCACAGGATGGTGCATGCGGATCAGAGACCTTTTCAATGTGCCGAGTGTGGCAAAAAATTTAAAACACGTGGAACTATAATAAGGCACATGTTAGTGCATTCAGGTGACAAACCTCATGCGTGTCCAGAGTGTGGGAAGAGATTCAGGCAGCGTGGAAGTATGAAGACTCACAGGATGGTGCATGCGGATCAGAGACCTTTTCAATGTGCCGAGTGTGGTAAAAAATTTAGAGAACGTGGAACTATAATACAGCACATGTTAGTGCATTCAGGTGACAAACCTCACGACTGTCCAGAGTGTGGGAAGAGATTCAGTCGTCCTGGACATATGAAGAGGCACAAGATGATACATGCAGATGATAGGCTAAACACTTTGAGCGTGAAAGATAATTAAGAGAATGTTGAAGGATAATGAGGCCCATAATGGTATATTATCTTACCTTTAATCTAACAGTGTGCTGTCACAATGTCAGTTGGATGTTCTTCAGAGGTAATTATATTTTGCTTGAGAAATACACTTCACAATGAAAAGGTAAAGATATGAAGATATTTTATTATATTGTTCTTTTATGAAAGTTAGATGACCAAGCAAGAACTGGAGAAGCTGTCACTAGGAAAACTCAAAATTGCTTATAAGTATAGAAGTATCTCTTTAATTTAGCAAAGGTAAAACAAAGCTTGAAATGTTTTTCTGCATATTTATGTAAATAATGTGCTTCCATTTTTTGCTTCCTGTGGAAATTTATTTAAAATGTAATATACTCTGTAGCTAAGTTATGGACATTTTTGTTGTAATATTATTTAGCATTGGAGTTGGTGAAGAAGACAATCTGAGACGTACTTAAGGTGACACCATTTGATTGGTAAGGAAATGTATATTAATCGAGGAATCTTCTCAGGAGATTCATATGCAAACTGATGTCCATTTTTTATTTTTTGTTTAGGCCTATTTATGAGTTCTATTCCTGATTATAAATATTTCACTGAAGAGCATGTTGAAGGCTGTTTGGCATTTATAGTTGTCAGTCAAGTTAATATGAAATTTAAATTTATATTACTCTAGAAATTTATCACTCTAAATTTACCAGAAATTTATTACTCTAGCCTAACTTTATCAGTTATGCTGTAATTATCTGGGAATAATATTTTACCCGATTTACCTGAGGGCCACTAACCCGAGTGGCCTCGATGAGAACAGGAAGTCGTCGGCTTGTTGAAGGTTCCCTTCCCCCTCCCAGTTTGCCTTCATGATTTTTTCCAGGTATATTTTGAAATTCAGCACAGTTTTGGCAGTTATGGCTTTGGTGGGTCGGCAGTTCCATTGATCAATAACCCTGTGGGTGAAAAACCCTGATTCAAAGTTATATTAGTCTGATTGGCAATTATTTTATCCTGACTCAATTTATATAAAAAAATTATATCAAAGAGATATTTATGTTGTGGTGCTTGTGGGTTCTATTACGTCTATCAATGGAGAGTTTCAGATCAGGGTTAGCATTTAGGAACAAGGTTTTGTACTTGTAAATAGCACAAGAGAATGTGTAGAGCGAGTGTATATGTAGCATGTTCAGGGATTTAAACAGAGAGGTTGTGTGTTGTTTGAAGACAGTTTTATTGTTCTGATAGCAGATTTTCGTTGGGTGATGATGGGCTTGAGGTAGTTTGCAGTGGATGAATGAACCCCCATGCATAGATACTGTATGTTGAGATACCACCCCTAATTTACAAAAAGTCTCTAGATTTTTAGCTCCAGCCATTGCATTGCTCTACAACAAATTATTTGAACTCTAAACCTTTCCTGATATTTTGAGAAAAAAAGCAAGAGTAACCTTAGTCCATAAAAGCAGCAATCTCACTGAAGTCAACAATTATAGACCAATATCAATTCTGCCGATTTTGTCTAAAATATTTTAAAGAGTTAATTTACATGCAGCCTTACTCCTATTTATACTTAGTTCTTGCCATAATGGCTTCAGGACCAATCATGCCCAGTTAGTATGATTAATTTATGCAGCTCTTGGAAAAAATGTACCTTATTCATTTATTTGTTGACCTACATAAGACGTTTTGACACTGTAAACACATTAACTTTCTTAAATTGCAACATTACGGAGTAAGAGGTTAATCCCTCCAGTACCTACAATCTTACCTCAGTGACAGGCTCCAGTATGTCTCTGTGAATGATTCCAATTTTCCCACTCTACCCATTAACACTGGTGTCTCACCGGGCAGTATTCTTCACCCTCTCATCTTTTTCATCTCTCCCTCCCTTTCCAGCCTGTTGCCATCGTGAGGGGGCTTGGTTGGCGGATG
>NC_091186.1:36158071-36161326 GCF_040958095.1 Procambarus clarkii | reverse complement strand
CTCTATTTCAGCAATCTCTCCTGCTCTAAATGGGGAAGTGAGTACTGAGCAGTACTCAAGACGGGACAGCACAAGTGATTTGAAGAGTACAACCATTGTGATGGGATCCCTGGTTTTGAAAGTTCTCGTAATCCATCGTATCATTTTCCTGGCTGCCGCAATATTTGCTTGGTTATGCTCCCTAAAATTTAGGTCATCAGACATCATTATTCCCAAATCCTTTACATGTTTCTTTCCTACTATGGGCAAATTTGATTGTGTTTTGTACCCTGTATTATGTTTAAGGTTCTAATTTTTGCCGTATCTGAGTACCTGTAATTTATCACTTTTAAACATCACGTTATTTTCTGTTGCCCAGTCGAAAACTTTATTAATATCTGCTTGTAGTTTTTCAATATCTTCAGCAGAGGTAATTTTCATGCTGATTTTTGTGTCATCTGCAAAGGATGATACGAAGCTGAGCCTTGTATTTGAGTCTATATCTGATATGAGAACAAGGAAAAGCAATGGTGCAAGGACTATACCTTGAGGTACTGCAGCTTTTAACTGCGCTTGGACTCGATTTTATATGGTTAACCGTTACTCTCTGTGTTCTGTTCGACAGAAAACTGAGTATCCAGCGTCCTACATTACCAGTTATTCCCATTGACCTCATTTTGTGTGCTATCACTTCATGGTCACATTTATCGAATGCCTTTGTGAATCCATGTATACTACATCTGAACTCTGTTTTTCTTCTAATGCCTCAGTGATTTTGTCGTAATGGTCAAGTAGCTGTGAGGGGCATGATCTTCCTGCTCTAAATCCATGTTGGCCTAGATTGTGGAGGTCATTGGTCTCCATGAAACTAGTGACCTGACTCCTGATCACTCTCTCAAATACAGTAATTTTATTATGTGGGACGTTAGTGCAACTGGTCTATAATTCTTTGCCAATGCTTTGCAACCTCCCTTGTGTGGAGGGGCTATGTCTGCTGCTTTAAGCGCATCTGGTATCTTCCCCGTGTCCAAGCTCTTCCTCCACACTATACTGAGTGCCTGTGCTACTGGCACTTTGAATTTCATTATAAATATTGAATTCCATGAGTCTGAACCCGGGGCTGAGTGCATGGGCATATTGTCAATTTCTCTTTCAAAACCTGCCACGCTCTTGTTGATATCAGTTATATTTACAGGGGTTTGTATATCACGCATAAAGAAGTTGTCCGATCTTCCACTTTCATGCTGTGTATCGGGGTGCAAAACATGTCCTCATATTGCTTTTTTAGGATTTCACTAATTTCTATGTCATCCTCAGTGTATGAACCTTCACTAGTACGAATAGGTCCAACACTGGCGGTGGTTTTTGCTTTTGATTTAGCATATGTGAAGAAATATTTTGGGTTTTTCTTTATTTCTTGAATTGCTTTCTGTTCTAGTTGCCTTTCGTCAAGTTGATATGAATGCTTCAGTCTCTGTTAGATTTCTTCAATCTCCCTGTTTAAATTATTCCTTCTTTGTATGGAAAGTCGTGTCTGCTTCAGCATTTCTGTTAACTTTTTTCTTCTTTTGTAATGTCGTCTGCGTTCTCTTTCTACGTTGGACCTCGTGTAGGATTTTTATTACTTAGACATTTTCCCATTGAATGTTGTAAGTTCCTTGTTTATTTTCTCCAAGTCTATCCTTTTATTATTAAAATTTAATTTATTGAATAGCCCTTCTCGCTTGTTGTTTCTCTTGGGCCTACTACCGTTATTAATGTTAGTTTGCACTTCAATGAGCTTGTGGTCCGAGTACGTAGTGTCCAAGACAGTAATGTCTCTGATTAGCTCATCATTGTTCGTGAATATGAGGTCTAGTGTGTTCTCATTCCTAGTTGGTTCTGTAATCTGCTGACTGAGCGAGAATTTGTCACAGAATCTCAGTAGTTCTCTGACCTGTGATTGGTTATTTCCAGGTTGATTTCATGCTATAGTATTACTGTTTACTATTCTCCATTGTAAACTGGGTAGATTGAAGTCTCCAAGGAAGATAATATCTGGTACTGGGTTTGCAAGGTTATCAAGGCTATTTTCTATTTTGTGGATCTGCTCAGTGAATTCCTGAACTGTTGCATCTGGCGGTTTGTATATTAGAATAATAATTAGATTTATATTCTCTACCTTGATTCCAAGTACCTCTACCACCTCATTGGTCAAGTTCAGGAGCTCTGTGCATTCCAGCTCCTCTTTAATATACAGACCTACTCCTCCACTTGACCTAATTACTCCTTCTCTAGTTGATTTGGTGGATACCTTTGTCACTTTTAACCCCACCCATACTGGTACACGTGTTGTTGCAGCTCCTTCTCGGGAAGCAGCTGTCCACTTAGCCTCGTTGTCCTGCATTGGGGAGACACTGGTTCGAATATCAAAAAATGCCTGATTAAATAAATGCCAGGATTGGCACAGTTATTGTCCCATACCATGTAGCGACTGGTGATAAGGAACTTAAAGACTACCATAATAAACATATCCTTGAGGCCCAAGGTCATTCTATCCTCCATATTAATATGTTACTCGACCTCCCTCGTGGTAGTCATGGCCAGTCTCTTTGTGTAATGAAAATTACTTTTGATAGGTCCCTTCCGTCTTCCGTAACTCTTGGTGCCAGATGCTGTATTCAGGAGTACATCTGCTCTTCTCGCCTCTTCCATCTGTGGTGTCGCCTTGTCGTGGTGAGGGGCTCACGTACACCCCCCTCTGCCTCTCTCTCTCTGTGTCTCTCTCTGTCTCTCTCTGTCTCTCTCTGTCTCTCTCTCTGTCTCTCTCTCTGTCTCTCTCTCTGTCTCTCTCTCTGTCTCTCTGTCTCTCTCTCTGTCTCTCTCTCTGTCTCTCTCTCTGTCTGTCTCTCTCTCTCTCTCTCTCTCTCTCTCTCTCTGTCTCTGTCTCTCTCTCTGTCTCTCTCTCTCTCTCTCTCTCTCTCTCTCTCTCTCTCTCTCTCTCTCTCTGTCTCTCTCTCTGTCTCTCTCTCTGTCTCTCTGTCTCTCTCTCTCTCTCTCTGTCCTCTCTCTCTGTCTCTCTCTCTGTCTCTCTGTCTCTCTCTCTCTCTCTCTGTCTCTCTCTCTCTCTCTCTCTCTCTCTCTCTCTCTCTCTCTCTCTCTCTCTCTCTCTCTCTCTCTCTCTCTCTCTCTCTGTCTCTCTCTCTCTCTCTCTCTGTCTCTCTGTCTCTCTCTCTGTCTCTCTCTCTGTCTCTCTCTCTCTCTCTCTCTCTCTCTCTCTCTCTCTCTCTCTCTCTC
>NC_091186.1:36085571-36153071 GCF_040958095.1 Procambarus clarkii | reverse complement strand
ATGGCTTCAAGTTCTCTATGTTCAAGTTCTTCATAGACTTGTGCTATGACTTTTACTCAGAAGTATGTTGTTCTTTGTTCCTCTTTCGCTTTATGGTCATCCCCTTGTGTTCAGGGAGTCCACTAAGCTTTTGGGGTTAATCTTTGACACTCGTTTGTCTTGGTCGCCTCATATCTCTTACCTCCGAGTTGAATGCTCCAAGACCCTTACCATCCTTAAGGTTTTGTCCCATACTTCTTGGGGAGCTGATAGCCGCACACTCCTCTCTTTACATTCGTCTCTTGTCCTGTCTAAACTCGATTATGGTTGCCCTGCTTACTCGTCTCCTTCTACTCTTCGTCGTCGTGATGCTTTGCACCGTACTGGGTTGCGCCTCAGCTCTGGTGCCTTTCGTTCTACTCCCACCCTCAGCTTATATGTTGATACTGCCTTCCTATCTTTCCAGGATCGCCGTGATCGCTACTGTCTTTGATATTTTGCGCGGTCCTTCCAACATCCTTCCTCTCGCCTCTTGTCATGCTTTGACTTTTACCCCTCCTTTAGTTCCTGTTCCTCTTCACCACCTCCCTCTTTTTCGTCTTCTCTTTATTTAGATTTCACGTGGTGGGTTCTTCGTGATCTCCATAACAGTGACAATTTCCCCATCCTTGTCACCTTTTTCTTTTTTCACCCTTCTCTCTCCTTCCCTAGGTGGCAGTTTGCCAAGGCTGACTGGAATCTATTCACTCTACCTGCTACTCTTTCTGACCTCTCCTATCTGCCTCACCGTCGAGCCCTACTCCTTTTTCATCACACCATATTAGACGCTGCCGTCCACTCTATTCCTTGCTCTACCTCCAGGGGCATGCGGAAGTGCGTTCCCAGGTGGAATGCTGGGTGTTTCGACTGTCCTCTGTAAGAGTGCAGCCTGGAAGAAAGACAGATGCAGACAGACGGCTGTTTTCTTTTGTTTTATAAGGTGACTGCGATCCGTACGGTTAAACTTGAGAGTTGGAAATCTTTTGTCTCCACCATTACGTCTGATATTCCTCTGCCCCAGATCTGGAAGAAAACCCGTAAGATTGTGGGTAAGTTTGTTCCAGTTGTCTCACCAGTCCTTCACTTCCATGATTCTATTGTGGCGGATCCTGTGTCAGTCCCCACCGAACTGTGTTCCCCTTTTTCGACTGGTGGCTCCAGTTCTAGTCTTCCTTCATCTTTCCTTATTCATAAGCACTTTCATGAATCTTATCCTATAGATTTTCGCACGCATCTCCAGCTTCTCTATAATGATCTCTCTCTCCGAACACCAGTCTGCCCTGATTCTCTGTGGTTCTATGGCAGCGGGCTCAGAAAGCGAAATATCTCCTAATGAATGTCACCTCTCTCAATGCATGGTTTCAGTATATACTGAATCTGTTTAACCATATCTGGCAGTCATCATCTATCCCTGAGGACTGGCTTCAGGTGGTGGTTTTTCCTATTCAGAAACCAGGGTCTCCAGCGACAGTTGCTAAAGGCATCTGCCCCATTGCCCTCACGAGTTGCATATGCAAACTCTTTGAACGTATGTTCAATGTCCTTATGATGTTGTTCTTAGAACGCTATCGCCACCACTTACCTTCTCAATTTGGCTTTTACAAGTGTCATGACTGATGTCTTGGTGAACATGGTCTATATATGTACTGCTTTTGCTGCAAAGACCTCTGTTGTTGCTGTCCTTTTTTTGACCTGGTAAAGGCATATGACACCACCTGGAGATACCATATTTTGTCCCAACTCCATTCGTGGTAATCTCCTCCTCTTCCTACGAAGCTTCCGCTCTAATCGTTCCTTTAGTGATGGTTTGTACCATTCTGCCTCTTTACGGCAATATGAAGGTGTACCCCACAGTAGTGTTCTGAGCACTTACTAATTTTCCTGGTTGCCCTCAGTGGTCTTCTTTACTCCCTTCCCTCTGGAATCTCATCAGCTCTCTATGTTGACAATCTTACCCATTGCTGTCAAGGTGATGACTTGCCTTTCCTTCAACGGCGACTTTAACTTGCGATTGATGCCGTGTCATCCTGGGACACCAATCATGGCATCAAGTTCTCTACAACTAAAACTTTTGTGATGACTTTTACTCGGAAGTAGGTCGTTCTTCATCCCCCTTTGTCGCTTTATGGTAATCCCCTTTTGTGCAAAGATTTTGCTAAACTTATGGAGTTAATCTTTGAAACTCGTTTGTTTTGGTCTCCCCATATCTCTAACCTCTGAGTTGGATGCTCTAAGGTCCTTAACTTACTTAGGGTAAGTTATACTTCCTTGGGAGCTGATACGAGCACGCTCCACCTTCGTACTGTCTAAACTCAAGTATGGTTGTCTTGCTTACTCGTCTGCCTCTCCTTCTACTCTATGCTGTCTTGATGCTCTGCATCATAATGGGTTATACCTCAGCTCTGATGCCTTGCGTTTGACTCCTACCCTAAGCCGGTATGATGAAACAGGCATACTGTATTTACAGGATCGCCATGATCGCTACTGTCTTTGTTACATTGCACAGTCCCTACAACACCCTCCTCACTCTCGCTTATGTCGTACTTTTCCTTGCACACTTTTCTTCACACTTCCGCTCCATTTCCGTCTTCACAGATGGGGTCAAAGTTTGCAGATGGTGTAGCCTACTCTGTTGTTTTTCCTGACCACACCTATGTGTCACCTGCATCCAGAGACTAGCATCTCCACAGCAGAACTTTGTGCTATTTTGTATGCTCTTTGTCAACAGCTTTCTTGTTATCAATTTTCCTTTATTGTTGTAGTTGACTCTCACAGTGCCCTCATGGCTCTGGAGCCCTTTAATCCAGTTCATTCGGTTGTAGTCGAAATTCAACATTGGCTGTTTCTTATCTCCAATAGATTTAAGACAGTGGAATTTTGCCGGTTTCCCAGCCATATTTGTGTGTCCTTAAATGAGCGTGCGGACTCTGTCACTAAGGAGGCTATCTGCACTTGCCCCCATCTCCCTTAAAGGTGTTCCTTATTCTGACTTCTACCCAGTTATTCATTCCTCCATCCTTACCCATTGACAGGATTGTTGGTCTTCTGTTACTCGTGACAAACTGCATACTCTTGAAGGTAGTGTGTCCCCATGGCCCTCCTCCCATCACCATAATTGGTGGTGAGAAATGGCTCTGATGAGATTACGTATTAGCCATAAATGTTTAATTCATAGGCACTTAATGGAGCGCCGCCCTGCTCTTTATTTTCCAAACTGCAGTGTCCCTCTTACGGTCAAGCATATCCTTGTAGAATGTCCTGACTTCCAGGAGGTATGTGTGTCTTGTTTCCTGACTGTCCCTCGTGGTCACTTGTTCCTCCATAGAATCTTTGAGGAATCAGATACCTTTGATATTGTCTGCCTTATGCACTTTTGTTTTCGAATTGGCATCCTTAGTGATATTTACCGTTTTTTTTATATCCCACACAGTTGATGGTGCTTCGTAGCCTTCCGGGCTTGGTGCCCTCTTTTGATAATTACTTGCGTACTCTTTCTCATCTACATTAATGACATTCCGAATACCTCTCAATACCTCAAGCCAGTTTTATTGGCTGTTTACACAACCCTCATTTTCTCCAATCCTAAGAATTGGCAATATCCAGATTGGTAATAAAGTAGATGGTAAATTCCATGATGTTCTCATTGATAAAAAGCTGAAATTCCAGTGTCACATACAAATTATAGCTAAAAAATATTTAAAATCACCTGGCATTCTTTTCTAAATCAGATATTATGTATGTCACCCTCTACTTTGGTTAAGCTTTATTGGCCTCTTGTCTTTCCTTATCACAATTTTGGTATCATTGCCTGGGGTTCTCCCTAAATTATCTATGATCTCTAATTACTCAAGACAAATCATCAATTAGAACAATAACAAACTGAAGCCACAGACAGCATTCTGCCCTCCCCCCCTTTCTTAAATCTAAATCATTGAATATTTTAGATATTAAGTCTAAGTCACTTCAAGTGCACTATATATATACCTGTATATATATATATATATATATATATATATATATATATATATATATATATATATATATATATATATATATATATATATATATATATAACACTGAACTGCAATGCTAAACCTGTTCTTAAATACATGGTAGGGGGCTGTAGCAGAATTTTTGAAATCCACACTAGAAACAAATATTTATTTGATATTCCAAGAGTGCGACTTAGCCAAAGTGGAAATATTCCACAAATCAAGAGTCCCAAAATGTCAAATGTTCTTCCAATAACACCCCCTCCCCGCTCAGCTCGTTGTCGCCGTGTGGGGGCTTAGTGGGCGGCTGCCGGAGTGTGATGCTCCTTGGGACAGTCCTCTGTCCTTTTCTAGCCTTGTGCTCCTGCTGCCGTCCTCTCCAATTCTGCTGGGCATCTTTTCCTTTTCCTTCTGTTTCGTTTTTCTCCCCCCTCTTCTCCTATCTGCTTGCCGTTTCCTGCCGACCTTTTGCTCGTTCTGGTTCTTCCCTTGGACTTCTTCTATTTTGACGCCCGGGTGCTTGAGGAGGCATACTCTTGCACCCGTAGAACTACAGTACCCGACGTTGAGAGCGAGGGGAACCTTTTATTGTCAATCCCCACTTCGTCACTGAACCCGATCTCGACGGACTGTCGGTTTCTTAAGGTGGCGTTTGTGGGGCGTATACTCACGACGCACCCCTAGGAGGCCCCGACAAGATCGGCGATAGCTTCTTGTTGGGTGTCCTGCCTCTAATTGTGGCTCCATGGTGGGTGTGGGGGCACATTCGTGAGTGAATTCTTCTTTTCGTCAAGATGATAACCCCTGTTTCGGCTTCTTCTGGTTTACCTTCTCAGGCTCGTGGGGTGGGCGACCAAGCCCCCGAGTCGGTCCGTATTGGAAGACCGGGCTCTGTAGCCTCCGCTGCATTGGGCCCCGACCTTGCTCCTCCTTTGGCCTCTCTGACTCCTTCCTCTGGCTCCCCTCCCTCCTCTGTGGTTGGGTCGAGCCCCAAGCCCCCAGTGGTGACTACCTCGTCCCCTGGCGCGGCTCCTTCTCTAGTTGTAACTACTGCGCCTTTTAACCCCTCTCTCTCTGGGGGTTCTCACCGCCGTCCTCGTCACGGCCGCCCTCGCTCGATTCCTTCCAGTTCTGCTACCTATCAAGCCTTGTTTGGTCCCGCTTCGTGGGCCAAATATTTTGATCTCCTCCCTCTTGATTCTGCGCCTCCTGACGATTTCTCCCTCCATCGACATCTCATTGATTCCGTGGATGCCTCCATTACTTTCAACCCCACTCGTCTCGGTACACGTGTCGTTGCTGCTCCTTCTCAGGATGCTGCTTCCCGCTTGGCTGCCTTATCCTGCCTTGGCGAGACCCCCGTTCGGGTCTCGAAGAACGCTCAGTTGAATGCCAGTGTTGGCACTATTTTGCTCCCGCCCCATGTTGCGACCGGTGTTCGGGACCTGCGCGACTGCCACGACGATATTCGACATATCCTCGCTGCCCAGGGCCATTCTATTCTCCAGGTGGACACGTTTACTCGTCCCCCTCGTGGTAGTCGCCGTCAACCCCTCCGGGTTGTGAAGATTACCTTTGATGGTAGGACCCTTCCACCCTCTGTCATTCTTGCTGGTGCCAGGTGCTCTGTCCAGGAGTACATTCCTTCTCCTCGGCTCTGCAACAAGTGCTGGAGGTTTGGGCATGGTGCCCTCCGCTGCTCCGGGACTGTCTCTCTCTGTCCTTTGTGTGGTGGCGAAGGTCACTCTAAGTCGGAGTGCGCTTCTCCCCAGGCTCGTTGCCTCAACTGCGGTGAGGCCCATCCTACCTTCTCCCGTGCGTGTGTCCATTACAAGCTTGAGGCAGCCGTCCTCAACTTGAAGCAGCCGTCCTCAACTTGAAGCACCGGGAGCGTTTATCTTTTCCTGAGGCGAGGCGCCAGGTTCGCCGGCTCCCACCTTATGCTAATATCTCTTATGCTCGCGTGTTGCGCTCTTCCTCTCCTCGTCCTTCCCGCCTTCCTCAGACTCACAACCGTTTCCGGGCCTTGGACCCTGATGCACCCACTGCCCCCTCCTCTGTCCCTTTGGGTTCTCTCCCGAAGAATCCTCCTCCTGGTCCTCTGTCTGGGGTTCCCCTTCCTTCTACCCGGTCTGTCGTGTCTTCTGTGTCTTCTTCCTCGTCCTCCTCCGATCCTCCTTCCCATCCTCTTCCTCCATCTATCGGCTCTCCCCACCGCCTGTCGGTGCGGGCGGATGTCCATCGCTCTCCTAACGGCCGTCGTGTGTGCTCTCGTTCGGCTTCTCCTGTTGAGACACTGGAATCCGTTGCCCGGTACGTAGTTGCTGGGACACCGGTCTCTTTAAGTCAGAAGCGTAAGCCTGGCTCCTCTCCTTCCTCTTCCCCGGCGGGTAAGAAGGCTTCGCTTTCTTCCTCAGCTCCTCCTTCTGGCTCTGTTGCTCCTTCCCCTCCCGTTTCAGTGCTTGCGCCCCCTGTTCCTGCTATGGAGGTTTCTTTGGCCCCTGCTTCCCTTTCGGTTGCTGCTCTTGCTGGGGTGCGCTCCCCTCTTTCTACTCCCCCTCTTCCTGCTGCTGTCCTTGACTGCTCCTCTCCGTTGTCTCCTCCTCTTCCTCCTCCTCCTCCTCCGGACCCTGCCCGCCCGCCTCTGATCTGTTCTCCCGTTTCCTTCCCTCAGTCTTTGCTCAGTTTACCCTTGCCCCCTAACCCTGACTTTGCTGACCCTGATCCCGACCCTGATATTCTTTAACATGCTCTGTTGCTCTTTCGCCTTTGTTTCTTCCTTGTTCTCTGTTTTTGTCCTTTCTCTTCTCGTCGTTGTCCATTCTTCAATGGAACGTTCGAGGTTATTACGCCAATTTCCTCGAACTCCAACTTCTGATTTCGCGGTTTTCGCCCCTTTGTGTCTGTCTCCAGGAGCCAATGCTTGGTGCTCGTCCTGGTCGTTTTCGTGGCTATTCCTTTCTCTCCCCCCCCCCCAGCCATTGCTGGGGCTTCTAACTCTTCTGCTCTCTTGATTCGGGCTGATGTTCCCTTTGTTCCTTTACTTTTTCCTTCGCCTCTCCATTGTTCTGCTGCTCGTATCTTTGTGGGGAAATGGTACACAGTTTGTTCCATTTATCTCCCCCCGAGTGTCCCGCTCTCTCTTCCTGATTTGAAACACCTCCTAGACTCCTTGCCGGAGCCTGTGCTCCTGCTGGGTGACTTCAATTGTCGTCATTCTCTTTGGGGTGACGTTCTGACGAATACCCGGGTCGCCTCCTTGAGCCGTTTCTCCTCTCTTCTTCCCTGTCTCTTCTGAATTCTGGTGAACCCACTCATTTGGACTCTCGGACTCGCACCCTTTCTTGTCTTGATCTTTCTCTCTGCTCTTCTTCTCTTTACTTAGATTTCACGTGGCAGGTTCTTGATGACCTCCATGGAAGTGATCATTTCCCCATCCTTGTTTCCTTTTTCTCTTTTCGCCCTTCCCTCTCTTTCCCTAGGTGGCAGTTTGCTAAGGCGGACTGGACCCTATTTTCCCTCAGTGCTACTCTCTCTGACCTCTCCCTTCTGCCCCTCTCTCGCGCTCTCCTCCTTTTTCATGACACTGTCTTCAACGCTGCCCTCCGCTCTATTCCTCGCTCTTCCTCTCGGGGTCCACGGAAGTGCGTTCCCTGGTGGAATGCGGACTGTGCTCGGGCTGTCCGCTGTAAGCGTGCAGCCTGGAAGAGGCACCGCCGTAGGCAGACGACCGATTCTTTTCTTTTCTTTCGGAAAGCGAGTGCGGTGGCCCGTAGGGCCATCTGTACGGCTAAACGTGAATGTTGGGCATCTTATGTCTCAACAATTACGTCCGAAACCCCTCTGGCCCAGATCTGGAAGCGTATCCGCAAGATAGCGGGTAAGTTCGTTCCCGATGTTTCACCGGTCCTTCACCTCCATGATACTCTTGTGGCGGACCCGTTGCAGGTCGCTTCCGAACTGGGTTCCCACTTTTCTTCTGTTAGCTCTGGTCTTCATCTTCCCCAATCTTTCCTTCTTCGTAAACCTGTCCTTGAGTCTCGTCCTTTAGATTTCTGCACTCATCTTCAGCTTCCCTATAATGATCCCTTCTCTCTCTCTGAACTTCGTTCTGCCCTGGCCCTCTGCGGTTCTACGGCGGCGGGCTCCGATGGTATTCATTATGAGATGCTTCGCCATCTCCCTCCGAGCACGTCTCAGTATTTACTGAGTCTGTATAATCGGATCTGGGAGTCGTCGTCAGTCCCTGAGGACTGGCTCGATGCCGTTGTCCTCCCTGTTCGCAAACCGGGGTCTCTGGGTACTTCCCCTAAGGACTTTCGCCGTATTGCTCTCACAAGTTGTGTCTGCAAACTCTTTGAACGTATGGTTAACGTTCATCTGATGTGGTTCCTGGAACACCATCACCACCTCTCCCCTTCTCAATTTGGTTTCCGTAAGTGCCGCAGCACGACAGATGTCCTGGTGAACTTGGAGGTCTATATTCGTACTGCTTTTGCTGCGAAGACCTCCGTTGTTGCCGTCCTTTTTGACCTAGAAAAGGCTTACGACACCACTTGGCGTTATCATATCCTATCTCAACTTCATTCTTTTGGCCTTCGTGGTCATCTCCCTCTCTTTCTCCGCAGCTTCCTCTCTCGTCGTTCCTTTCGGGTGCGCCTTGGTACCGCTCTCTCTCCCTCTTTTCAGCAATACGAAGGTGTGCCCCAGGGTAGTGTTCTGAGCACTACTCTTTTTCTGGTTGCCCTCAATGGTCTTTTTTCCTCTCTTCCTTCTGGTGTCTTCTCCGCTCTCTATGTCGATGATCTTACCCTTTGTTGTCAGGGTGATGATTCGCCTCTCCTTCAACGCCGGCTTCAACTTGCCATTGATGCCGTGTCGTCTTGGGCCACAGGTCATGGCTTCAAGTTCTCTACTTCTAAGACTTGTGCCATGACTTTTACGCGGAAACGGGTTGTTCTTCGTCCCTCTTTGTCACTTTATGGTCATCCCCTTGAATACAAAGATTCCGCGAAGCTTTTGGGGTTATTCCTTGACACTCGTTTGTCTTGGTCTCCCCATATCTCTTACCTCCGTGTTGAGTGCTCTAAGGCCCTTACCCTCCTTCGGGTCTTGTCCCATACTTCTTGGGGGGCAGATAGGCGCACTCTCCTTGCTTTACATTCCTCTCTCGTCCTGTCTAAGCTCGATTATGGTTGCCCTGCTTACTCGTCTGCTTCTCCTTCTACTCTTCGCCGTCTTGATGCTTTGCACCATACTGGGTTGCGCCTCAGTTCTGGTGCCTTTCGTTCGACTCCCATCCTTAGCTTGTATGTTGACACTGGCTTCCTGTCTCTCCAGGACCGCCGTGATCGCTACTGTCTTCGCTATCTTGTGCGGTCCTTGCAACATCCTTCCTCTCGCCTCTGTCGTGCTTTAACTTTTACCCCTCCTGCGGTTCCTGTTCCTCTTCACCACCTCCCTCTTTCTGTCCGGTTATCTCGCCTACAGGATTCTCTTTCCGTTCGTATTTCTGATGTTTCTCCTCGTGTTGTTCCTTCTTTGCCCCCGTGGAGGGTCCCTCTTCCGCGGTTTTGTACATCCTTGACCCGTATCACTAAAGCTTTTACTCCTCCTATGGTTCTAAAACGCCTTTTCCTCGAGCACTTTTCTTCTCACTCCCGCTCCGTTTCTGTCTTCACCGATGGGTCTAAGTCAGCGGACGGTGTTGGCTACTCTGTTGTTTTTCCTGATCGCACTTATATGTGTCGCTTGCCTCCGGAGACTAGCATCTTTACAGCGGAACTTTATGCTATTCTCTATGCTCTTCGTCTCCTGCTTTCTCGTTGTCAGTCTTCCTTTGTGGTTGTTGTTGACTCTCGTAGTGCCCTCATGGCTCTCGGGTCCTTTAATCCGGTTCATCCAGTAGTTGTCGAGATCCAGCATTGGCTGTTTCTCGTTCACAGTAAATTTAAGTCGGTTGAGTTTTGTTGGGTTCCCAGCCATATTGGTGTGTCTTTAAATGAGCGTGCGGATGCTGCTGCCAAGGAAGCTGTCCGCTCTTGTCCCATCTCTCGCAAAGGCATTCCGTATTCCGACTTTTACCCGGTTATCCATTCCTCAGTCCTTACCCGTTGGCAGGCTTCTTGGTTGTCTGTTACCGGTAACAAGCTACGTACTCTTAATTAACACTTTCGCGCTCTCGGCGCTCAAAAAAAAACAATATCCCAGATGCTTTCGGCACTTCGCGCGCCTACGTGGTAAGACCGAAAAAGTGTACACTCTTTTGACTGTCCTGACAATAATTGAAGGCACACGTATTTAAATTTGGTATCACTGTGTTCGCAATGAAATTGTCTATAAGAGCATACCTATAAAATGCCGCCCAAGCATAAGGAATATCAACACCAAATAAAAAACTATGCAGATCACTCGCCGAGAGCGCCAAACAGCAACAAAATGTTTCCACTCTCTTAATGGTTGCGAAGCCTACAGTTGTCCTACATCGCTAATTTTGGTATCATTGGAATCGCAATAAAATTCTCTACACGGACATATGCATATGAATGTTTAATATAGGTAATTGCCTACCCGCAAGAGTGTGTGAAGTGGAGAGTAGTTAGCCGCGAGTGCACTGGCGAAAACACAGGGGGGAAATCATGCTTGGAAAGTTTATACGTTTCCTGACCCTACTTTTCTATGTACGTATTTCTTTTTTATACCAATGTGTTCGCAATAAAATTTTCTATAAGATGAACTGTATAACATTTGTACAAAGCATGTGTAAGAGAAGCGCCAAATATAGAACCTCAGTAGCTCAGTATGCGTTCGCAGGAGAAACGAACGCATTGTTTTCGTTCGTTTGATGTTTGTCATGTTTATACTTGTTGAAACATTTTATAATTTGTATGACAGTGATCGCAGTACAATTCCCTACACAGACATATACATAACACATACAAATATTTCCCACGTGTTGGATATATCAACGGCTAAAGGGAACCCACTGCCACACGCTCGCCACACCCCCAAACATACTTTGTGTATTTTTTTTTTTACTCATAGAAGTTTATGTGATATAATATTCATTCTGGTACCAAAAAATTCGCAAATAAATTCTCTACAAAACAAAAGTATCCCCATCCCTTTCGGTTAAAAAATGGAATTTATAGAAATATTTTTTCGATGGACGAGAAAAGTAGGCTGTTATGCGGAATCGTAAGAAAAAACGGCGACGAGTTATCTCTAATCTAAAGCGCGAAAGTGTTAAATGTTGTGTTTCCTCGTGGCCGTCCTCCTTCCACCGTAACCGGCGGTGGGAAACAGCTCTGGCGAGGTTGCGTATTGGCCATACTCGCTTAACCCATGGTCACTTGATGGAGCGCCGCCCTGCTCCTTATTGTCCTAGTTGCATTGTCCCTCTTACGGTCGTGCATGTCCTTCTTGAATGTCCTGACTTCCAGGACGAGCGTGTGTCTTGCTTTCCGACCGCCCCTCGCGGTCACCTGTCCCTCGATAGAATTCTTGGTGACTCGGATACTTTTGATATCGTTCGCCTTATGCGTTTTTGTTCTCGTATTGGCATCCTTGGTGATATTTAGCGCCCTCTGATTATTTTGCGTACTTGATGGTGCTACATAGCCTTCCCGGTTTGGTGCCTTCTTTTGATAATTACTTACTTACTTCCCAATAACATCAAAGGCTGTCCCTCTCTCAACCAGTTTAAGAGAGAAACTAAGTACTACCTAATAAATGCCATGTAACCTACCTTACCTACTGATTGTCAACCTATGTCTTGCTATTATTAAACAATAATGAATAATGACTGAACTTGTAATACTGCTATATGCCAAGTAAACAAAAAAAGTTCATGTTTATTTAGTTAAAATTACCATCGGCTGTTCTGTTGCAGTTTTGCTGTTCCGTTCAACATGTAATTATTGTCATTCTTTTTATTTTTTCTACTTTTGTTCAACTTTTACTTTTCATCTCAATTATTTTTAACAATTAGTTTTAAGTGTTTATCCACAGCATGTCTGAAACACTGTGCATATTAGTGGCTTTAGGCATAGTATATTCTTGCTGTATCTAGAAATCCAATATTGTGCTTGTAACCCATTTTCTATGTACGTTTCTCAAAAAAACATTATCATCTTTAGCATTATCATTATGTTAAACAGGAATAGCTTATGGAATAGTATAGTGAAAGGACAGAAGAATGGGGAATATAATATGTGATTTTTGAGAATATACCAACAGTTTGAGACTTTGCCTGTGTACTGTATGTGAGTGTTCAAATTTAGTCTCTTGTTTATGTATAGGCCAAGGAACTTTTTCATCATTTTTAATGGTAATGTTGACATTATCTATTTGAAGGTGAATTTCATTTGATAATTTACTTCCAAATACAATGTAATAAGTATTCTCTATATTTAGTTTGTTGGTTGACATCCAACCACATCCAGAGTGTTTCAATTTGTTGTTTACAATATTACTTATTGTGTGATGCATTGGAGTTTGAATAGATGAAGGCAGTATCGCCAGCAAATAGTATTGGTTTAAGGATGTTAGAGACATTTGGTAAATCATTGATAAGCATAAATCATATAAGCAATAGGAGAGGTTCTAAGATGCTGCCCTGTGGCACTCCTACGGTTACAGTAGAGATGTGGGGGGGGGGTTATGTCATTAATGGCTACATATTGGTGTCTATCATTAAGATATGATAGAATATAGTAATCAGGAAGGCCTCAGATTCTGTAATGATTAAGTTTAAGTAAAAGGTAGGTATGGCTTACAGTATCAAAGCCTGACTGTTAATTATATTAACCTGAATCTGGCAGTTATATTATCCTGAGACTGGCAATTATAAAACTCATATACAGTATATATATATAAAAATAGCATAAATATGTTAATTACATTATCTTGAATCGTGCAGTTTTATATTTATATGGATCTAGCAATTCGATATATGTATATATGAATCTGGCAATTATATATATATAAGTAGCAAGCAATTCTATATATATAAGTAGCAAGCAATTCTATATATATATATACAGTGGTACCTCGAGTAACGAATTTAATCCGTTCCATGTTCGTCATGTGAAACGGACGTCATACAAAACGAGTGTCCCCCCATGTAACCAGTGTGATGCACTGTGTTTATTGTGAAATTCCCCCAGTGTGCATGACATCAAATGTTACCCAAAATATCATTTTTCTTTGTAAAATGATAAATTACCTTCCCTGAATATGTCTATGTAAAAATAATTACCAAATTCCACTTACTTTGGCTGTGAGGACGTGGACAAGGTGTGCTGTGATGTCATCAGGGCCTGGTCGCCCGTGTGTGAAGCTCCCAGACACGGTCACGCAGGCCATTCAAGCACCGCGTGTTGCCACAAATATATTTTCAAATATTTTTTCTATGTATTTCCAATGTGGTATTATTTGTTTCTTTTATCATATTTGATGCATATTTGTGTCCTTTGCAATATGTATACAGTAGAATGTTCATAATTTTCCATGAAACTGTGATACATGTGTCAGTAATGTGTCCACAATAAATAAAATAAAAAAAATAAAATAAAATGTTTATTTAGGTAAGGTACATACATACAATAAATTTTTACAAAGAATGGTTGACTTATAGGTAGAGCTAGTACATACAATGCCTAAAGCCACTATTACGCAAAGCGTTTCGGGCATAATGTTTATGTCACAATAAATGTTTATTGTCACAATATTACTTGGTAAAAATTCACTAATATTACAATATGTACAGTTTCATATATTATTTACACAGTAACACACTGTATTACACACTCAGTACTTTGGAGGTGCGTAATAGTCAACGAAGTAGTCCATGGTACACAGCGCGACTTTGCTCTCCTTGCACCAGCTACAGATAGATTTTCGTTTCCTGTTTCATCGTTCTGTGTGCTTGCAAATAACGCACTCGCGTGCACCCTTGGCTTTAGTACTTGTAGGTGGTATGTAGCCAAGCTTGTAAAGCATAAGGTAGTATTGAAACAATTATAGGAAAAGCTCAATTTGTAAGGTAGTCTTGAAAAGATCGCTTTGTAAGGTCCCACACAGGAAGAGATTCAGCTAGCCTCAAAGAGTGTCCATCAGTCAGGAAGAGATTCAGGTATTCTTGAAAATATCAATGAACAACACCACCATGGAAGCCGCTAACACTGTTCATCTATGCTACTTGTATCAGATGCATCATCAGTGAACGCAGAAAACGATTCATCTATATAAATTCGAGATGGCAAGGGTGGGGCTCAGAGCTACAACTGGATATGCTCGCTGTATCATCCTCATAGGTGCTGTATCACTGGCATCCGACTGTTGTGTTAAGCCCTTATTGCGCCTAGCTTCACCTATGTTATGACCCTTATGTTCTTCAAACAATAGGGTCTGAATTGCACCGACTGAGCACAGTCTTTCAACTCCGTGTGGGACAGGTGTTTGGGAGCCAGAGGCACGTGTGCCACGAATGGTTGCTCACGCACTACTAACCCAGTCAGCAGCCCTTGTCTTTCATATTCGTTATAGCAAAAGGTTCGTTCAGTGTTTGTTGGGTAGGCTGCTCCATTATGACAATCTTTGTTTCAAATGTGTTCCATTTGTTTTGTATTTGTCACTTACGTCTCAATAATGGAGCAGCCTACCCGACAAACACTGAACGAACCTTTATAGCATTTGTCCATTTTTCAAATTGTTTCAACAGTTCTTTTATTTTTTTTTATTTAAGAAACATGGAGCAGCCGACCTGTAGACCACCGAACGAACCTTTTTGACATTTGTACTGGTTTTCAAAATTCTTATTTTTTTTATTATTTACGTTTTTTGTATGTAAGAAACATGGAGCAGCCTACCTGCCGACCACCGAACGAACCTTTTGCTATAAGACAAATGAAAAATAAATATTGAACACATTTGAAGAAAGGAAAATGTCATAATGGTTTGTTGAGTGTATATGTAAGGTAGGCTGCTCCATTATTGAGACGTAAATGACAAATACAAAACAAATGGAACACATTTGAAACAAAGAAAGATTGTTATAATGGAGCAGCCTACCTGCCGAACACCGAACGAACCTTTTTGACATTTGTTGTATATCAGACATTTCATTTCTTTTTTCCTACAAAAACGTCAATGTTTTGCAACATCTCAGCAGTCACCCTTTTATATCCCAGCATCATTAGCATCTTTAAACAAGAACAACATAATTTATGTGCATCGTCGGAGGCGTCTAAGAATGTGCAAGAAGCAGCGCGACCCCACCATGTGGTGTTGACGTTACTCAAACCAGCGTTCGTCATACGGGACGATTTGACGCCGATTGGGCCGTTCGTTACCCAAAATGTTCGTCTTTTGGGGCGATCGTTATGCGAGGTACCACTGTATATATATATATATATATATATACAGTACTGTACTGTATATGAATCTGGCAATTATATATATATAAGTAGCAAGTAATTATATATATATAAGTAGCAAGTAATTATATATATATAAGTAGCAAGCAATTATATATATATATATATATATATATATATATACATATATATATATATATATATATATTTATATATATATATATATATATATATATATATATATATACAGTACTGTATATGAATCTGGCAATAATATTAGCCTGATTCTTATATTTGTATTATCTTATATCTGGCATTTTATAAACCAAAACTTTGCATATATATGAGTGACTCCAGAATTTGTATTATAATGCGGAGTATTTCATCGAAGGCTTAATTACTAATATTTATTTCATTTGTTTACAGATGCCTTAATCTGACAATTTATTAATATAAAAGAATGTCTGCTTTTAAATTAGTGATTTAAAAAATTTGATGTAAAGTCCTTAGTTTGAATGTTGTTTAATTGATAAGTATATTTATGATCATTATTAGCCTGTATTATGAGGTGTAGGAGTAACCTATATGGTTTTGATTGGTCGTTTAATTTCTTGTCTTGATGGATGTGAATGATGTTTAATTATTATTTATTTAGGCTCTATTATTAGTTCAGATTATTTATAGATAGAATAATGTGCAATAGATGGCTCTTAAAACCTGTTAATTATTATATTATTATTACTTGACAATTGTCTCAACATTCCAATTTACTGTCCTCTTACTATAAGTGTTGTTTTAATTAGCACATAAATGATCTTCACGTAATATGGTTTATTTACCCCCATGACAATGCTTCAGTATTTGTAAAGTTATAATTCCCGGTTATTAAGGTAATTAGAGAAATAACAAACCCTGAATATTCATATATTCAGGGTTTGTTAAAAGCATTTTGGTATGTGCAAAATATTCTTGTTTTGCAAGAACACTGGCTTACATCTTATGAATTTCAAAACCACTTCAAATTTATTGATAGTTCTTTTTCCACTGCCAGTATTGACATGTCTATTGACTGGTCAGGTCCTGGAAGACCCTATGGTGCTGCTGCTATCCTGGGCATAACAATATGCAATGTAAAGTTGGGGTTGTCAATATTGTATCAGGGCTCACTCCTGCTATACTTGTGTCCTATAGTTATCTGGAGATGATTTCGGGGCTTATCGTCCCCCACGGCCCGGTCCTCGACCAGGCCTCCTTTTTGTTACACAATCCCAAGGAAGCAGCTTGTAGCAGCTGTCTCTCAGGTACATATTTACTGCTAGGTGAACAGACTCATCAGGATGAAAGAAACTGCTCATTTGTTTTCGTCTCCACCAAGGATCGAACCCGGAACCTCAGGACTACGAATCCGATGTGCTGTCCACTCAGTTGTCAGGGGCCTGAAAGGTGCTCAGCAGTATTTGATTATGTGTGCGTGTACATGCATGGTTTCCACAAGCAATATCAACTGTGCAGATGAGTATGGAAATATACGATCAGAAATATATCAATTGACTAATTTGTATCATAATGCTGAACTCATGGGTGGTAGGTGATTTTTAACACTGATTTTACCCGCTAAGATGTATACTTAAATTTGTTTAATGAATTCATGGATGCTGAAAATTTACATAATCCTGCTATTAATGATTTATTTACTATTACTATAGCTTTATGTCATGAGATAGGAATGGAAGGTCTCATATTGATCATTTTCTTATTGATGATATTACTGGTCACACCTTTAAGTATAAGGCTGTCAGTGATGACAACCTGTTCTGGTATCATCCTGCCATGGCCACCTCCAATATACCTCACTCACAAGTTGCTGCTGCCAAAGATAACATAAACCTCCCTAGAACACACCTAAACGTAGGAAGGCCACTCTTGCTGACCTGGATAAGTTTAAATGCCTGCTTAACCAATACTCAAATCACAAGTGATGCAATTGCTTGCAATATTATTCAGTGCAATTTGCATCAGAACAATCTCGAGGACTTTTTCACATCTGTCGTTTCAGTGCTAGATAGTGCAAGGGAAGAGAGTATTTATCTTATAAGCAATAAAAGAAGTAGTATGCCAGGTTGGAATAATCATGTTAGGGAATTTCAAAATAGATCTACCTTTTGGCATAACCTACAGAAAGATGCAGGGTGCTCCAGCTCTTTTGGAAAACTCTATGGAAAGTTGCAGGGTGCCTCAGACCTTTTGGCATAACCTACGGAAAGAAGCAGGGTGTCCCAGAGATGGTTGGTGGCCCCAGCTCAGGTGTGGCACCAGGGCTCAATATCATCAAGAAAGAGGATTAAGAAAGAGAAAGATAATATTGTGAGATCAA
Organism: Procambarus clarkii; assembly: GCF_040958095.1. Lineage (NCBI taxonomy): Eukaryota > Metazoa > Arthropoda > Malacostraca > Decapoda > Cambaridae > Procambarus > Procambarus clarkii. The sequence goes on along the minus strand of NC_091186.1, from coordinate 36,135,309 downwards.
AAGTTGCCGATAATCTTTCAAGGAAAAAGTTTTATGATTTTTTGGGTGAAATTAGAAAAAAAGGTTCATGCAGAGGAGTAACAAAAGTTATAGATGATGTCTCTGGGGCCCAATAATATATGAAATGGTTTAAAAGAAAAATCTTTAACATTGTAGAACACTGCGAGGTGCAGGACAGATGAGACTGGAACTGACCTAATTACAGCTGTATGTGAAGCCTGTATGGACCCTGCCCCCCCCCCCTAATGTTAAACACCTGCACACTGTAACCCCTGTAATGGCCCTAATGTTAAACACCTGCACACTGTAACCCCTGTAATGGCCCTAATGTTAAACACCTGCACACTGTAACCCATGTAATGCTTGAGAAAACTTAGAAAGCTAAACAATAGGAATTATAATATTTTACATAATTATGATATAATACAGTAATATATTATGATATATTACTGTACTTTATTTGTCGGAAAATCCGACACCATTTAATAATCATACAGATAATAATTGCTGCTGTATTACCAACAAGTTAACCCATAGAAAACATAACTTGTAGTGGAATTACCGTCTAAAGAAAACGGGATATCATCACCACATACCATTATAAATTCACCAGCTATTCTGCTGGGAATTATTCTTAAATACATTAGTCTTTGGACTTTACCATCATAAAAACATCTTATATAAATTAACTTAATTATCAATATTAAAGTAGAGTAAATGTGACCCTTCTATCACTTTCTGAAATCTGGACAATGTAAGCTAGGCGTCAGAGTGAGGAAGGGGGGAGCCATTGTTGTGTCACATCCGAGACGCGTGGAGCAAATTCGGCTCCTATCATATCTGGACAATGTCGGCCAGGCGTCAATAGTATGGAGTGTTAGACGCAGCCATTGTTGAGACTAGACCAGAGGCTCACAGGAGCAAATACGGCTCCTGTTAATTTTACTTGGACGAAGTGTTATGGAAACCAGTGGTGTACCATTATCACACGCTGTCAACAAATTCAAGTTAAGTGTTCTTTCCGAAACCCATGTATCTTCATTTATGGCCATTAATGTCATTATATAGGGTGACCCGGTTAGAGCACATGGAAGCCTCAAACTGAAGGTAATTAAGCCAGGTCTTCAATGTTCCATGTACAGTTTTCTCTGATATAGCTTGTCATATATAGAATCTGGCTTTACAGCTAGCGCCCTTTTGACAGGTCAAGACGAGGAAGCAAGATTTTGTGCACCAGTTACTGGGTGATGGAAGCTACCTCAAAGAGGATAATTTGGTGTCTACACCCTAGTTATACCTGGTGGACTAACCTGCTGTACTATAAGATAAGGAACCTTTTCAATGTATGTAGTTAATACTGTAGTTTGATTGGCTGCATATATATAAATATAAACCCCCCCTAATGTGTAGGGGATCGATTTGTGAGATTGAGATTATTGCAGAAATACAGTCCACTTATCATTATACAAATTGCTATCGAAGTATATAAATTAACGTAAATATAAATTCATATAAATTAAATAAATATAAATCTCACAGGTCGGTTCCCACATTATTTATTATTTTTGTATACAAGGGTTCTTACATTCTTGTTCAGTCAATAGCACGCATAGCGTTATGGGTGAATGTCTGTGTGTCTTACAGGCACACTCTCCCATGGTACATCACCACCATGTGTCTTACAGGCACACTCTCCCATGATACATCACCACCATGTGTCTTACAGGCAAACTCTCCCATGGTACATCACCACCATGTGTCTTACAGGCACACTCTCCCATGGTACATCACCACCATGTGTCTTACAGGCACACTCTCCCATGGTACATCACCACCATGTGTCTTACAGGCACACTCTCCCATGGTACATCACCACCATGTGTCTTGACCTTGTCAAGCACAAGGCGAAGCTTGAAAAATTTCCGAGGTATGTCACTAGACTAGTCCCAGAATTAGGAGGCATGAGTTACGAGTAAAGGCTGCGTGAAATACATCTCACGACACTGGAAGACAGAAGAGTAAGGGGAGGCATGATCACTACCTACAAAATTCTCAGAGGAATTGACAGGGTTGATAAAGATTACCTGTTAACACGGGTGGTAAGCGAACAAGGGGACACAGGTGGAAACCTGAGTATCCAAATGAGCCACAGGGACGTTAGAAAGAACTTTTTCAGTGTTAGAGTAGTTAACAGGTGGAATGCATTAGGCAGTGATGTGGTGGAGGCTGACTCCATACACAGTTTCAAGTGTAGATATGATAGAGCCCAGTAGGCTCAGAAATCTGTACACCAGTTGATTGACAGTTGAGAGGCGGGACCAAAGAGCCAGAGCTCAACCCCTGCAAGCACACACACAGGGGGCCGGTGGCTGAGTGAACAGCATGCTGTACGCGTAATCCTGTGGTCCCACGTTCGATTCCCGGCGCTGGCGAGAAACAATGGGCAAAGTTTCTTTCACCCTGATGCTCCTGTTACCTAGCAGTAAATAGGTACCTGGGAGTTAGACAGCTGTTATGGGCTGCTTCCTGGGTGTGTGGGTGGGGGGGGGGATTAGAAGTTAGTTACAGTTCATTGATTGACAGTTGAGAGGCGGGCCTAAAGAGCAGAGCTCAACCCCCGCAAGAACATCTAGGTGAATACCCACAAATCAGATCAAATACAAATATTTATTCAGGTAGAGTACATACATACAAGGTGAGATACAAAACGTTGATGAATTTATAGATAGAGCTGGTACATACAATGCCTAAAGCCACTATTACGCCAAGCGTTTCGGGCAGGAAAACACTAAGACTAAAACTTAATTTTAATTGAGATTAAAGTATAAATTGTGTTGAGAAAATAAAAAAATAAAAAAGGGGGAACATGGCAAAAAAGTAGCAAATATACAATTTGGTCAACAAACAGCATTGTTTAAAATAGACGACATGGGTTGACATTTAGGGGTGAGGTAGGTTACAGGGAGTTAATTAGGTAGTACTTAGTTTTTATCTTAACTGGCTGGGAGAGGTACAGTCTTTAACATAATTGGGAAGGTCATTCCACATTCGAGGTCCCTTGATTTGTAAAGCATTTCTAGTTTGACTAAGCAGTACTCTTGGAATATCAAATTGGTATTTGTTTCTGGTGTGGTGCCCAAAGGTTCTGTTACAATCTTCTAGGAAGCTTTAAGGTCAGGATTGACATTACAGTTCAGCGTTTTATAGATATAAAATACACATGAGAGGATGTGCAGTAACATAATATCTAACATATTCAGAGATTTGAGTAAGGGGGTACCGAGTGATGTCTGGGGCCAGAGTTAGATATTGTCCTAATAGCAGCTTTGTGTTAAGTAATTAGAGGACGTACACACACGCGCGCCTCATATCTACCATTACTAAGAGGGTTAATACCTCCCCCCCCCCTCCTCCAACGAGGCAGCGGAAAGCTGACTGGTAATCCGGATATCCGTTGTCTCTCGGGCCAAGGTTGAGACATATTAGGGAAGGAATGGCGAAAAATTCTAAGTCTTTTCATCGATTGAGAATGTCGACAAAACATTCATTCGACATTCTTAATTCGACAAAACTCTAATTCTTTTCATCGATTGGTGCTAACCTTGCAAGTAAAATCCCACAGACTCAAACACATATCTCTCAGGCAGCTATCCAAACTCTTCTCCTTTCATCAGTTTTTTTTAGTTTAGTTCATTTACTATGCACCCCATACCCATCTTGTGGGCGGTAGTGGAAAGGGTTACAGAGGCACATAATGGGCTCAGGGACTGAACCCCACAATTCATTTAGCTAAGCAAGTTACAATCTTGATGAGGTAGTTACAAAATTCAATATAAGTCATCACATCAAAAATGGGTTCGAGACCGACCTCAAGTACAGGTTCTAAATTAAGCAACTGACATATGTGGAGAGCTAATGTCAAAATTTATATGTTTGTCCTGCACACCGCCCCACATCCAGCGGGCAGCGGTGGATATTTATTTATTTTATTTATTTATTTATGCATATACAAGAATGTACATAAGGAATGTGAGGATACAATTATGGTAATTACAGTCTTGTAAAGCCACTAGCACGCGCAGCGTTTCGGGCAGGTCCTTAATCTAAGAAAATTTTAAGGAGGTAAATACTTGCAAAATTTATAGACAAAAAAATGATAACAGATTACATGGAATGAAAAAAAAAAGATGAGAGAAAATTATAGGTACAGTATATTAAAGCACATAGGTAGCTATGATTGATTGCAATGACAGCTTAAAATGGTAGTTGACAACAAATTGGTAGGCACAATACAGCAGAAACAATATAAGATTGATTGCAATGACAACTTGAATGGTAGTTGACAAAAATTGGTAGTCACAATACAGCATATGGCTAGCACATAAAAGAAGACAGCAATGAACACAATGATAAGGTTGTTTGATATTACATAAAAATTAGGAGATTGGGTACCACTAGGTACAGAGCAAATTTAAAGCTCAATGTAGGAAACTAAATAGATGAAGTTAGGTACTTCTTGGTTTTGCTTTTAAATAAGGCAAAAGTTTTACAGTTTTTCAATTCACTAGGGAGTGAGTTCCATAGACTAGGTCCCTTAATTTGCATAGAGTGTTTACACAGATTAAGTTTGACCCTGGGGATATCAAAGAGATATTTATTTCTGGTGTGGTGATAATGGGTCCTATTACATCTGTCCAGGGAGAGTTTCAGAGCATGGTTTGCATTTAAGAACAGGGTTTTGTAAATGTAGTTGACACAAGAGAATGTGTGGAGGGAGTTAATATTTAGCAAGTTTAGAGATTTAAACAAGGGAGCTGAGTGTTGTCTGAAATTAAGCAGAGTTAGTTATTATTCTGATAGCAGATTTTTGCTGTGTGATGATGGGCTTAAGGTGGTTTGCAGTGGTAGACCCCCATGCACAGATACCATAATTAAGATAGGGGTAGATTAGTGCATAATATAGTGAGAGGAGAGCAGAGTTAGGAACATAATATCTGATTTTGGAGAGTATACCAACTGTCTTAGAGACTTTCTTAGTTATGTGTTGAATGTGGGTGCTGAAGTTGAGTCTCTTGTCTAGGAATAGGCCAAGAAACTTGCCATCATTTTTATTACTGATGTTAATGTTGTCTATCTGTAGCTGAATTGCATTTGATGATTTGCTTCCAAATAAGATGTAGTAAGTCTTTTCGATGTTTAATGTTAGTTTGTTCGTTGACATCCATAAGTGAACTTTTTTTAATTCATTATTCACAACATTATTTAGTGTATGTGGGTTGAGGTTTGAGTAGATAAGGGTAGTATCGTCAGCAAACAATATAGGTTTGAGAATATTAGAGACATTAGGCAGATCGTTTATATATATAAGAAATAGAAGAGGTCCTAAGATGCTGCCCTGTGGCACTCCAACGGTAATTGGTAGAGTGGAAGAAGTTGTATCATTGATGGTTACATATTGGTGTCTGTCACTAAGATAGGATCGGATGTAGTCAAGGGCAAGGCCTCGGATTCCATAATGCTGGAGTTTAAGTAAGAGGTAGTTGTGATTAACAGTATCAAAGGCTTTTCTTAGGTCAATGAAGAGTCCAATCAGAAACTCATTTTTGTCAAGGGCTGAGTAGATAATGTCAAGGAGACTAATGATTGCATCATTGGTACTCTTTTGGGACCGGAAGCCAAACTGGCAGGGGCTGAGTATGTCGAATTTTACGAGGTAGGAATAGAGCTGTTTGTAAATGATTTTTTCAAATATTTTTGATAGAATGGGTAGATTTGATATTGGTCTATAATTGTTTATGTCCGCCGGATTGCCTCCTTTATGGACTGGCGTTACTCTTGCTTTTTTGAGGATATCAGGGAAGGTGTGACACTCTATAGATTTGTTGAACAGTAGTGCTATGGGTGGGGCAAGGGCATGGGAGGCTCTCTTGTACACAATGGACGGAATTTCACTGGTGTTCCCTGCCTTGGTTTTTAGAGAGTGTATGATGGACACAACATCTGCCGGGCTGATTGATGAAAGGAGAAGAGAGTTTGGATAGCTGCCTGAGAGATATGTGTTAATATGTGTCCGAGTCTGTGGGATTTTACTGGCAAGATTGGCACCAACCGATGAAAAGAAACTATTAAATTCATTTGCCATTTCTAAATCAGTTGACGGTATATCCCCATCCTTGTAGAGTTTTATTTGGTTATGTGAGTGTTGTTTAGTTCCTAGGATACTAGAGATAGTTTTCCAAGTGTTTTTCATGTTGCCTTTTGCTTCATTGAATCTATTCACATAATATGCAAGTTTTGCCTTTCTTATGATACTGGTAAGCATTGATGAGTACCTTTTAGCTACTTCCTTTGAAACTAGGCCAATCCTAACTTTCTTTTCATATTCATGTTTCTTGTTGATTGAGTTGAGAATGCCACTTGTGAGCCATGGATTGTTTAATCTTTTGTCAGTTACTTGCTTTGTAAGAAGGGGACAATGAAGGTTGTAGAGGCTTAGAGTTTTGGAGAGGAAGAGGTTAGCTAATGAATTTATATCATGGGTATTATTGAATTCAGAATCCCAGTTAATATTGTGAAGTGCCTCTGTAAGATTGTCTAAAGCTGATTCACTGTGTAGCCTAAATGATAATGATAGGTTACAGTCACTCAGTTACTACCTACAGTTAGCAAACTGGGGATATTTCACCAGTCAGCCCGTCAGATGTTTTGTCCATCATACACTCACTAAAAACCAAAGCTGGGAACATCAGTGAAATCCCATCCATTGTATACAAGAGCGCCTCCCATGCCCTTGCACCGCCTATAGCTCTGCTGTTCAACAAATCCCTTGAGTGTCATACCTTCCCTGATATCCTTAAAAAAGCAAGAGTAACGCCAGTTCATAAAGGAGGTAATCCGGCAGACATAAACAATTATAGACCTATATCAAACCTATTCATACTATCAAAAATATTTGAAAAAATTATCTACAAACAGCTCTACTCCTATCTCGTAAAATTCGATATTCTTAGCCCCTGTCAGTTTGGCTTCCGCTCTCAAAAGAGTACCAACGATGCAATTATTAGTCTCCTTCATATAATTTACTCAGCCCTTGAAAAAAATGAGTTTCCGATTGGACTCTTCATTGACCTGAGAAAGGCCTTTGATACTGTTAATCACAATTACCTCTTATGTAAACTTCATCATTATGGAATCCGAGGCCATGCACTGGACTATATCCAATCCTATCTTAGTGATAGACACCAATGTGTAGCCATCAATAATATAACCTCTCCCACTCTACCAATAACCGTTGGAGTGCCACAGGGCAGCATTTTGGGACCTCTCCTAATTCTTATATACATCAATGATCTGCCTAATGTCTCTAACATTCTGAAACCTATTTTGTTTGCTGATGATACTACCCTCATCTACTCTAACCCCAACCCACATACTCTAAATAATGTTGTTAATAATGAACTAAAAAAAGTCCACTTATGGATGTCAACCAACAAACTAACACTTAACATAAAAAAGACCTACTACATCTTATTTGGAAGCAAATCTACAAATGCAATTCAGCTTCAGATAAATAATAAATAAATAAATAAATAAATGTTTATTTAGGTAAGGTACATACATGCAGAAACATTAGATAGACAATGTAAACATTAGCAATAAAAATGATGGAAAGTTTCTTGGCATATTCCTAGACAAGAGACTCAACTTCAGTACCCACATACAACATATAACTAAGAAAATCTCTAAAACAGTTGGTATACTCTCCAAAATCAGATATTATGTTCCTAACTCTGCTCTCATCTCTCTATATTATGCACTAATCTATCCCTATTTTAACTATGGTATCTGTGCATGGGGTTCAACTACTGCAAACCACTTCAAGTCCATCATCACCCAGCAAAAATCTGATATCAGAATAATATCAAATTCTGCTTTCAGACAACACACAGCCCCCTTGTTTAACTCCCTAAACATGCTAAACATAATCTCACTCCACAAATTCTCTTGTATCAACTACATTTACAAAACCCTGTTCTTAAATGCAAATCCTTGTCTGAAACTCTTCCTGGGCAGATGTAATAGGACCCATTATCACCACACCAGAAATAAATATCTCTTTGATATCCCCAGAGTTAAACTTAATCTGTGTAAACACTCTATGCAAATAAAGGGACCCAGTTTATGGAACTCACTCCCTACTGAATTGAAAAGCTGTCCAACTTTTACGTCCTCTAATTACTCAACACAAAGCTGCTATTAGGACAATATCCAATTCTGGCCCCAGACATCACTCGGTACCCCTATTCAAATCCCTGAATATGTTAGACATTAAGTCACTGCACATTCTCTCATGTGTACTATACATATACAAAACGCTAAATTGTAATGCCAATCCTGATCTCAAAAGCTTCATAGAAGGTTGTAACAGAACCCATGAGCACCACACCAGAAATAAATACAGTTTTGATATTTCTAGAGTACGACTTAATCAAACCAGAAATGCTCTACAAATCAAGGGGCCCAGAATGTGGAATGACCTTCCCAACCATGTTAAAGACAGTACCTCTCTCAACCAGTTTAAGTTAAAAACGAAGCTATACCTAATAAATTCCCTGTAACCTACCTTACCTCTCTATTGTCAACCCATGTATGTTTTTTGTTTTTTGTTTTGTTTTTCAAATCAACGCTGTTTTAATGTAATTTTCTGTAATAATTTGTAATTGTATTTGTGCTGTTTTTCAACAATGTTCCCCCCTCTTTTACCTCTATTTTTATTTATACTCAACGCATTTTTTTCTTTTTACCCATTAGTTTTAAGCTTTAGTCAGTAGTGTTTTTTCCTGCCCGAAACGCTTTGCGTAATAGTGGCTTTAGGCATTGTATGTACTAGCTCTTATCTATAAAGCCAACAAACTTTGTAAAATCTCTTTATGTATGTACCTTTGCCTAAATAAAAATTATTATTATTATTATTACATCATTCAAAATCAATACTAAAAAGTACCTAATTTCATCTTCATAGTTATTTACCTTTTGCTATAAAATTGCACTGTATCAATTGCTACCCAATCTCCCAATCTTTATGTACCCAATCTGAACATCTTTACCATTGTGATCATTGCTGTTTTCTTATATGTGCTGTCAATCTGCTGTATGGTGTCTATTAATCTTGTTTAAATTACCAATCAAGCTGTCAAAGTAATCAATCAGAGCTTTAATATATCAATGTGCTTTAATATACCAATGTGCTTTAATATACTTACTAAGCTCTCTCATCTCATTTTTCTCTTGCAATGTATTTGTTATCATTTATTAATTAACTTAATTAACCCCCTGTCAACTAGTGGGGCTAGGTATCCTAAGTCTCCTTGATTCATTTTCTGACTTAATTTTTAACTTACTCTTACCTAGTCATTTACCGAAATTATTTAATTGAGTGTATTAAGTAGTTCTTCAGGTCTTTTTAATTATACAGTCATTACTGAACTATCTATAGTTATTAATCATTAGCTTAAATTTGCCTATGTTTATTATTCAACTTTTCTTTGATTTCATTTATTACCTAGGTTGCCTATCCTCGCCATGCTCCCTTACTCCATTGTACCCCTGGCTTTGCCTGCATCTCAAATTGCAAATTGTTACTTACAGTGTACCTGAGAGTACTTGTAAGCAATCTACCTCATTTTTTTTCATTTTTGCTCAATTTGTTTTTTGTATTGCTTAGTCTTGCTTATATTTTTTGTTTTGTATTTCTATATCTTGTGTTTTGTATAGTCCATGTTTATATGTTTTTTCTTTAATCTCATTTATTACCTAGGTTGCCTAGCCTAGCCATACTCCCTTACTCCATTGTACCCCTGTAAGCCCCTTTTGTGTTTGTTTTGTACAGTATTGTGTATATATTTTTCCCTATTTTATAGCTTATTTCTACTTATTTCTGATTCTGCAATCAGCTTTTTTTATGCAGACAAGTATAGACCCAGAACTTAACCTCTTATCCACTATCTATGACAATAATCACTTTAATGATCTAAATTGCAGATATTTTGCAGCACATGATGTAAACAATGTATTAACTCATAATCACAATATCTCTGTAATCAATTTGAACGTTAGATCCCTAGGTAAACACTTCGATGATGTTAGTGCCTTGATTGAAGCTACTGACAACAAATTCTCTTTTATTATACTTACTGAAACATGGTTGAAAGAGGATACTACTCAACTCTTTAACATGCCTAACTACTCAGCAATTCACAACTGTCGTCAACTTCAGAGAGGTGGTGGCACTGCTCTTTACTACCACCAAGAACTAACATGCTTAAAAGAAATTAGAACCAGAGACTGCTATGGGGAGTATATCTTCGCCAGCTTCAGAGTCAAGGGTGCCGAGTCTGTCCTGTCTGTGGGTGCAGTCTATAGAATTCCCAACACTGATGTGTCTGAATTCAACTCAAACCTTAGAAATCTAATACTTGATAACAGACTGAACAAAAACCACCTAATTATCGCAGGGGACTTTAATATTGACCTCTGCGAGCCAGAACACCCTACTGCTGTTAGCTTCCTCAACTGTATGAATTCCTGCTTCCTCATACCCTTAATCACTAGACCTACTAGAATCACTGATAGCACTGCCACGACTCTAGATCACATCTGGACCAACATAACCTCTCCGCTTACTTCAGGTATAATCACCGATAGCACTACAGACCATTACCCCACATTTCTCTTAACTAACATTAGCAAACCACCTCTAGAAACAAGGGAGTTAAGCTTTAGGCTGCACAATGAAACTGCTATAAACAATTTTATAACTGCTGCTGATAATGTCAACTGGGAGTCCGAGTTAGGTAACATAGGGGACATCAACCTAGCAGTGCAATCTTTTCTACAAACAACTCTTAGCCTTTATAACACCCACTGTCCTAGGCTTACAAAACAAGTCACAAGCAAAAGGCTTAACAATCCTTGGCTTACAAAGGGAATACTGAAATCCATTAACAAAAAACACGACCTTGAGAAGAAGTATAGGTTAGGAATTGTCTCCAAAGAATTCTCAAAGAATTACTCATTATTGCTATCTAAGATAATTAGACGAGCCAAAACTAAATACTACGAAGAAAAATTTACCCAAATAAAGAGCAACATTAAACAAACTTGGAGCACAATTTCACAAATATTGGGATCAAAGAAATCTTTAAATAACAAACCGACTCTCCTGTCTAATAACGATGGTCAGCTTTCAGCCTCTGATTCTGCTATTGAGTTCAATAGGTTCTTCTCTTCCATTGGTTCATCCCTTGCAAATGATATTCCATCTTCCAGTACTGACATTAAGGACTATCTTACAGGTAACTATCCACAGTCTCTGTACCTAAAGCCTATTAACTCCACTGACGTCAATGAGATAATCCTTTCCCTTAAAACCAAGTCTGGTGCCCTTGAGGAGATACCAACTTTAATTTACAAAAAAGCCTCCAGATCTTTAGCCCCTGCTATTGCTTTGCTCTTCAACAAGTCACTTGAACTCCAAACCTTTCCAGATATTCTAAAAAAAGCGAGAGTAACGCCTGTCCACAAATGTGGTGATCCCACAGATGTTAACAACTACAGACCTATATCAATCCTGCCAAACTTGTCAAAAATTTTTGAAAAACTAATATATAAGCAGCTTTACTCATATCTAGCCAAACTCAATATACTTAGCCCTTGCCAATATGGCTTCAGACCCAAAAAAAGCACTAACGATGCACTTATTAGTATGCTTAACTCGATTCATACAGCTCTTGAAAAAAATGAGTTCCCTGTTGGGTTATTTGTGGACCTGCGTAAAGCTTTTGATACTGTCAACCACCATAACCTTCTTCTTAAATTACATCATTATGGAGTCAGAGGACACTCCCTACAATACCTCGAGTCCTACCTTACTGACAGGCTCCAATATGTTTCTGTGAATAATACAATTTCTCCCACCCTACCCATCAACATTGGTGTTCCTCAGGGCAGCATACTTGGCCCTCTCCTCTTTCTCATCTACATTAATGACCTTCCAAATGCCTCCCAACACCTCAAACCAATTCTATTTGCTGACGACACAACCTTCATTTACTCCAGTCCTGACCCCCTTGCTCTAAATGCCACAGTAAATACTGAGCTAGAGAAAGTCCATCTTTGGCTAACTGCCAATAAACTCACCCTTAACATTGAAAAAACGTTTTATATTCTGTTTGGCAATAAATCCTCTAATCAGATAAATTCTGTAAATCCTATGGTATTTGTGCTTGGGGTTCTACTACCCAAAATCACTTACGTCCTCTAATTACCCAACACAAAGCTGCTATTAGAACAATATCCAACTCTGGCCCCAGACATCACTCGGTACCCCTACTCAAATCTCTGAATATGTTAGATATTAAGTCACTGCACATTCTCTCATGTGTATTATACATATATAAAACGCTAAACTATAATGCCAATCCTGATCTCAAAAGCTTCATAGAAGGTTGTAACAGAACCCATGAGCACCACACCAGAAATAAATACAGTTTTGATATTCCTAGAGTACGACTTAATCAAACTAGAAATGCTCTGCAAATCAAGGGGCCCAGAATGTGGAATGACCTTCCCAACCATGTTAAAGACTGTACCTCTCTCAACCAGTTTAAGATAAAAACTAAACACTACCTAATAAATTCCCTGTAACCTACCTCACTCCTCTATTGTCAACCCATGTCTGTTATTTTCTTTTTTTTAATCAACACTGTTTGTCAACCTATTGTATTTGTGCTGCTTTTTCAGTCATGTTCCCCCCTTTTTTTTTTTTTTTTTTTTTTTTTTTTTATCTTTATTTGTATTTGTTCTCAACACTTTTTATTCTTTATGCTCAATTAGTATTAAGTTCTAGATATTAATGTTTTTCTTGCCCGAAACGCATTGCGTAATAGTGGCTTTAGGCATTGTATGTACTAGCTCTATCTATATATCAATCCATTAATGTAACATCACTTGTATGTATATACCTTACCTGAATAAACTTCAGAATCTGAATCTGAATTCTGATAGAAATTACCTACTTAAAATTATCTGTTAGATTAAGGACCTGCCCGAAACGCTGCGCTTACTAGTGGCTTTACAAGATTGTAAATACTGTACTATTCAATGTATTCTCACAAACCCAATGTACCTTCTTGCATATAAATAAATAAATAAATAAATAAATTAGAGATATTGATTCTCTTTCGTTCAAGTTCAAGTTCAAGTATGTTTATTGAGACAAGAAAAAAAATACATCTCAAAGGGATAGAGTAGCTTAGGCTATTTCTACCCCCCTCTACTTCAAGTCCCTCAAGGGGCGCACAAATTCAGTGAGTACAGATACACAAATCACAATACAACATTTAACATTGCATATTAATATAGTAAGTGTTACAATCATTGGGGCAAAATTCTTGTAGTTCCTAAGTATTCTGTCTATCATATCATTATCACACATCCAAACAATTTGAAGTGGTACACTACTTATTTCCTTATTTCTATGGTTATCCATAATTTGACACTTTAATACATAATGGTCTTCCAAGTTCAAGTAGGTTTATTGAGACAAGTTAAAAAAAAAAAAAAAAAAAAAAAAAAAAAAAAAAAAAAAAAAAAAAAAAAAACTCAAAGATTAGCTTAGGCTATTTCTACCCCTTCCCATACTTCAAGTCCCTCAAGGGGCGCACAAATTCAGTGAGTACAAATACAAGAATCCCATGTAACATATCAGGTTAATATAGTACTATCTAAGAGTATAATAGTGTACATCCACCGCACTAGATTTTAACCCATTAACGCTCCAAGATAATATTCTCACTCTACTTTCATCCATGATTTAATAAAACTACCTTTGCCCTGTCTGTCACATTCCATGAGATACGAGATTTTCTCAGACAGACTCTCCCAACACTGTAACATTTCTGCTTTCTCCTCATTTGCACAACAGCTACTAGCATCAAAGGTGATCTTATTCATATCTAATTTCTTTCTTATTTCTCTATACCGTTTTACTTTAACCTTTGTTTCGACATTTGTCACTACAGAAGGTTGAACGCTAACACTACTAGAAAGTTCATTTTCCTGACTATCCTCTATCATCAATACGTCATGTTCTTCCTTACTTTCTTCAACGCACATTTCACGTCCTGTTTCACTTTCCACTTCACGTCCTATTTCACGTCCTGTTTGACTTTCCATTTCACGTCCTGTTTCACTTTCCATTTCACGTCCTGTTTCACTTTCCATTTCACGTCCTGTTTGGCTTTCCATTTCACGTCCTGTTTGGCTTTCCATTTCACGTCCTGTTTGGCTTTCCATTTCACGTCCTGTTTCACTTTCCATTTCACGTCCTGTTTCACTTTCCATTTCACGTCCTGTTTCACTTTCCACTTCACGTCCTGTTTCACCACCATCTTCACCCCGTCTACCCCCCATAGTTAATTTTTCTAATGCCTCAATCCTCTTTTCTAGTTTTTTTAGATATTCCAATATTTGAGTACCAACCTCAGAGTTCACTATATTGACCTGAACCTTGTTTCCACAAGGTTTAATTTTTTCAGCTGCATTTCCTACTTTCCCTAGGCTCGCCTTAATTGTCTCTGTTCCTTTCTCCCACACATTGTTCATAGGCGCTGTCATTGGCTTCCAACTGTTTCCTCCATGTTCCTGCTGCACAATCTTTCCTTCCTTCGAGGATACATCTATCCTGCTTGTAGCCCCCGTCCTCGAGTCTCTCAGATGAGGCTTCATGCGACATAGATAGGAACCAGCATTGTGGCTTCCTCGACAATTGCAACAAGATGGGACGATTTTTTCACCGTTTTTAATCTTGACTCTACACTCTCGAGAGTCGTGTTTCTTACCACAGTACCGACACCTGGAGTCAAACTGGCATTTCCAAGCCATATGTCCCCAACGAGAACACTTCATGCATAATATGGGCTCCTCAATGTATTTTACAACTTTCCTGTAGCCTAGTCCTTGCACAAAAATTCTTTCTGGAGCCTCACCCTTTACCAAGGCAACAACCTGGCTTTGTTTTTCACCACGAACACTGTTCCTCTTTGCCCAAACAACACTATCATTGTTGAGCAATAGATAATCAGGATCCAAATAAGTTGGATACTTAAACACTATGACCTTGGTGTACATCATACCTTTTTCCGGAGTAACCATCACAATATTCTCAAACCCATCCTTCGTTAGGTGTTCCACGGCCTCCTCTGTCCCAACTGTTATATAGGGCCGGTGAAGACCCTCCTTGAATAGTGGTTCATATTCAAAAAACTCCTTAGCCAAACGAACCGTCCACTCCAGCTTTTGATGGAAATTCAGTTGACATGCTGTAGGGAACAACAGCCTCGTCCTTCCATTAGTCTGCATCTCCCGCGTCCTGCTGAGCATGTCTTCATTTTTTGGTCTCTTTGTTATTTCCTCCTCACTGTCTTCGTCTCGCTGTCTTTGAATATTTCTCCGTTTATATCTGTTTACTACTGCTTGATACGGCCTAGTATCATCCTGTCTGCCATCCCCACTGTCACACTCTCCAGGCCCAGTACAGGATCTTCCATCACCTAGGCAGACCGCCTCAGCCATTTCCTCGATACACAAAGGCACTGTATCACTGCAACAGTCGAGAACAAATTCACAACATCTAGCTGCAGCAGCCACCTGCAAACACGAAGATGCGGAGCAACACGTCCTCCTCGCATCATGCAGCAGACCGCACTGTTCTCTTTCGTGCCAGTCTACCCTAATAGTGAATCCTCCATCCCCTAAATTATAGAGAACGGAGATCGGAGAACTATATAGATGGTAAACTATACCATTCCGGTCCTTCCCGGAGACCTTGGAAAGTAAGTCTCACCACGTCATGGTCAGGAATTCCAGCTGGCAGCTGAGTGACAGGAAAAACTTATTTTTAATTTTAATTTCTGTCTATCTTTAATTCTGTCGGCCTCAGTCTCTCTCTCTCTCTCTCTCTCTCTCTCTCTCTCTCTCTCTCTCTCTCTCTACCCAGCCACTTGGGGTGGACGGTAGAGCGACGGTCTGGCTTCATGCAGGTTGGCGTTCCATCCCCGAACGTCCACAAGAGTTTGGGCACCATTCCTCTCCCTCCGTCCCATCCCTAGTTCTTATCCTGACCCCTTCTCAGTGGTTGGGCATCATTCCTTCCCCCCGTCAGATCCCTAATCCTTATCCTGACCTCTTCCCAGTGGTTGGGCACCATTCCTTACCCCCCGTCCCATCCCAAATCCTTATCCTGACCCCTTCCCCGTGGTTGGACACCATTCCTTCCCCCCGTCCCATCCCTAATCCTTATCCTGACTCCTTCCCAGTGGTTGGACACCATTCCTTTCCCCCGTCCCATCCCTAATCCTTACCCTGACCCCTTCCCAGTGGTTGGGAACCATCACCAGCAATGGACCAGTGATGGACCAGTAATGACAGACCAATGATGGACCATTGATGGAGCAGTAATGACGGACCAGTGATGGACCAGTGTCGAACCAGTGATGGACCTGTGATTGACCAGTGATGGACCTGTGATTGACCAGTGATGGACCAGTGATGGGCCAGTACTCACCTAGTTGTACTTGCTGGGGGTGTGGGAAAACTTGACTCATGTAAATCATTTCAATTAATAATATTTTCGATAGCTACAAAGGACCACAACTTTTTGTGAAAAAGTGGAAAACTAGGTGGAGCAAGTGGTTTGATATTAATTCCGTGAACTAGTATCCATTGGATGTTCTTAATTGATAATACATTCAATATTAAAGAGACTGTATTAGTCAAATTAACTCCCCCAAAATGGGGGGTTACATGCGAAATGACTAATATATCTCCAAGCATGATTTCAGTGCTGGTTTTTCACTGAAGTAATTGAATATGGATAAAATTGGTTATATAATAATAATTAGAAGTAAATGCACTTCAATATACTACAGTAATATAAATAGTTTATGATGAATCAATGGGTTAGTACAAGTGATCTCAATGAGATCATTAATATACTGTAGGGTTATTTATCTACAGACAAACATTAACAGCTTAGCTGTAAAATAAGAGTTGTGAAATCGGTTGCCACACTCCACTGACGACGTGTTGCGTCGAGGAAATTGTTGCAGGTGAAGGTGGTGGTGGGATAGTCTAGCTCCTTGTGTGGTGGGGACCCGGGTGGCGGTGGGATAGTCTAGCCCCTTGTGTGGCGGGGACCCGGGTGGTGGTGGGATAGCCTAGCTCCTTGTGTGGCGGGGACCCGGGTGGTGGTGGGATAGCCTAGCTCCTTGTGTGGCGGGGACCCGGGTGGTGGTGGGATAGTCTAGCTCCTTGTGTGGCGGGGACCCGGATGGTGGTGGGATAGTCTAGCTCCTTGTGTGGCGGGGACCCGGGTGGTGGTGGGATAGTCTAGCTCCTTGTGTGGCGGGGACCCGGGTGGTGGTGGGATAGTCTAGCTCCTTGTGTGGCGGGGACCCAGGTGGTGGTGGGATAGTCTAGCTCCTTGTGTGGCGGGGACCCGGGTGGTACTGGGATAGTCTAGCTCCTTGTGTGGCGGGGACCCGGGTGGTGGTGGGATAGTCTAGCTCCTTGTGTGGCGGGGACCCGGGTGGTGGTGGGATAGTCTAGCTCCTTGTGTGGCGGGGACCCGGGTGGTGGTGGGATAGTCTAGCTCCTTGTGTGGCGGGGACCCGGGTGGTGGTGGGATAGCCTAGCTCCTTGTGTGGCGGGGACCCGGGTGGTGGTGGGATAGTCTAGCTCCTTGTGTGGTGGGGACCCGGGTGGTGGTGGTGGGATAGTCTAGCTCCTTGTGTGGCGGGGACCCGGGTGGTGGTGGGATAGTCTAGCCCCTTGTGTGGCGGGGACCTGGGTGGTGGTGGTGGGATAGCCTAGCTCCTTGTGTGGCGGGGACCCGGGTGGTGGTGGGATAGTCTAGCTCCTTGTGTGGCGGGGACCCGGGTGGTGGTTGGATAGCCTAGCTCCTTGTGTGGTGGGGACCCGGGTGGTGGTGGGATAGTCTAGCTCCTTGTGTGGCGGGGACCCGGGTGGTGGTGGGATAGTCTAGCTCCTTGTGTGGCGGGGACCCGGGTGGTGGTGGGATAGCCTAGCTCCTTGTGTGGCGGGGACCCGGGTGGTGGTGGGATAGTCTAGCTCCTTGTGTGGTGGGGACCCGGGTGGTGGTGGTGGGATAGTCTAGCTCCTTGTGTGGCGGGGACCCGGGTGGTGGTGGGATAGTCTAGCTCCTTGTGTTTTAGGGACCCGGGTGGTGGTGGGATAGCCTAGCTCCTTGTGTGGCGGGGACTCGGGTGGTGGTGGGATAGCCTAGCTCCTTGTGTGGCGGGGACTCGGGTGGTGGTTGGATAGCCTAGCTCCTTGTGTGGCGGGGACCCGGGTGGTGGTGTGATAGTCTAGCTTCTTGTGTGGCGGGGACCCGGGTGGTGGTGGGATAGTCTAGCTCCTTGTGTGGCGGGGACCCGGGTGGTGGTGGGATAGTCTAGCTCCTTGTGTGGCGGGGACCCGGGTGGTGGTGGGATAGTCTAGCTCCTTGTGTGGCGGGGACCCGGGTGGTGGTGGGATATAGTCTAGCTCCTTGTGTGGCGGGGACCCGGGAGGTGGTGGGATAGTCTAGCTCCTTGTGTGGCGTGGACCCGGGTGGTGGTGGGATAGTCTAGCTCCTTGTGTGGTGGGGACCCGGGTGGTGGTGGTGGGATAGCCTAGCTCCTTGTGTGGCGGGGACCCGGGTGGTGGTGGTGGAATAGTCTAGCTCCTTGTGTGGTGGGGACCCGGGTGGTGGTGGGATAGTCTAGCTCCTTGTGTGGCGTGGACCCGGGTGGTGTTGGGATAGTCTAGCTCCTTGTGTGGTGGGGACCCGGGTGGTGGTGGGATAGTCTAGCTCCTTGTGTGGCGTGGACCCGGGTGGTGGTGGTGGGATAGTCTAGCTCCTTGTGTGGCGTGGACCCGGGTGGTGGTGGGATAGCCTAGCTCCTTGTGTGGCGTGGACCCGGGTGGTGGTGGGATAGTCTAGCTCCTTGTGTGGTGGGGACCCGGGTGGTGGTGGAATAGTCTAGCTCCTTGTGTGGTGGGGACCCGGGTGGTGGTGGGATAGTCTAGCTCCTTGTGTGGCGTGGACCCGGGTGGTGGTGGGATAGTCTAGCTCCTTGTGTGGTGGGGACCCGGGTGATGGTGGGATAGTCTAGCTCCTTGTGTGGTGGGGACCCGGGTGGTGGTGGGATAGTCTAGCTCCTTGTGTGGCGGGGACCCGGGTGGTGGTGGGATAGTCTGGCTCCTTGTGTGGTGGGGACCCGGGTGGTGGTGGGATAGTCTAGCTCCTTGTGTGGCGGGGACCCGGGTGGTGGTGGGATAGTCTAGCTCCTTGTGTGGCGGGGACCCGGGTGGTGGTGGGATAGTCTAGCTCCTTGTGTGGTGGGGACCCGGGTGGTGGTGGGATAGTCTAGCTCCTTGTGTGGCGGGGACCCGGGTGGTGGTGGGATAGTCTAGCTCCTTGTGTGGTGGGGACCCGGGTGGTGGTGGGATAGTCTAGCTCCTTGTGTGGCGGGGACCCTGGTGGTGGTGGGATAGTCTAGCTCCTTGTGTGGTGGGGACCCTGTTGGTGATGGGATAGTCTAGCTCCTTGTGTGGTGGGGACCCGGGTGGTGGTGGGATAGTCTAGCTCCTTGTGTGGCGGGGACTCGGGTGGTGGTGGGATAGTCTAGCTCCTTGTATGGTGGGGACCCGGGTGGTGGTGGGATAGTCTACCTCCTTGTGTGGTGGGGACCCGGGTGGTGGTGGGATAGTCTAGCTCCTTGTGTGGCGGGGACCCGGGTGGTGGTGGGATAGTCTAGCTCCTTGTGTGGTGGGGACCCGGGTGATGGTGGGATAGTCTAGCTCCTTGTGTGGCGGGGACCCGGGTGGTGGTGGGATAGTCTAGCTCCTTGTATGGCGGGGACCCGGGTGGTGGTGGGATAGTCTAGCTCCTTGTGTGGCGGGGACCCGGGTGGTGGTGGGATAGTCTAGCTCCTTGTGTGGCGGGGACCCGGGTGGTGGTGGGATAGCCTAGCTCCTTGTGTGGCGGGGACCCGGGTGGTGGTGGGATAGTCTAGCTCCTTGTGTGGCGGGGACCCGGGTGGTGGTGGGATAGCCTAGATCCTTGTGTGGTGGGGACCCGGGTGGTGGTGGGATAGTCTAGCTCCTTGTGTGGCGGGGACCCGGGTGGTAGTGGGATAGTCTAGCTCCTTGTGTGGCGGGGACCCGGGTGGTGGTGGGATAGCCTAGCTCCTTGTGTGGCGGGGACCCGGGTGGTGGTGGGATAGTCTAGCTCCTTGTGTGGCGGGGACCCGGGTGGTGGTGGGATAGCCTAGCTCCTTGTAGTAGTGTAAACCGGGCCTACGACCGTCCCTTTTGCTTTTTTCCCACGGCCGGTCTATTTTCAACTTTTTAGACCGTCCGTTTTGCTTTTTCCCACGGCCGGTCTATTTTCAACTTTTTAGACCGTCCGTTTTGCTTTTTCCCACGGCCGGTCTATGGCCCCTGCCATTTTCGCTCAAGGGGATTAAACGGCCGCCTCCAGTCATCCCCAAATTTCGTTAGCTTAGTGACCCTGCACAGGCATGTTAAAGGGGATTAAAAAGCCGGTCATTGGCCCCAGGGTTTTCTCGAGTTTTCTTTCATTGCCGGTCCCATGCACAGGCATAGCCAATGCTCAATGACGTCATCAACTTACCTGGGGATTAAAAGGCCGGCTCCTGGCCCCATCATATTTCGTTACCTGAGCAACCCTGCACAGGCATCGCTAATGGATAATGACGTCACCCCCGTCTTCATTTTTCCCTGTATAAGTCCGTTTTCTGTTACAGTGTAATTATTCCCATTTTCAATATTTATAGCAAAGGGGGATTCAAATGCTGCCTTCTGTCAAGCCTAATGTGCAATGGCGTTAATCATTATAAGCTCGTTTTTCTCAATAAGGTATTGCCGTACTGTTTCCCATTGTCTAAGAACATTTTATAGCTAAGATTACATAATAATAACATAAGAAATAACTTCAAACCCTGTTTACAGAACCAGTATTTACCCAGGTCTTTTTCCTAAATCTAAAACTTATTCCAATTTATGTCCATTGTTTCATGTTCTGTCTAGTGTTGATAATTTTAATAGGCTATTAATATTCCCTCTTTATCATGTCCATTCATTCACAGCTCTATCATGTCACCTCTATTTCTTTGCCTTTCTAGAGAATGTAATTTAAGCTTTGTCAATCTTTCTTCAGAAATTGCTTATTGAGCATAGGGCAAAAATAAAAACTTACTATCTTTCATTTGTATGAAAACAGTCCCCTGCCAGGCGTAGTGACTTCAATGCGATTACAGTACTAAACCAATATTACTGTATAAACTAACAGTACCCTGCCAGGCATGGTGACTTCAATGCGATTTCAGTACTAATCCAACATTACTGTATAAACTAACAGTCCCCTGCCAGGCATGGTAACTTCAATGAAAAGCAAGCCTCTCATGTTTTGAAATAAAGCCTTCGTTTCTGACGTCATCATCCCTAATGTGGCGCAAGGCGTCAACTGGCTAAATGCGGATCCCAGGAGGTTCACACATAAGTGTGAACTCTTAATCAGGCTTAATGCCTCACCTATACTCTGTGCTTCATCAGAGTTGATATTCAGCTACAATAGCTCGTATTTTCGCTCATTACTTATATTTTCTGTTATTCATAAACCCGATCAAACCTTCCTAACCTAACCTAACCTAACATATTATTTATAACAAACAAATACATTCTACAAAACAGTTATTGTTGTTGTTTAGTGACATCGTGAAAAGCGAGCTCAGGTATAGGGATAATGTATTGATGGTCATTAGCATATAGGTGTGAAGGTATTACAGTACCTTACTGGTCAACTATGTATGACGTCACCAGACAACCAATGCGGCCTTTGGCGTCCTACTGGTATGTGTGTATTTGATGTTATTACTAAAAAATGACTAGACTATCCATCCCCACCTAACCTAATCAGAGGTTTAAGAACATACATTTTAGTCATCCACAACTGTAATCATTATTCAGTGATAAGTTCAAAAGTATAACAGAAGCTCAAATGTCGTACTGCAATTTAAGCAGAATCGTACATCTGGGAGCATAGCAGGTGAGCTGAACATAAGAATAAAGGTAACTGCAGAGGTCCTATTGGCCCATACGAGGCAGCTCCTATATATTTCCACCCAATCTCATTCATGTCCGCCCTATGCTTAAAACAACCAAGGGATCCCACTTAAAGCATTAGTTTACAATAATAGTTTTAATAAATAGCTCTTATTCTAGTTTTATACACAACAGCAATTATGAAACCCTATAGCTAGATATTCTACTATAATCCACAAGTGTTACCACACATCTGGCAGCACAGCGGATTAGTGGCTGTGTTCATAGGCTAGTCAACTGTCCTCACATCCATCAAATAGCTATCCAAATGTCGCACCTCAATTCATCCATCTAGCAACTCAGCTGGATGCTCGCCACTATATTCATAGGCTAATCATTTCTACACCTCAAAAAATCCTAGATTTGCTACGCAAATCAGGTAACTTGTTTCTAAACCAACAGTCGCAAATACAAGCATACATACCTACTCATACTCCACAACCTATACATTCATAGTGAATAGCCTAGTTTTTTGCCACCATTTCCCCATTAATCAGATGCAATTTATGTCATGCACACAGAAAATACAGCATCTACACACCAAATATGCCATTTATTTACAAAATATATTATTTACACTCAAAATATGCCATCACACAAAAATATGTCATTTATAGACAAACATACAACATTTACATGCAAAAATATGTCAGTTGGACATGAAAATGTAGCATTTACACAATATTGCATGGACACTCAGAGTATGACATTTACACAGAGTACAGTATTTTGCACAAATATATCAAAATGCTTATGCATTTAAACAATCAAAAATGCACTTTCACTAAAATTACACAATTTCACAAACATAATTTTCACAAAATACCCACACATTGTCTCATAAACCAAAATACACTTACACCATGAAGATCTATTTTATCAGATTACAGAGCTTACACAAAATACACAATTTTCACAGACAAATACAGTTGCACCAGTTCCACTTCAACAAATATTAAAAACACAACTTGCATAAATGCACTATTATCACAAAATTATTATAAAACATGGGCAATTATTACACAGTTTGTGTAATTATTTTACATCTTTGCACAATTAATACAAGAAAACTTGCTATATAATTACTCAACTTGCACAATGACAATCAATACGCAAAGGTATAAATAAACAATTCGTCCGTATGCAATTACACAACATGCGCAATTAATACACAACTTATACAAATATTACACATCTTTCATAATTATTACACAACTTGTACAAATGCATATTTGTACAAGTTGCATATCTAGCACAAATACGTACAATACATAACTACCCCAAATATGAAAATACACAACTAGCATAAATACACGATTTACACAAATACAATTGCGGCATTTACACAACTAGCTCAAAAATATAATCAATACACAACTTACCAAAATATGAACAATACATAACTAGCACATATTCATTAAATACACAACTAAGCAATTTCCGCAAATACACATACAAAAACATATACAATTAATACACACAACTTGCACAAAACAATACACAATTTATAGAAATATAATCAATACATAATTGCAATAATCATACAACTTATGCAAAATACATAATCTGCACAATTAATACACAAGTATATTAATTGTGCTATATATGTACAAACACAACCAACTAGGACAAACAATACACAATTTGCATTATATTTTTCTGGGTATATTTAGGACATTAATTATAATATGCTGAGTTTAACCAGCAGCCCCAAAAGTCAAAATTTCACATATGAAAATTGTTCATATGACTTCCGATGAGCTCAATATATAACACATTCTTTTTCCATTAAGATATAAACATTATTAGCGCTAAACTATTCATCTAACATATGTCCACTGTTTTTATGTCTTATTAATACCTTCCTTGATACATTCTCTCCAATCAGGCCACCATATTTATGTATTTATTCAAACCATCTAACAGACTTATTTGTTCTAGCCTTAGTTATGTTAGGGCAGGTGGGGTTAGGTGAAGTCAGTATTGTCTATGATAATTTTAGACAAATTTGCTATATCTTATCAAAATGCATCCTGTTAAAACTTAAATTCATCGAAATCTATCAAAAATATACTTATACTACGCAAATTTGACTAAATTCAACCTAGCTAAACTAACAAAATATGAGCATCCCATATCCTCACATACAAGCCTATGTCACCTCTGTCCATACATTATATGAGTCTGCCATATAGCACAAACCCCAAATAGGAAAATTTACACTATTTCATAAACATACTAGTTCATTAGCCTAAGATATTATATATGTCCTTCCCTACACGACCTCACCTAACCAGACCTAGCATATCCAACCCTGGATTTGGTTAAAGTTGGCGAAATTTATGCTATGCCACCTAAATTTCACCAGATTTAAGGCAATTTCCACCAAATATACCCAAATGTTGCGTAGCATAGCACTGCCAAAGCCCATTTTCTCCTATTCCATACTACCCTACACAACCTCACCTAACCTGACCTAGCATATCAAAACCTGGAATTGGATAAAGTTGGCGAAATTTATGCTATGCCACCTAAATTACACCTAATTGAAGGCAATTTCCACCATATATACCCAAATGTTGTGTATCATAGCATCGCCAAAGCCCATTTTCTCCTATTCCATACTACCCTACACAACCTCACCTAACCTGACCTAGCATATCCAAACCTGGATTTGGTTAAAGTCGGCGAAATTTATGCTATGCCACCTAAATTCGACCAAATATACCCAAATGTTGTGTATCATAGCATCGCCAAAGTCCATTTTTACCTACATTTTCTCCTATTCCATCCTACCCTACACAACCTCACCTAACCTATCCTAGCATATCCAAACCTAGATTTGGTTAAAGTCTGCGAAATTTAAGCTATCCCACCTAAATTCTATCTAATTTAAGGCAATTCCCACCAAATATATCCAAATGTTCTGTATCACAGCACTGCCAAAGCCCATTTTTACCTACATTTTCTCCTATTCCATCCTACCCTACGCAACCTTACCTAACCTATCCTAGCATATCCAAACCTAGATTTGGTTAAAGTCGGCGAAATTTAAGTTATCCCATATAAATTTATGACAATTCCCACCAAATATACCCAAAAATGTTTTTGGAACATAGCACGGCCAAAGCTCATTTTAGCTGAGTTTTCATCTATTCCAACCTGCCCTAGACAACCCTACCCAGCCTCTCCTGGCATATCCAAAGTCAGATTTGCATATAGTTTGCAAAAATTTATGCCTTTCCCACCTAAATTTAACCTAATTTAAAGCCAATTTCCACCGAATATACCCAAATGTTTTGTATCTTAGCATGGCCAAAGTTCATTTCACCCCAAGTTTTCACCTATTTCATCTTACCTTACACAGCCATACCTAACCTGACCTAGCATATCCCAAGCTAGATTTGATTAGAGTTCGTGAAATTTATGCTTACTCGCCTAAATTCAACCTAATTTAAGACAATTTCTACCCAATATACCCAAAATGTTTTGTTACATAGCTCAGCCAAAGACCATTTTAGCTGAGTTTTCACATATTCCAACCTACCCTACATAGCCTTACCTATCCCTGACCTAGCAGATTTGATTAAAGTTTTGGAAATTTAAGCTATAGCCATCAAATTGGAGACAATTTCCACCAAATATGCCTAAATGTTGTGTATCATAGCACAGCCAAAACCCATTTTACCAGCATTTTCGCCCATTCCATCTAAACCTGGACCTAGCCTCTGATACTACATATACTCAGAGAAGTGATGTTTTTTTAGATATGAACCTAAATGCCCGTGCCTAACCTGCAAGAGTCTTGGAGCTTTGTTGAATATTTTATCTATTTTTCTTCGAAAACTTGAGTTTTGGATATGAACCTATCCGCACTGTGCCTAACCTGCTAGGATCTTTGTTGAACATTGTAACCATATTCATAGAAAAGTGATGTTTTGGATATGGACCTAACAGCCCCTCTCCTTTAAAACTTGGAACTGTGTTCAATATTGTAGATATAGTGTTGGGTATGTGTTTTGTTTTTACACATCAACCCAACCGTCCTGGACCTAACCTCCTTTCATCTAACTTCAAATTTATCGTAAATATGGGAGGAACGTGTTGTTTGTGTATCAACCCAACCGTCCTGGACCTAACCTCCCTTCATCTAACTTCAAATTTATCGCAAATATGGAAGGAACGTGTTGTTTGTGCATCAACCCAACCGTCCTTGACCAAACCTCCATTTATCAAACTTCAAATTTATCATAAATATGGGAGGACCGTGTTATTTGTGCATCAACTCCGCCATCCTGGGCCTAACCTCCCTTTATCTAACTTCAAATTTATTGTATTTATGGGAAGAAGGTGTTGTTTATGCATCAACCCAACCTCCCTGGACCTAACCTCTGATACACGAATCTTGGTTCAATATTGCATCATACTCGTAGCATATTTTTTTCACATAATTCAACCATCCTCAACCTAACCTCTATTACCTGGGGGGAGGGAGGTTAATGGAAAATATGATAATAATGGGAATTTTCTCTACATCAGTTCAACTTAACCATCCTTAACCTAACCTTAGTTAGAAAGGGATATAACTCACCAAAGCTATTTAATTACCATTTACCTTATTTTCCTTATCCTAACCCATAACCAGAGGGTTTAGACCCCCCTTTACCTCGAAATTAGAGTACAGGGATAAATTAGGGAATGTTAGGTTTATGTGTGAAAATATATTCCTACCTTAAATATATAGTATAATTTCGAGGTAAAGGGGGGTCTAAACCCTCTGGTTATGGGTTAGGATAAGGAAAATAAGGTAAATGGTAATTAAATAGTTTTAGTGAGTTATATCCCTTTCTAACTAAGGTTAGGTTAAGGATGGTTAGGTTGAACTGATGTAGAGAAAATTCCCATTATTATCATATTTTCCATTAACCTCCCTCCCCCCAGGTAATAGAGGTTAGGTTGAGGATGGTTGAATTATGTGAAAAAAATATGCTACGAGTATGATGCAATATTGAACCAAGATTCGTGTATCAGAGGTTAGGTGCAGGGAGGTTGGGTTGATGCATAAACAACACCTTCTTCCCATAAATACAATAAATTTGAAGTTAGATAAAGGGAGGTTAGGCCCAGGATGGCGGAGTTGATGCACAAATAACACGGTCCTCCCATATTTATGATAAATTTGAAGTTTGATAAATGGAGGTTTGGTCAAGGACGGTTGGGTTGATGCACAAACAACACGTTCCTTCCATATTTGCGATAAATTTGAAGTTAGATGAAGGGAGGTTAGGTCCAGGACGGTTGGGTTGATACACAAACAACACGTTCCTCCCATATTTACGATAAATTTGAAGTTAGATGAAAGGAGGTTAGGTCCAGGACGGTTGGGTTGATGTGTAAAAACAAAACACATACCCAACACTATATCTACAATATTGAACACAGTTCCAAGTTTTAAAGGAGAGGGGCTGTTAGGTCCATATCCAAAACATCACTTTTCTATGAATATGGTTACAATGTTCAACAAAGATCCTAGCAGGTTAGGCACAGTGCGGATAGGTTCATATCCAAAACTCAAGTTTTCGAAGAAAAATAGATAAAATATTCAACAAAGCTCCAAGACTCTTGCAGGTTAGGCACGGGCATTTAGGTTCATATCTAAAAAAACATCACTTCTCTGAGTATATGTAGTATCAGAGGCTAGGTCCAGGTTTAGATGGAATGGGCGAAAATGCTGGTAAAATGGGTTTTGGCTGTGCTATGATACACAACATTTAGGCATATTTGGTGGAAATTGTCTCCAATTTGATGGCTATAGCTTAAATTTCCAAAACTTTAATCAAATCTGCTAGGTCAGGGATAGGTAAGGCTATGTAGGGTAGGTTGGAATATGTGAAAACTCAGCTAAAATGGTCTTTGGCTGAGCTATGTAACAAAACATTTTGGGTATATTGGGTAGAAATTGTCTTAAATTAGGTTGAATTTAGGCGAGTAAGCATAAATTTCACGAACTCTAATCAAATCTAGCTTGGGATATGCTAGGTCAGGTTAGGTATGGCTGTGTAAGGTAAGATGAAATAGGTGAAAACTTGGGGTGAAATGAACTTTGGCCATGCTAAGATACAAAACATTTGGGTATATTCGGTGGAAATTGGCTTTAAATTAGGTTAAATTTAGGTGGGAAAGGCATAAATTTTTGCAAACTATATGCAAATCTGACTTTGGATATGCCAGGAGAGGCTGGGTAGGGTTGTCTAGGGCAGGTTGGAATAGATGAAAACTCAGCTAAAATGAGCTTTGGCCGTGCTATGTTCCAAAAACATTTTTGGGTATATTTGGTGGGAATTGTCATAAATTTATATGGGATAACTTAAATTTCGCCGACTTTAACCAAATCTAGGTTTGGATATGCTAGGATAGGTTAGGTAAGGTTGCGTAGGGTAGGATGGAATAGGAGAAAATGTAGGTAAAAATGGGCTTTGGCAGTGCTGTGATACAGAACATTTGGATATATTTGGTGGGAATTGCCTTAAATTAGATAGAATTTAGGTGGGATAGCTTAAATTTCGCAGACTTTAACCAAATCTAGGTTTGGATATGCTAGGATAGGTTAGGTGAGGTTGTGTAGGGTAGGATGGAATAGGAGAAAATGTAGGTAAAAATGGACTTTGGCGATGCTATGATACACAACATTTGGGTATATTTGGTCGAATTTAGGTGGCATAGCATAAATTTCGCCGACTTTAACCAAATCCAGGTTTGGATATGCTAGGTCAGGTTAGGTGAGGTTGTGTAGGGTAGTATGGAATAGGAGAAAATGGGCTTTGGCGATGCTATGATACACAACATTTGGGTATATATGGTGGAAATTGCCTTCAATTAGGTGTAATTTAGGTGGCATAGCATAAATTTCGCCAACTTTATCCAATTCCAGGTTTTGATATGCTAGGTCAGGTTAGGTGAGGTTGTGTAGGGTAGTATGGAATAGGAGAAAATGGGCTTTGGCAGTGCTATGCTACGCAACATTTGGGTATATTTGGTGGAAATTGCCTTAAATCTGGTGAAATTTAGGTGGCATAGCATAAATTTCGCCAACTTTAACCAAATCCAGGGTTGGATATGCTAGGTCTGGTTAGGTGAGGTCGTGTAGGGAAGGACATATATAATATCTTAGGCTAATGAACTAGTATGTTTATGAAATAGTGTAAATTTTCCTATTTGGGGTTTGTGCTATATGGCAGACTCATATAATGTATGGACAGAGGTGACATAGGCTTGTATGTGAGGATATGGGATGCTCATATTTTGTTAGTTTAGCTAGGTTGAATTTAGTCAAATTTGCGTAGTATAAGTATATTTTTGATAGATTTCGATGAATTTAAGTTTTAACAGGATGCATTTTGATAAGATATAGCAAATTTGTCTAAAATTATCATAGACAATACTGACTTCACCTAACCCCACCTGCCCTAACATAACTAAGGCTAGAACAAATAAGTCTGTTAGATGGTTTGAATAAATACATAAATATGGTGGCCTGATTGGAGAGAATGTATCAAGGAAGGTATTAATAAGACATAAAAACAGTGGACATATGTTAGATGAATAGTTTAGCGCTAATAATGTTTATATCTTAATGGAAAAAGAATGTGTTATATATTGAGCTCATCGGAAGTCATATGAACAATTTTCATATGTGAAATTTTGACTTTTGGGGCTGCTGGTTAAACTCAGCATATTATAATTAATGTCCTAAATATACCCAGAAAAATATAATGCAAATTGTGTATTGTTTGTCCTAGTTGGTTGTGTTTGTACATATATAGCACAATTAATATACTTGTGTATTAATTGTGCAGATTATGTATTTTGCATAAGTTGTATGATTATTGCAATTATGTATTGATTATATTTCTATAAATTGTGTATTGTTTTGTGCAAGTTGTGTGTATTAATTGTATATGTTTTTGTATGTGTATTTGCGGAAATTGCTTAGTTGTGTATTTAATGAATATGTGCTAGTTATGTATTGTTCATATTTTGGTAAGTTGTGTATTGATTATATTTTTGAGCTAGTTGTGTAAATGCCGCAATTGTATTTGTGTAAATCGTGTATTTATGCTAGTTGTGTATTTTCATATTTGGGGTAGTTATGTATTGTACGTATTTGTGCTAGATATGCAACTTGTACAAATATGCATTTGTACAAGTTGTGTAATAATTATGAAAGATGTGTAATATTTGTATAAGTTGTGTATTAATTGCGCATGTTGTGTAATTGCATACGGACGAATTGTTTATTTATACCTTTGCGTATTGATTGTCATTGTGCAAGTTGAGTAATTATATAGCAAGTTTTCTTGTATTAATTGTGCAAAGATGTAAAATAATTACACAAACTGTGTAATAATTGCCCATGTTTTATAATAATTTTGTGATAATAGTGCATTTATGCAAGTTGTGTTTTTAATATTTGTTGAAGTGGAACTGGTGCAACTGTATTTGTCTGTGAAAATTGTGTATTTTGTGTAAGCTCTGTAATCTGATAAAATAGATCTTCATGGTGTAAGTGTATTTTGGTTTATGAGACAATGTGTGGGTATTTTGTGAAAATTATGTTTGTGAAATTGTGTAATTTTAGTGAAAGTGCATTTTTGATTGTTTAAATGCATAAGCATTTTGATATATTTGTGCAAAATACTGTACTCTGTGTAAATGTCATACTCTGAGTGTCCATGCAATATTGTGTAAATGCTACATTTTCATGTCCAACTGACATATTTTTGCATGTAAATGTTGTATGTTTGTCTATAAATGACATATTTTTGTGTGATGGCATATTTTGAGTGTAAATAATATATTTTGTAAATAAATGGCATATTTGGTGTGTAGATGCTGTATTTTCTGTGTGCATGACATAAATTGCATCTGATTAATGGGGAAATGGTGGCAAAAAACTAGGCTATTCACTATGAATGTATAGGTTGTGGAGTATGAGTAGGTATGTATGCTTGTATTTGCGACTGTTGGTTTAGAAACAAGTTACCTGATTTGCGTAGCAAATCTAGGATTTTTTGAGGTGTAGAAATGATTAGCCTATGAATATAGTGGCGAGCATCCAGCTGAGTTGCTAGATGGATGAATTGAGGTGCGACATTTGGATAGCTATTTGATGGATGTGAGGACAGTTGACTAGCCTATGAACACAGCCACTAATCCGCTGTGCTGCCAGATGTGTGGTAACACTTGTGGATTATAGTAGAATATCTAGCTATAGGGTTTCATAATTGCTGTTGTGTATAAAACTAGAATAAGAGCTATTTATTAAAACTATTATTGTAAACTAATGCTTTAAGTGGGATCCCTTGGTTGTTTTAAGCATAGGGCGGACATGAATGAGATTGGGTGGAAATATATAGGAGCTGCCTCGTATGGGCCAATAGGACCTCTGCAGTTACCTTTATTCTTATGTTCAGCTCACCTGCTATGCTCCCAGATGTACGATTCTGCTTAAATTGCAGTACGACATTTGAGCTTCTGTTATACTTTTGAACTTATCACTGAATAATGATTACAGTTGTGGATGACTAAAATGTATGTTCTTAAACCTCTGATTAGGTTAGGTGGGGATGGATAGTCTAGTCATTTTTTAGTAATAACATCAAATACACACATACCAGTAGGACGCCAAAGGCCGCATTGGTTGTCTGGTGACGTCATACATAGTTGACCAGTCAGGTACTGTAATACCTTGACACCTATATGCTAATGACCATCAATACATTATCCCTATACCTGAGCTCGCTTTTCACGATGTCACTAAACAACAACAATAACTGTTCTGTAGAATGTATTTGTTTGTTATAAATAATATGTTAGGTTAGGTTAGGTTAGGAAGGTTTGATCGGGTTTATGAATAACAGAAAATATAAGTAATGAGCGAAAATACGAGCTATTGTAGCTGAATATCAACTCTGATGAAGCACAGAGTATAGGTGAGGCATTAAGCCTGATTAAGAGTTCACACTTATGTGTGAACCTCCTGGGATCCGCATTTAGCCAGTTGACGCCTTGCGCCACATTAGGGATGATGACGTCAGAAACGAAGGCTTTATTTCAAAACATGAGAGGCTTGCTTTTCATTGAAGTTACCATGCCTGGCAGGGGACTGTTAGTTTATACAGTAATGTTGGATTAGTACTGAAATCGCATTGAAGTCACCATGCCTGGCAGGGTACTGTTAGTTTATACAGTAATATTGGTTTAGTACTGTAATCGCATTGAAGTCACTACGCCTGGCAGGGGACTGTTTTCATACAAATGAAAGATAGTAAGTTTTTATTTTTGCCCTATGCTCAATAAGCAATTTCTGAAGAAAGATTGACAAAGCTTAAATTACATTCTCTAGAAAGGCAAAGAAATAGAGGTGACATGATAGAGCTGTGAATGAATGGACATGATAAAGAGGGAATATTAATAGCCTATTAAAATTATCAACACTAGACAGAACATGAAACAATGGACATAAATTGGAATAAGTTTTAGATTTAGGAAAAAGACCTGGGTAAATACTGGTTCTGTAAACAGGGTTTGAAGTTATTTCTTATGTTATTATTATGTAATCTTAGCTATAAAATGTTCTTAGACAATGGGAAACAGTACGGCAATACCTTATTGAGAAAAACGAGCTTATAATGATTAACGCCATTGCACATTAGGCTTGACAGAAGGCAGCATTTGAATCCCCCTTTGCTATAAATATTGAAAATGGGAATAATTACACTGTAACAGAAAACGGACTTATACAGGGAAAAATGAAGACGGGGGTGACGTCATTATCCATTAGCGATGCCTGTGCAGGGTTGCTCAGGTAACGAAATATGATGGGGCCAGGAGCCGGCCTTTTAATCCCCAGGTAAGTTGATGACGTCATTGAGCATTGGCTATGCCTGTGCATGGGACCGGCAATGAAAGAAAACTCGAGAAAACCCTGGGGCCAATGACCGGCTTTTTAATCCCCTTTAACATGCCTGTGCAGGGTCACTAAGCTAACGAAATTTGGGGATGACTGGAGGCGGCCGTTTAATCCCCTTGAGCGAAAATGGCAGGGGCCATAGACCGGCCGTGGGAAAAAGCAAAACGGACGGTCTAAAAAGTTGAAAATAGACCGGCCGTGGGAAAAAGCAAAACGGACGGTCTAAAAAGTTGAAAATAGACCGGCCGTGGGAAAAAAGCAAAAGGGACGGTCGTAGGCCCGGTTTACACTACTCCTTGTGTGGTGGGGACCCGGGTGGCGGTGGGATAGTCTAGCTCCTTGTATGGCGGGGACCCGGGTGGTGGTGGGATAGTCTAGCTCCTTGTGTGGCGGGGACTCGGGTCGTGGTGGGATAGTCTAGCTCCTTGTGTGGTGGGGACCCGGGTGGTGGTGGTGGGATAGCCTAGCTCCTTGTGTGGTGGGGACTCGGGTGGTGGTGGGATAGCCTAACTCCTTGTATGGTGGGGACCCGGGTGGTGGTGGGATAGTCTAGCTCCTTGTGTGGTGGGGACCCGGGTGGTGGTGGTGGGATAGCCTAGCTTCTTGTGTGGTGGGGACTCGGGTGGTGGTGGGATAGTCTAGCTCCTTGTGTGGTGGGGACCCGGGTGGTGGTGGTGGGATAGCCTAGCTCCTTGTGTGGTGGGGACTCGGGTGGTGGTGGGATAGCCTAGCTCCTTGTATGGTGGGGACCCAGGTGGTGGTGGGATAGTCTAGCTCCTTGTATGGTGGGGACTCGGGTGGTGGTGGGATAGTCTAGCTCCTTGTGTGGTGGGGACCCGGGTGGTGGTGGTAGGATAGCCTTGCTCCTTGTGTGGTGGGGATTCGGGTGGTGGTGGGATAGTCTAGCTCCTTGTGTGGTGGGGACCCGGGTGGTGGTGGGATAGTCTAGCTCCTTGTGTGGCGGGGACCCGGGTGGTGGTGGGATAGTCTAGCTCCTTGTGTGGCGGGGACCCGGGTGGTGGTGGGATAGCCTAGCTCCTTGTGTGGCGGGGACCCGGGTGGTGGTGGTGGGATAGTCTAGCTCCTTGTGTGGTGGGGACCCGGGTGGTGGTGGTGGGATAGCCTAGCTCCTTGTGTGGTGGGGACTCGGGTGGTTGTGGGATAGCCTAGCTCCTTGTATGGCGGGGACCCGGGTGGTGGTGGGATAGTCTAGCTCCTTGTGTGGCGGGGACTCGGGTCGTGGTGGGATAGTCTAGCTCCTTGTGTGGTGGGGACCCGGGTGGTGGTGGTGGGATAGCCTAGCTCCTTGTGTGGTGGGGACTCGGGTGGTGGTGGGATAGCCTAACTCCTTGTATGGTGGGGACCCGGGTGGTGGTGGGATAGTCTAGCTCCTTGTGTGGTGGGGACCCGGGTGGTGGTGGTGGGATAGCCTAGCTTCTTGTGTGGTGGGGACTCGGGTGGTGGTGGGATAGTCTAGCTCCTTGTGTGGTGGGGACCCGGGTGGTGGTGGTGGGATAGCCTAGCTCCTTGTGTGGTGGGGACTCGGGTGGTGGTGGGATAGCCTAGCTCCTTGTATGGTGGGGACCCAGGTGGTGGTGGGATAGTCTAGCTCCTTGTATGGTGGGGACTCGGGTGGTGGTGGGATAGTCTAGCTCCTTGTGTGGTGGGGACCCGGGTGGTGGTGGTAGGATAGCCTTGCTCCTTGTGTGGTGGGGATTCGGGTGGTGGTGGGATAGTCTAGCTCCTTGTGTGGTGGGGACCCGGGTGGTGGTGGGATAGTCTAGCTCCTTGTGTGGCGGGGACCCGGGTGGTGGTGGGATAGTCTAGCTCCTTGTGTGGCGGGGACCCGGGTGGTGGTGGGATAGCCTAGCTCCTTGTGTGGCGGGGACCCGGGTGGTGGTGGTGGGATAGTCTAGCTCCTTGTGTGGTGGGGACCCGGGTGGTGGTGGTGGGATAGCCTAGCTCCTTGTGTGTCGGGGACCCGGGTGGTGGTGGTGGGATAGCCTAGCTCCTTGTGTGGTGGGGACTCGGGTGGTGGTGGGATAGCCTAGCTCCTTGTATGGCGGGGACCCGGGTGGTGGTGGGATAGTCTAGCTCCTTGTGTGGCGGGGACTCGGGTGGTGGTGGGATAGTCTAGCTCCTTGTGTGGTGGGGACCCGGGTGGTGGTGGTGGAATAGCCTAGCTCCTTGTGTGGTGGGGACTCGGGTGGTGGTGGGATAGCCTAGCTCCTTGTATGGTGGGGACCCGGGTGGTGGTGGGATAGTCTAGCTCCTTGTATGGTGGGGACTCGGGTGGTGGTGGGATAGTCTAGCTCCTTGTGTGGCGGGGACCCGGGTGGTGGTGGGATAGCCTAGCTCCTTGTGTGGCGGGGACCCGGGTGGTGGTGGTGGGATAGTCTAGCTCCTTGTGTGGCGGGGACCCGGGTGGTGGTGGGATAGTCTAGCTCCTTGTGTGGTGGGTTCCCGGGTGGTGGTGGTGGGATAGTCTAGCTCCTTGTGTGGTGGGGACCCGGGTGGTGGTGGTGGGATAGCCTAGCTCCTTGTGTGGCGGGGACCCGTTTGGTGGTGGTGGGATAGCCTAGCTCCTTGTGTGGCGGGGACTCGGGTGGTGGTGGGATAGCCTAGCTCCTTGTGTGGCGGGGACCCGGGTGGTGGTGGGATAGTCTAGCTCCTTGTGTGGCGGGGACTCGGGTGGTGGTGGGATAGTCTAGCTCCTTGTGTGGCGGGGACTCGGGTGGTGGTGGGATAGTCTAGCTCCTTGTGTTGCGGGGACTCGGGTGGTGGTGGGATAGCCTAGCTCCTTGTGTGGCGGGGACTCGGGTGGTGGTGGGATAGTCTAGCTCCTTGTGTGGTGGGGACTCGGGTGGTGGTGGGATAGCCTAGCTCCTTTTATGGCGGGGACCCGGGTGGTGGTGGGATAGTCTAGCTCCTTGTGTGGCGGGGACTTGGGTGGTGGTGGGATAGTCTAGCTCCTTGTGTGGTGGGGACCCGGGTGGTGGTGGTGGGATAGCCTAGCTCCTTGTGTGGTGGGTTTCTACCGTCTACCGGTTTTAAGTCTTCTGCTCGATTGGCGAAGAGTGTGACGCCAGGGGTTGCTTCCGACGGTGGGAGGGGTCATCGCGCCCCACTGGGCAGCTACCGCCCGCCTCAAGCTGGGCAAACCCCAGCCAATAAGGTGTTGCCTCGCCACGGTCCGTTAACCTCACTGGGTGCGTGGGGTTTAGGGTGAAAACTGAGAAGCGGCCCGACAACTTTGCACCAAGCAATACCAAACCAAAGAAGAAAATATCAACTGCCCTAAAGCTGGGCACATGGAACGTCAGGACACTGACACCAGGTTTCTCTGACGACCTGCAAGAAATCAATGACGCCCGAAAAACAGCAATCATCGATAGGGAGCTGAGCAAGCTGCAGATGGATATTGTTGCTCTCCAAGAGACCAGGCTCCCAGGATCAGGATCTGTGAGAGAGAGGACCTTCTCTTTCTTCTGGCAAGGAAAACCTCCAGATGAGACCAGAGAACATGGTGTGGGATTTGCCGTCAGGAATGCACTGTTGGGACACATTATGCCACCGATGGGGGAAACCGAACGAATTCTGTCTCTGCAACTGTACTCCCAAACAGGACCAGTCAATGTAATTAGTGCATATGCACCAACCCTGACTTCTCCAGCAGAGGCAAAGGAAAAATTCTACGATGACCTCAACAGAGTCATAGCGAGAATCCCTGTAAAGGAGCCACTGTTCATCCTCGGCGACTTCAACGCCAGAGTGGGTGCCGAGCACAACATTTGGCCCACTTGCCTGGGTCAATTCGGCATAGGAAGGATGAATGAGAACGGGCAACGTCTGCTAGAACTCTGCTGCCTTCATGGTCTTTGTGTCACCAACACGTTCTTCGGCACAAAGCCTCAACACCGAGTATCTTGGAGACACCCCAGATCCAAGCACTGGCACCAGCTTGACCTGATTCTTACCAGGCGTGCAAGTCTACCCAGCGTCAAGATTACGCGTAGCTACCAGAGTGCTGTCTGTGACACCGACCACTCCCTGGTATGTAGCAGGGTCAAGATGCAACCAAAGAAGATTCATCACTCGAAAAAGGCGGGCAGACCTCGCATCGACACCACCAAGACCCGCAACCAGGACAAGGTGGAAGATTTTGCACACGTGCTCGAGGAAGCTCTTCCTGGCCCAGCTGGGGTCACTGCCTGTAAAAGATGGGAGCACTTCAGAGACGCTGTGTTCAACGCTGCCATTTCCACCTTTGGCAAGAAGACCAGCAGGTCGGCAGACTGGTTCGAGGCTCACTCGGAAGAGATGACACCTGTAATCGAAGAGAAGAGAAACGCCTTGGCAGCCTACAAAGCCTGCCCAAGTCGGCGCAACTTACAGATCCTTCGGGCCGTCCGCTGCAAAGTGCAGCAGAGCGCCAGGCGATGTGCCAACAACTATTGGCTCCAGCTCTGCTCCCAGATACAGACTGCAGCGGATACAGGCAATGTAAGGGGAATGTATGACGGCATCAAGCAGGCCCTCGGCCCAATCCAGAAGAAGACCGCTCCTCTGAAATCTGCCACTGGCGAGGTGATTCAGGACCAGACACTGCAGCTGAAGCGCTGGGTCGAGCACTACTCTGAGCTATACGCCAGGGACAATGTGGTCACCGAAGATGCCCTGAGCGCCATTGAGTGTCTGCCTGTGTTAATGGAGCTCGACAGTGAACCGACCCTGGAAGAACTCAGCGATGCCCTAGACTCCCTTGCTTCTGGTAAAGCTCCTGGCAAAGATGGCATTCCTGCTGAGACCTTGAAGTGCTGCAGAGGTAGCCTGCTCATGGAGCTGCACGAAATTCTCTGCCTCTGCTGGGAAGAAGGAGAGGTGCCACAGGACATGAGGGATGCCAACATCGTCACACTGTATAAGAATAAAGGTGACAGGGGCGACTGCAACAACTACCGTGGAATCTCCCTCCTCAGTATTGTCGGAAAGCTGTTTGCTCGAGTCGCATTGAAGAGGCTCCAAGTACTTGCAGAGAGAGTTTATCCAGAATCACAATGTGGATTCAGAGCTGGCAGGTCCACCATCGACATGGTCTTTTCCCTCAGACAACTGCAGGAGAAATGCAGGGAACAGAAGCAGCCACTCTTTGTAGCCTTCATAGACCTGACGAAGGCCTTCGACCTCGTCAGCAGGGATGGCCTGTTCAAGATCCTCCCCAAGATCGGATGCCCACCCAGGCTCCTCAGCATCATCAGATCTTTCCATGAGAACATGAGGGGCACCGTGGTCTTTGATGGCCTAACATCAGGCGCCTTTGACATCCGAAGTGGAGTAAAGCAGGGCTGCGTACTGGCTCCAACCCTATTCGGGATTTTCTTCGCAGTTATGCTGCGGCACGCCTTCGGATCTGTCACGGAAGGCATTTACCTCCGGACCAGGTCGGATGGGAAGCTCTTTAACCTCGCCAGGCTGAGAGCCAAGACAAAGGTTCGGCTGAGGTGTCTGCGCGACTTCCTCTTTGCCGACGACGCAGCAGTCACTGCCCACTCAGCTGAAGACCTCCAACGGCTCATAACCCGCTTCAGCGAGGCCTCTCAGGCTTTCGGACTCACCATCAGTCTGAAGAAAACACAAGTCATGGGACAAGGAGTGGACTCCCCACCTGACATCGGCATCTCTGATTCCAAACTGGAAGTTGTTCACGACTTCGTGTACCTGGGCTCCACAATCTCTGACTCCCTCTCTCTTGATACGGAGCTAAACAAACGCATCGGTAAGGCATCTACTACCATGTCCAGACTGACAAAGAGAGTGTGGGCCAACAATAGGCTAACTGAGTATACTAAGATTCAGGTTTACAGATCCTGTGTCCTGAGCACTCTCCTTTATGGCAGTGAGTCTTGGACACTCCGCGCCCGTCAGGAAAGACGGCTGAATGCCTACCACATGCGCTGCCTTCGACACATCTTGGACATCACCTGGCAGGACAAGGTGACAAACAACAACGTCTTGGGGAGAGCAAGAATCACCAGCATGTACACAATGCTGAAACAGAGACGAATGCGCTGGCTCGGGCACGTTGTGCGAATGGGTGACGGCAGGATCCCCAAGGATCTCCTGTATGGAGAGCTGAGGCAGGGAAAGCGTCCAGTAGGCAAGCCCCAGCTACGGTACAAAGACGTATGCAAAAGGGACCTGAAAGCCATGGACGTCGATCTTGCTATATGGGAGACACTGGCTACAGACCGTTCAGCCTGGAGGCAGTCTGTTCAACGAGGTCTCTCCAAGTTCGAGGAGTCACTTGCCAAGGAATCGGAGGCAAAGAGACAGAGAAGGAAAGCCGGTAACCAGGAAGACAGACCAGAATCGGACTTCGTTTGTGCTCGGTGTGGGATGGACTGCCACTCTCGGATTGGCCTCATCAGTCACACCAGACGCTGCACCAGGATTGACAACTAGGGCGCAACTCCATAGTCTCCCGAGACTGAAGGATGCCTACTACTGTGTGGTGGGGACTCGGGTGGTGGTGGGATAGTCTAGCTCCTTGTGTGGTGGGGACCCGGGTGGTGGTGGTGGGATAGCCTAGCTCCTTGTGTGGTGGGGATTCGGGTGGTGGTGGGATAGTCAAGCTCCTTGTGTGGTGGGGACCCGGGTGGTGGTGGGATAGTCTAGCTCCTTGTGTGGCGGGGACCCGGGTGTTGGTGGGATAGTCTAGCTCCTTGTGTGGCGGGGACCCGGGTGGTGGTGGGATAGCCTAGCTCCTTGTGTGGCGGGGACCCGGGTGGTGGTGGTGGGATAGTCTAGCTCCTTGTGTGGCGGGGACCCGGGTGGTGGTGGGATAGTCTAGCTCCTTGTATGGTGGGGACTCGGGTGGTGGTGGGATAGTCTAGCTCCTTGTGTGGTGGGGACCCGGGTGGTGGTGGTGGGATAGCCTAGCTCCTTGTGTGGTGGGGATTCGGGTGGTGGTGGGATAGTCAAGCTCCTTGTGTGGTGGGGACCCGGGTGGTGGTGGGATAGTCTAGCTCCTTGTGTGGCGGCGACCCGGGTGTTGGTGGGATAGTCTAGCTCCTTGTGTGGCGGGGACCCGGGTGGTGGTGGGATAGCCTAGCTCCTTAATTGTGTGGCGGGGACCCGGGTGGTGGTGGTGGGATAGTCTAGCTCCTTGTGTGGCGGGGACCCGGGTGGTGGTGGGATAGTCTAGCTCCTTGTGTGGCGGGGACCCGGGTGGTACTGGGATAGTCTAGCTCCTTGTGTGGCGGGGACCCGGGTGGTGGTGGGATAGTCTAGCTCCTTGTGTGGCGGGGACCCGGGTGGTGGTGGGATAGTCTAGCTCCTTGTGTGGCGGGGACCCGGGTGGTGGTGGGATAGTCTAGCTCCTTGTGTGGCGGGGACCCGGGTGGTGGTGGGATAGCCTAGCTCCTTGTGTGGCGGGGACCCGGGTGGTGGTGGGATAGTCTAGCTCCTTGAGTGGTGGGGATCCGGGTGGTGGTGGTGGGATAGTCTAGCTCCTTGTGTGGCAGGGACCCGGGTGGTGGTGGGATAGTCTAGCCCCTTGTGTGGCGGGGACCCGGGTGGTGGTGGGATAGCCTAGCTCCTTGTGTGGCGGGGACCCGGGTGGTGGTGGGATAGTCTAGCTCCTTGTGTGGCGGGGACCCGGGTGGTGGTGGTGGGATAGTCTAGCTCCTTGTGTTTTAGGGACCCGGGTGGTGGTGGGATAGCCTAGCTCCTTGTGTGGCGGGGACTCGGGTGGTGGTGGGATAGCCTAGCTCCTTGTGTGGCGGGGACTCGGGTGGTGGTTGGATAGCCTAGCTCCTTGTGTGGCGGGGACCCGGGTGGTGGTGGGATAGTCTAGCTCCTTGTGTGGCGGGGACCCGGGTGGTGGTGGGATAGTCTAGCTCCTTGTGTGGCGGGGACCCGGGTGGTGGTGGGATAGTCTAGCTACTTGTGTGGCGGGGACCCGGGTGGTGGTGGGATAGTCTAGCTCCTTGTGTGGCGGGGACCCGGGTGGTGGTGGGATATAGTCTAGCTCCTTGTGTGGCGGGGACCCGGGTGGTGGTGGGATAGTCTAGCTCCTTGTGTGGCGTGGACCCGGGTGGTGGTGGGATAGTCTAGCTCCTTGTGTGGTGGGGACCCGGGTGGTGGTGGTGGGATAGCGTAGCTCCTTGTGTGGCGGGGACCCGGGTGGTGGTGTTGGAATAGTCTAGCTCCTTGTGTGGTGGGGACCCGGGTGGTGGTGGGATAGTCTAGCTCCTTGTGTGGCGTGGACCCGGGTGGTGTTGGGATAGTCTAGCTCCTTGTGTGGTGGGGACCCGGGTGGTGGTGGGATAGTCTAGCTCCTTGTGTGGCGTGGACCCGGGTGGTGGTGATGGGATAGTCTAGCTCCTTGTGTGGCGTGGACCCGGGTGGTGGTGGGATTGCCTAGCTCCTTGTGTGGCGTGGACCCGGGTGGTGGTGGGATAGTCTAGCTCCTTGTGTGGTGGGGACCCGGGTGGTGGTGGAATAGTCTAGCTCCTTGTGTGGTGGGGACCCGGGTGGTGGTGGGATAGTCTAGCTCCTTGTGTGGCGTGGACCCGGGTGGTGGTGGGATAGTCTAGCTCCTTGTGTGGTGGGGACCCGGGTGATGGTGGGATAGTCTAGCTCCTTGTGTGGTGGGGACCCGGGTGGTGGTGGGATAGTCTAACTCCTTGTGTGGCGGGGACCCGGGTGGTGGTGGGATAGTCTAGCTCCTTGTGTGGCGGGGACCCGGGTGGTGGTGGGATAGTCTAGCTCCTTGTGTGGCGGGGACCCGGGTGGTGGTGGGATAGCCAAGCTCCTTGTGTGGCGGGGACCCGGGTGGTGGTGGGATAGTCTAGCTCCTTGAGTGGTGGGGACCCGGGTGGTGGTGGTGGGATAGTCTAGCTCCTTGTGTGGCAGGGACCCGGGTGGTGGTGGGATAGTCTAGCCCCTTGTGTGGCGGGGACCCGGGTGGTGGTGGGATAGCCTAGCTCCTTGTGTGGCGGGGACCCGGGTGGTGGTGGGATAGTCTAGCTCCTTGTGTGGCGGGGACCCGGGTGGTGGTGGTGGGATAGTCTAGCTCCTTGTGTTTTAGGGACCCGGGTGGTGGTGGGATAGCCTAGCTCCTTGTGTGGCGGGGACTCGGGTGGTGGTGGGATAGCCTAGCTCCTTGTGTGGCGGGGACTCGGGCGGTGGTTGGATAGCCTAGCTCCTTGTGTGGCGGGGACCCGGGTGGTGGTGGGATAGTCTAGCTCCTTGTGTGGCGGGGACCCGGGTGGTGGTGGGATAGTCTAGCTCCTTGTGTGGCGGGGACCCGGGTGGTGGTGGGATAGTCTAGCTACTTGTGTGGCGGGGACCCGGGTGGTGGTGGGATAGTCTAGCTCCTTGTGTGGCGGGGACCCGGGTGGTGGTGGGATATAGTCTAGCTCCTTGTGTGGCGGGGACCCGGGTGGTGGTGGGATAGTCTAGCTCCTTGTGTGGCGTGGACCCGGGTGGTGGTGGGATAGTCTAGCTCCTTGTGTGGTGGGGACCCGGGTGGTGGTGGTGGGATAGCGTAGCTCCTTGTGTGGCGGGGACCCGGGTGGTGGTGGTGGAATAGTCTAGCTCCTTGTGTGGTGGGGACCCGGGTGGTGGTGGGATAGTCTAGCTCCTTGTGTGGCGTGGACCCGGGTGGTGTTGGGATAGTCTAGCTCCTTGTGTGGTGGGGACCCGGGTGGTGGTGGGATAGTCTAGCTCCTTGTGTGGCGTGGACCCGGGTGGTGGTGATGGGATAGTCTAGCTCCTTGTGTGGCGTGGACCCGGGTGGTGGTGGGATAGCCTAGCTCCTTGTGTGGCGTGGACCCGGGTGGTGGTGGGATAGTCTAGCTCCTTGTGTGGTGGGGACCCGGGTGGTGGTGGAATAGTCTAGCTCCTTGTGTGGTGGGGACCCGGGTGGTGGTGGGATAGTCTAGCTCCTTGTGTGGCGTGGACCCGGGTGGTGGTGGGATAGTCTAGCTCCTTGTGTGGTGGGGACCCGGGTGATGGTGGGATAGTCTAGCTCCTTGTGTGGTGGGGACCCGGGTGGTGGTGGGATAGTCTAACTCCTTGTGTGGCGGGGACCCGGGTGGTGGTGGGATAGTCTAGCTCCTTGTGTGGTGGGGACCCGGGTGGTGGTGGGATAGTCTAGCTCCTTGTGTGGCGGGGACCCGGGTGGTGGTGGGATAGTCTAGCTCCTTGTGTGGCGGGGACCCGGGTGGTGGTGGGATAGTCTAGCTCCTTGTGTGGCGGGGACCCGGGTGGTGGTGGGATAGTCTAGCTCCTTGTGTGGCGGAGACCCGGGTGGTGGTGGGATAGTCTAGCTCCTTGTGTGGTGGGGACCCGGGTGGTGGTGGGATAGTCTAGCTCCTTGTGTGGCGGGGACCCTGGTGGTGGTGGGATAGTCTAGCTCCTTGTGTGGTGGGGACCCTGGTGGTGATGGGATAGTCTAGCTCCTTGTGTGGTGGGGACCCGGGTGGTGGTGGGATAGTCTAGCTCCTTGTGTGGCGGGGACTCGGGTGGTGGTGGGATAGTCTAGCTCCTTGTATGGCGGGGACCCGGGTGGTGGTGGGATAGTCTAGTTCCTTGTGTGGCGGGGACCCGGGTGGTGGTGGGATAGTCTAGCTCCTTGTGTGGCGGGGACCCGGGTGGTGGTGGGATAGCCTAGCTCCTTGTGTGGCGGGGACCCGGGTGGTGGTGGGATAGTCTAGCTCCTTGTGTGGTGGGGACCCGGGTGGTGGTGGGATAGTCTAGCTCCTTGTATGGCGGGGACCAG
Organism: Procambarus clarkii; assembly: GCF_040958095.1. Taxonomy (NCBI): domain Eukaryota; kingdom Metazoa; phylum Arthropoda; class Malacostraca; order Decapoda; family Cambaridae; genus Procambarus; species Procambarus clarkii. Next base: position 36,091,303 of record NC_091186.1, on the reverse strand, counting down.
GGTGGTGGTGGGATAGTCTAGTTCCTTGTGTGGCGGGGACCCGGGTGGTGGTGGGATAGTCTAGCTCCTTGTATGGCGGGGACCCGGGTGGTGGTGGGATAGTCTAGTTCCTTGTGTGGCGGGGACCCGGGTGGTGGTGGGATAGTCTAGCTCCTTGTATGGCGGGGACCCGGGTGGTGGTGGGATAGTCTAGTTCCTTGTGTGGCGGGGACCCGGGTGGTGGTGGGATAGTCTAGCTCCTTGTGTGGCGGGGACCCGGGTGGTGGTGGGATAGCCTAGCTCCTTGTGTGGTGGGGACCCGGGTGGTGGTGGGATAGTCTAGCTCCTTGTGTGGCGGGGACCCGGGTGGTGGTGGGATAGCCTAGATCCTTGTGTGGTGGGGACCCGGGTGGTGGTGGGATAGTCTAGCTCCTTGTGTGGCGGGGACCCGGGTGGTGGTGGGATAGTCTAGCTCCTTGTGTGGCGGGGACCCGGGTGGTGGTGGGATAGTCCTAGCTCCTTGTGTGGTGGGGACCCGGGTGGTGGTGGGATAGTCTAGCTCCTTGTGTGGCGGGGACCCGGGTGGTGGTGGGATAGTCTAGCTCCTTGTGTGGCGGGGACTCGGGTGGTGGTGGGATAGTCTAGCTCCTTGTGTGGTGGGGACCCGGGGTGGTGGTGGGATAGCCTAGCTCCTTGTGTGGTGGGGACTCGGGTGGTGGTGGGATAGTCTAGCTCCTTGTGTGGTGGGGACCCGGGTGGTGGTGGGATAGCCTAGCTCCTTGTGTGGTGGGGACTCGGGTGGTGGTGGGATAGCCTAGCTCCTTGTAGTAACGGGGACCCGGGTGGTGGTGGGATAGTCTAGCTCCTTGTGTGGTGGGGACCCGGGTGGTGGTGGGATAGTCTAGCTCCTTGTGTGGCGGGGACCCGGGTGGTAGGTGGGATAGTCTAGCTCCTTGTGTGGTGGGGACCCGGGTGGTGGTGGGATAGTCTAGCTCCTTGTGTGGCGGGGACCCGGGTGGTGGTGGGATAGTCTAGCTCCTTGTGTGGCGGGGACCCGGGTGGTGGTGGGATAGTCTAGCTCCTTGTGTGGCGGGGACCCGGGTGGTGGTGGGATAGTCTAGTTCCTTGTGTGGCGGGGACCCGGGTGGTGGTGGGATAGTCTAGCTCCTTGTATGGCGGGGACCCGGGTGGTGGTGGGATAGTCTAGTTCCTTGTGTGGCGGGGACCCGGGTGGTGGTGGGATAGTCTAGCTCCTTGTGTGGCGGGGACCCGGGTGGTGGTGGGATAGCCTAGCTCCTTGTGTGGTGGGGACCCGGGTGGTGGTGGGATAGTCTAGCTCCTTGTGTGGCGGGGACCCGGGTGGTGGTGGGATAGCCTAGATCCTTGTGTGGTGGGGACCCGGGTGGTGGTGGGATAGTCTAGCTCCTTGTGTGGCGGGGACCCGGGTGGTGGTGGGATAGTCTAGCTCCTTGTGTGGCGGGGACCCGGGTGGTGGTGGGATAGCCTAGCTCCTTGTGTGGTGGGGACCCGGGTGGCGGTGGGATAGTCTAGCTCCTTGTATGGCGGGGACCCGGGTGGTGGTGGGATAGTCTAGCTCCTTGTGTGGCGGGGACTCGGGTGGTGGTGGGATAGTCTAGCTCCTTGTGTGGTGGGGACCCGGGTGGTGGTGGTGGGATAGCCTAGCTCCTTGTGTGGTGGGGACTCGGGTGGTGGTGGGATAGTCTAGCTCCTTGTGTGGTGGGGACCCGGGTGGTGGTGGTGGGATAGCCTAGCTCCTTGTGTGGTGGGGACTCGGGTGGTGGTGGGATAGCCTAGCTCCTTGTATAGCGGGGACCCGGGTGGTGGTGGGATAGTCTAGCTCCTTGTGTGGTGGGGACCCGGGTGGTGGTGGGATAGTCTAGCTCCTTGTGTGGCGGGGACCCGGGTGGTGGTGGGATAGTCTAGCTCCTTGTGTGGTGGGGACCCGGGTGGTGGTGGGATAGTCTAGCTCCTTGTGTGGCGGGGACCCGGGTGGTGGTGGGATAGTCTAGCTCCTTGTGTGGCGGGGACCCGGGTGGTGGTGGGATAGTCTAGCTCCTTGTGTGGCGGGGACCCGGGTGGTGGTGGGATAGTCTAGCTCCTTGTGTGGCGGGGACCCGGGTGGTGGTGGGATAGTCTAGCTCCTTGTGTGGTGGGGACCCGGGTGGTGGTGGGATAGTCTAGCTCCTTGTGTGGCGGGGACCCTGGTGGTGGTGGGATAGTCTAGCTCCTTGTGTGGTGGGGACCCTGGTGGTGGTGGGATAGTCTAGCTCCTTGTGTGGTGGGGACCCGGGTGGTGGTGGGATAGTCTAGCTCCTTGTGTGGCGGGGACTCGGGTGGTGGTGGGATAGTCTAGCTCCTTGTATGGTGGGGACCCGGGTGGTGGTGGGATAGTCTAGCCTCCTTGTGTGGTGGGGACCCGGGTGGTGGTGGGATAGTCTAGCTCCTTGTGTGGCGGGGACCCGGGTGGTGGTGGGATAGTCTAGCTCCTTGTGTGGTGGGGACCCGGGTGGTGGTGGGATAGTCTAGCTCCTTGTGTGGCGGGGACCCGGGTGGTGGTGGGATAGTCTAGCTCCTTGTGTGGCGGGGACCCGGGTGGTGGTGGGATAGTCTAGCTCCTTGTGTGGCGGGGACCCGGGTGGTGGTGGGATAGTCTAGCTCCTTGTGTGGCGGGGACCCGGGTGGTGGTGGGATAGTCTAGCTCCTTGTGTGGCGGGGACCCGGGTGGTGGTGGGATAGTCTAGCTCCTTGTGTGGCGGGGACCCGGGTGGTGGTGGGATAGTCTAGCTCCTTGTGTGGCTGGGGACCCGGGTGGTGGTGGGATAGTCTAGCTCCTTGTGTGGCGGGGACCCGGGTGGTGGTGGGATAGTCTAGCTCCTTGTGTGGCGGGGACCCGGGTGGTGGTGGGATAGTCTAGCTCCTTGTGTGGTGGGGACCCGGGTGGTGGTGGGATAGTCTAGCTCCTTGTGTGGCGGGGACCCGGGTGGTGGTGGGATAGTCTAGCTCCTTGTGTGGCGGGGACTCGGGTGGTGGTGGGATAGTCTAGCTCCTTGTGTGGTGGGGACCCGGGTGGTGGTGGGATAGTCCTAGCTCCTTGTGTGGTGGGGACCCGGGTGGTGGTGGGATAGTCTAGCTCCTTGTGTGGTGGGGACCCGGGTGGTGTGGTGGGATAGCCTAGCTCCTTGTGTGGTGGGGACTCGGGTGGTGGTGGGATAGTCCTAGCTCCTTGTGTGGCGGGGACCCGGGTGGTGGTGGGATAGTCTAGCTCCTTGTGTGGCGGGGACCCGGGTGGTGGTGGGATAGTCTAGCTCCTTGTGTGGTGGGGACCCGGGTGTGGTGGTGGGATAGTCCTAGGCTCCTTGTGTGGCGGGGACTCGGGTGGTGGTGGGATAGTCTAGCTCCTTGTAGTGGTGGGGACCCGGGTGGTGGTGGGATAGTCTAGCTCCTTGTGTGGTGGGGACCCGGGTGGTGGTGGTGGGATAGCCTTAGCTCCTTGTGTGGTGGGGACTTCGGGTGGTGGTGGGATAGTCTAGCTCCTTGTGTGGTGGGGACCCGGGTGGTGGTGGGATAGTCTAGCTCCTTGTGTGGCGGGGACCCGGGTGGTGGTGGGATAGACTAGCTCCTTGTGTGGCGGGGACCCGGGTGGTGGTGGGATAGCCTAGCTCCTTGTGTGGTGGAGACCCGGGTGGTGGTGGTGGGATAGCCTAGCTCCTTGTGTGGTGGGGACTCGGGTGGTGGTGGGATAGCCTAGCTCCTTGTATGGTGGGGACCCGGGTGGTGGTGGGATAGTCTAGCTCCTTGTATGGTGGGGACTCGGGTGGTGGTGGGATAGTCTAGCTCCTTGTGTGGTGGGGACCCGGGTGGTGGTGGTGGGATAGCCTTAGCTCCTTGTGTGGTGGGGATTCCGGGTGGTGGTGGGATAGTCTAGCTCCTTGTGTGGTGGGGACCCGGGTGGTGGTGGGATAGTCTAGCTCCTTGTGTGGCGGGGACCCGGGTGGTGGTGGGATAGTACTAGCTCCTTGTGTGGCGGGGACCCGGGTGGTGGTGGGATAGCCTAGCTCCTTGTGTGGCGGGGACCCGGGTGGTGGTGGTGGGATAGTCTAGCTCCTTGTGTGGTGGGGACCGGGTGGTGGTGGTGGGATAGCCTAGCTCCTTGTGTGGTCGGGGACCCGGGTGGTGGTGGTGGGATAGCCTAGCTCCTTGTGTGGTGGGGACTCGGGTGGTGGTGGGATAGCCTAGCTCCTTGTATGGCGGGGACCCGGGTGGTGGTGGGATAGTCTAGCTCCTTGTGTGGCGGGGACTCGGGTGGTGGTGGGATAGTCTAGCTCCTTGTGTGCGGTGGGGACCCGGGTGGTGGTGGTGGGATAGCCTAGCTCCTTGTGTGGTGGGGACTCGGGTGGTGGTGGGATAGCCTAGCTCCTTGTATGGTGGGGTCCCGGGTGGTGGTGGGATAGTCTAGCTCCTTGTATGGTGGGGACTCGGGTGGTGGTGGGATAGTCTAGCTCCTTGTGTGGTGGAGACCCGGGTGGTGGTGGTGGGATAGCCTAGCTCCTTGTGTGGTGGGGATTCGGGTGGTGGTGGGATAGTCTAGCTCCTTGTGTGGTGGGGACCCGGGTGGTGGTGGGATAGTCTAGCTCCTTGTGTGGCGGGGACCCGGGTGGTGGTGGGATAGTCTAGCTCCTTGTGTGGCGGGGACCCGGGTGGTGGTGGGATAGCCTAGCTCCTTGTGTGGCGGGGACCCGGGTGGTGGTGGTGGGATAGTCTAGCTCCTTGTGTGGGGGAGACCCGGGTGGTGGTGGGATAGTCTAGCTCCTTGTGTGGTGGGTTCCCGGGTGGTGGTGGTGGGATAGTCTAGCTCCTTGTGTGGTGGGGACCCGGGTGGTGGTGGTGGGATAGCCTAGCTCCTTGTGTGGCGGGGACCCGGGTGGTGGTGGTGGGATAGCCTAGCTCCTTGTGTGGCGGGGACTCGGGTGGTGGTGGGATAGCCTAGCTCCTTGTGTGGCGGGGACCCGGGTGGTGGTGGGATAGTCTAGCTCCTTGTGTGGCGGGGACTCGGGTGGTGGTGGGATAGTCTAGCTCCTTGTGTGGCGGGGACTCGGGTGGTGGTGGGATAGTCTAGCTCCTTGTGTGGCGGGGACTCGGGTGGTGGTGGGATAGCCTAGCTCCTTGTGTGGCGGGGACCCGGGTGGTGGTGGGATAGTCTAGCTCCTTGTGTGGCGGGGACCCGGGTGGTGGTGGGATAGTCTAGCTCCTTGTGTGGCGGGGACCCGGGTGGTGGTGGGATAGTCTAGCTCCTTGTGTGGCGGGGACCCGGGTGGTGGTGGGATAGTCTAGCTCCTTGTGTGGTGGGGACCCGGGTGGTGGTGGGATAGTCTAGCTCCTTGTGTGGCGGGGACCCGGGTGGTGGTGGGATAGTCTAGCTCCTTGTGTGGTGGGGACCCGGGTGGTGGTGGGATAGTCTAGCTCCTTGTGTGGCGGGGACCCGGGTGGTGGTGGGATAGTCTAGCTCCTTGTGTGGCGGGGACCCGGGTGGTGGTGGGATAGTCTAGCTCCTTGTGTGGCGGGGACCCGGGTGGTGGTGGGATAGTCTAGCTCCTTGTGTGGCGGGGACCCGGGTGGTGGTGGGATAGTCTAGCTCCTTGTGTGGCGGGGACCCGGGTGGTGGTGGGATAGTCTAGCTCCTTGTGTGGCAGGGACCCGGGTGGTGGTGGGATAGTCTAGCTCCTTGGTGTGGG
>NC_091186.1:35980329-36085071 GCF_040958095.1 Procambarus clarkii | reverse complement strand
CTCCACTTATGGCATTTCCTTAATTTAGAAACTGTACTTGTGGTCGATCTCGAACCCATGTTGTTGATGTGACGATGTGTTATGAATTTTGTGGCTAGCTCCTCAAGATTGTAACTTGCTTAGATAAATAAATTGTGTGTTCAGTCCCTGAACCCATTATGTGATAAATTAACTAAACTAAAAACTATAGTCTGGCGACGAAGCCTGAACTGCATAATGTAAATAGGGATTAACCAGAAAAAAATATAGGTGAAGAATAACATCAGGTAACTGCGTTAATTACAATATTAGATCAAACTAACATTGATTTTCAAAAGGTTGTAGATTTTCCATCAATGGAGAGCATCAGCCAAGAAGCCTTCTTTAAAATATGAATATCTTTCCTCACCCAATAAGATCTAATCTCTGAATAAAACGCAAAAAACGACTTGATTGTAACCTATCCACCGCTGCCCATTGGATGGGGAGAGGGGGTTATGTGTAGGATAAACAAATCAATTGTGACACTAGCCCTCCATATATGTCAGTTGCTTAAATTATAAACTGTACTTGTGGTCGGTCTCGAGCCCATTGTTGATGTGACAATGTGCATTGACTTTTGTAACTAGCTTATCAAGATTATAACTTCCTTGGCTATATGAATTGTGGGGCTCAGTCCCTGAGCCCATTATGCGCCTCTGTAACACTCCACTATCGCCCATAGGATGGGTATGGGGTGCATAATAAATGAACTAAAATAAGCTCTGCCTTTTTGATAACATATACAATTATAAGCTTTATTTGTGAATCTCAATTAATTAAGCAATATATCACAGAGCCTGTAGGGTTCGGTGAGATGAGCGAAGAGACATGGGAGATTTCACATAAGTACAGTACATGGTAGTTTAAGTAGCGAACGCATGTCAACGAATAACGAGTATATATAACAACACTATTGTCCTATGAAGTCGATTTAACTTCCAAACATATATTTTTTAATAAATGTTAAATGTTTTCTGGCTAGCTATGTTAGATTTTATTAAAAGTACGTATTCTACTTGTAATCATTATAATTTAAATTTGTGATAATTTGTGCAGAGAAGTGCGACAACTGGATATGCCAACAAACACTTTCCAAACAACGATATATCTTGGATAAGTCGTTCCACAACATTGACGCATGGACCGTCGACTTCCTTTGATGCTACTTATTTACTTATTTCATAATGAAATCATATTAGTTTGGAGTAAATATATGTTTTCTCATGTTCTGCATTCAGCACCCACATTATAGTAAATATACCATATTACTTCATTACTTAAATAATGCTGTGGGTTTGAGTAGCTTTGGGTCTTTAGTGGACAGAATCTCCAATAGATGGGGCGAGAGTCGCTCCCTCTCTCTCGCCCGAGCAAAGAGTCGAAACTTAATTTAAAATTGATATATCTTTGTTCTCGAACATGATATATTTCATTTGGTGAAATCATAATAATGTTCATATCTCGGTCTTTCTGGAGGCATATAAGATTTTAGGCTTTATTAGCGTATCTTTGATAATTATACAATATATCGGCAAGTGCGTAGGCGTCTGCACTCCATGCCCGACAAGCTACTGAGCGCTACTATAAAAACATATGTATCTTCACTTGAGCTATAAATATGTCTATTGTAATGTATTGAAAATGAAGCTCTTATTTCTATCTTGCTTAAGACATATAAAACATTTGTGTTTATTAACGAATTTACGTGAAATAAACATTGATCTGAGAGAGAGTTGCTCTGTCGTTCAGTCTGTACGGGGTGGGAGCTCCGTAATTTTTAAAATACATGTATCTTCATTAGAACTTTAAATATGTCTATGGTAAAGTGTTTAAAGTGAAGCTTATATGTCTGCCTTTCTTGAGACATATAAAACATATATGTTTATTAACGAATTCACGTGAAATAAACATTGTTCTGAGAGAGAGTTGCTCGGTCGATCAATCTGTCCGGGGTTAAAGCTCGGCTATTATAAAAGTACACGTATCTTCGCTTTAAATTTAAATATGCCCATGGTAAGGTATTTAGAATGAAACTTATATTTCTATCTTTCTTGTGACATATAAAACTCTTACGTTTATTAAGGAATCTGTGTGAAATAGGCATGGTTCTGAGATGAATGCTGCGGTTTTCGAGCTCGACGCGCGGCAATGGACGCCTTAAACATCCAGTGGGTGTTATTGGACCCTATACCCATTTTATTTGTGGTTGGAGCCCCATACCCATTCTATGGGTGGTTGGAGCCCCATACCCATCCTGTGGGTTGTAGTGGACGCCATACTCATCCTGTGGGTGGTATTGGACCCCATACCCTTCCTGTGGGTGGATGTGATCCCCATACTCATCCTGTGGGTGGATGTGACCCTCATACCCATCCTGTGGGGTGTATTGGACCCCTTTCCCACCTAACAGGCGGTAGGTGACAATATACCCATCCTAGCTATAGTTGGTATAGTAGACACAATACCGTCCTGTTTGCAGTAGTTTACCCCATAGACATTCAAATGTAACATCGTTTTCTGTTAGCGTTCCTACAAAACATTCTTTAAAGATTTTTAAAGCCAAACTATGGTATATAATATTGATTGGTGAAGCACTGTTATTCTATGTAATAATTTATAGTGCTTATTATAATTTACTAAGAACAACTAATATTTCTCAAACAAAACTACGAGCCTTCAATAGGATATAGCTGATCTGTAATATTATAAGAGCATGGACAACAGTAGGTAAATTTCACAACCCATGTGGGACCTGAAAACTACAATTTTCCTTATAATTGAACCAATCACGAATATTCTGCTATCTATGTTGACGGACGGGTACTGTGACACGTAAATTGGTACGTGAGGAAGAGTTTGGGCCTTGGTAAAAAAAGTAACTGGGAATATATCACATATTATATCACATTGCCCGAAACGCATTGCGTAATTGCCCGAAACGCATTGCGTAATAGTGGCTTTAGGCATTGTATGTACTAGCTCTATCTATATATCAATCCATTAATGTAACATCACTTGTATGTATATACCTTACCTGAATAAACATCTGAATCTGAATCTGAATCTGATATTTACTAATTCATATTCAACATATTGACTTTAAGCCTTAAGTCATATATGTGCTGTCTTGTGTGAGAACGGGTTGCACGATAACATGAGAGTCTAACGTACGATTATGTTACGTTGTTGGGTAGATTAGATACACAGTGTTTAGTGAGTTTCATATTTATTTAGTAGTCTTGATTACAGTAGTAGGTTGATAGCATTGTCGTAGACGTTCAGACGGAGCTTAGAGCAGAGCAGAGAGCTGAGTGAGGCCGGAGTCGTGGAGCTCTATGTGGGAGAGCGTGACGGCTCGATTGGGAATTGCGAGTGTCTGAACTCGAGGAGCGAGAGCGTTGTTGCTCGATGCGGTCGTAGTCTGCTATCTGCTTTGTGTCGAAGCTGTAGCGTCTTGGGTCGATTAGAACTGCCTACACCGAGTACTACATTCTTGATTGGAGATTGTACTGTTTTGCTATTCTCAAATCGCTGGCTTATATACGGTTACTACACCTCACAGTAAGATAGGAGGGTGGAAAAACCGTTACCTGTAAATAGGGATAGGATTATAGCTTGTGTAATTAGTTATGCCATTAAGATGATGAGATAATGGAGCGAGTATAGGTTTACTCGCTACAGGACTCCCCCTGCCAGGGAAAGAAAAAAAAGCAATACAACAAAAAATATGAGGCTACTGTTCCCTGGGTCGCTGTGGAACATGTAGTCCGGTACCATGAGATGCAGGCAGTGTGTGGACAAGCTCGGTGTAGCAGGAGAGAAGAATGTGCATGATTGTTGCGTCCTTGGGTCGCTGGTGGAGCATTTAGATCCGGGGCGGATGGGTTCGGGCACCAGGACAATAGGAGGTAATGTAGGCACGTAGTTAGGACAACGAGGGAATCTGACGAAAAAGCAGCTGTCGTGGGAGTCCCTGTAGAACAAGCAGTGCCCTGTCAGCGACGGAGAATCGGCAGGACAGACTCTAGATCCCACATGACGTAGTTGCTGATTAAACTGTCAGATGAGTAAGTAACGCTCGCGGTGCAGCAAGCTGTAGTTGATGAAACTGCAGAGATGATCGCCGTGAAAATCATCGCTGTAGTAAGTTTGTTGGGAGCGTTCCATGACAGGTGGCAGCGGTCCACATTATGCAGGAGTAGCAGTAGAGAGAACCTGTAGCGAGTAAACTTATACTCGATACAAGGGGTTTAGTTTAGTTTAGTTCACTTATTATGCACCCCATACCCATCTTGTGGGTGGTAGTGGAAGAGGTTACAGAGGCACATAATTGGCTCAGGGACTGAACCCCACAATTCACTAAGTTAAGCATGTTTCAATCTTGATAAGCTAGTTACAAAATTCAGTATAAGTCGTCACATCATAAATGGGTTCGCGATTAACCACAAGTACGGTTTCTAAATTAAGCAACTGACATATATGGAGAGCTAGTGTCACAACTGATATGTTTGTCCTGCACACCCCCCCATCCAGTGGGGCAGCGGTGGATAGCTTACAATCACTTAGGTACTACCTACAGTTAGCTAACTGGGGATATTTGGCCAAAATTTCTGGTAGCAGATCATTTTGAATTAAATATTTACACATCTCTAGAACATTTGTTATAGGAAGCAGGAGGAAGTGTTATTAGGGCTTCAGAGAGTAGGAGGAAGCAGTAGGAAGTATTTTTAGGGATTCGGAGAGCGGAAGGAATTGTTGTTAGGGCTTCAGAGAGCGGGGCGAGTGGCAGGAAGCAGGAGAAATAATTTGTAAGGCTTCAGAGAGCGGGATCGAACGAGAGGAAGCAGGAGAAAATGATTTTAGGGCTTCAGAGAGCAGGAACCAGTGGTAGGAAGCAGTAGAAAGTATTTGTAAAGTATGTGCTTCATGAGGAAACAGGAGTTGGTGTTATTAGGGCTTCAGAGAGCAGGAGGGAATATTTTTAAGGCTTCAGAGAGCGGGAGGAAGTGGGAGGTAGCAGAAGGAAGTATTAATAGGGTTTCAGAGAGCGGGAGCGAGCAGGAGGAAGTATTTTTATGGGTTCAGAGAGTGGTAGGAAGTGTTACTAGAGCTTCAGTGAGCGGGAGTAAGCAGGAGGAAGTAGTTTTAGGACTTTCGATGGCGGGAGGGAGCGGTAAAAAGCAGGAGGAAATATTTGTAAGGTTTTAGAGAGCGTAGCCTCCGTAACACAGTTGGTTAGCGTACAAATGTTTCTCGCTGTAGGGCTCTCACCATGTCAGTTGCTTAATTTAGAAACTGTACTTGTTGGCGGTCTCGAGCATATTGTTGATGTGATGATGTGCATTGAATTTTGTAACTCTCTCAGCAAGATTAACTTGCTCAGCTAAATGAATTGTGGGGTTCAGTCCCTGAGCCCATTATGTGCCTCTGTAACTCTTCCCACTACCGCCCACAGGACGGGTATGGGGTGCATATTAAATGAACTATACTATAAACTAGGGTTATCCCATGGAATTGTCTAACTAGCGAAGTCGTTAAATACCAAGATATTACCTCAGTTCAAAATCCAAATTGAAACAGTCCTCATGAACCATGTGGGGGGGGGGACCTTTGACAAGCCGATGGCTTTCACTATCCGTCGAGGACACTAGGGACAGGTAAATTCAGGTACAAATCTCCCACGTTCGTTATTGTGCCAATATTTTTTAACATAGCTAGCTCAACCTGTAATTTGTAATTACTTATATTGAAGGAGGTAGCAAGACACTGTTATGTACCTACATTTGTAATGAAAAAACATTATTAATACATTAAAACAATTTCGTAGCAGAGCGTAGTTACGATCTACGGACCTCTGGGTTATGGGCCCAGCACGCTTCCACTGCGCCACTCTGCTGCTGGTGTTATTTGGATGATACATTTTATACATCTTTTATAATATTATAATTGGTAATATTTTCTTCATAAATAAAAGTATCAGTGTTTCTGCGCAGTAACGCACCAGTACGTACTGATCTTGCGCATGTGATGCGCACATCATGGCTACTGGGCACAGCCAACTGCGTATGACATACATCATAGCATGGGTATGTGATCACTGCTGCACACGATGGATATGGGTTCACTACCACTCATGAACAGGACATGTATTGGAGGCACTAACGCTCACAGGATAGGTATACATGGGGTCTACAGGATAAGTATGGGATCCACTCAGCCCTGGAGGCTGATCTTTCGTGTTTGTTGAGGTCTATAGCAACTCTTCTTGCATGTAAACATTCCAAGCATAAGAATTATATTTAGTGTCTGGACCGAGATTCATCAGTCAGTTACGCAAGTACTTACGAACATGTTATCTCAATCATTGGCGACTTTACACATATTAAACAGTTGATGAGCTCCGAAAGACTGGGAGGCTGTTTATAATTATATATTATTTTCTAAATTGTTGTGTTATGCCGCCAAAACTCGGTATGTAGATGTTCAACCCGTCCTCCTAATAGAACGGCGCCTTTTGACGAATACTCTTCCCGAGACCAACAATTGTTGTACAAGAAAATGGTAGCGGCTCGTGAAACTGCAGCCCATCCTCTTGTGTTGGTTGTACTTAAATAAATAATAAATAAATGTTTATTTAGGTAAGGTACATACATACATACATACAAGAATTTTTTTTTTTTTACAAAGATTGGTGGACTTATAGATAGAGCTAGTACATACAATGCCTAAAGCCACTATTACGCAAAGTGTTTCGGGCATGAAAAACTTAAATGACTAAAGCATAATACTAATTGAGCATAAAGAGTAAAATGAAAACATAGCTGAAAAAGCAGCACAAATACAATTCTGTCGACAAACAGCGCTCTTTAAAAAAAAACAGACATTGGTTGACAATAGAGGGGTAAGGTAGGTTACAGGGAATTTATTAGGTATAGCTTCGTTTTTATCTTAAACTGGTTGAGAGAGGTACAGTCTTTAACATGGTTGGGAAGGTCATTCCACATTCTGGGCCCCTTGATTTGTAGAGCATTTCTAGTTTGATTAAGTCGTACTCTAGGAATATCAAAACTGTATTTATTTCTGGTGTGGTACTCATGGGTTCTGTTACAACCTTCTATGAAGCTTTTGAGGTCAGGATTGGCATTACAGTTTAGCGTTTTATATATGTATAATACACATGAGAGAATGTGCAGTGACTTAATGTCTAACATATTCAGAGATTTGAGTAGGGGTACCGAGTGATGTCTGGGGCCAGAGCTGGCTATTGTCCTAATAGCAGCTTTGTGTTGAGTAATTAGAGGACGTAAATAATTTTAGGTAGTAGAGCCCCAAGCACAAATACCATAGTTGAGATATGGATAGATAAGGGAGTAATAGAGAGTCACCAGGGCAGGGCGGGGTACATAATATCTGATCTTAGAAAGAATGCCCACAGTTTTTGAAACTTTTTTTGATATATTTAGAATGTGTCCATGGAAATTCAGTTTGTGGTCAATGAGAATGCCAAGGAATTTGCCATCTAATTTGTTACAAATTTGGGTATTGTTTATTTTGAGATTTATTTGATTAGAGGATTTATTGCCAAACAGAATATAGAAAGTTTTGTCATTGTTAAGGGTGAGTTTGTTGGCAGTTAGCCAAAGATGGACTTTATTTAGCTCAGTATTTACTGTGGCATTTAAAGCAAGGGGGTCAGAACTGGAGTAAATGAAGGTTGTGTCGTCAGCAAATAGAATTGGTTTGAGGTGTTGGGAGGCATTAGGAAGGTCATTAATGTAAATGAGAAAGAGGAGAGGGCCAAGTATGCTGCCCTGAGGAACACCAATGTTGATGGGTAGGGTGGGAGAAATTGCATTATTCACAGAAACATACTGGAGCCTGTCAGTAACGTAGGATTTGAGGTATTGCAGGGAGTATCCTCTGACTCCATAATGATGTAATTTAAGAAAAAGGTTTTGGTGGTTGACAGTGTCAAAAGCTTTACGCAGGTCCACAAATAACCCAACAGGGAACTCATTTTTATCAAGAGCTGTATGAATCGAGTTAAGCATACTAATAAGTGCATCGTTAGTGCTTTTTTTGGGTCTGAAGCCATATTGGCAAGGGCTAAGTATATTGTGTTTGGCTAGATACGAGTAAAGCTGCTTATAGATTAGTTTTTCAAAAATTTTTGACAAGATTGGCAGAATTGATATAGGTCTGTAGTTGTTAACATCTGTGAGATCACCACATTTGTGGACAGGCGTTACTCTCGTTTTTTTTAGAATATCTGGAAAGGTTTGGAGTTCAGGTGACTTGTTGAAGAGCAAAGCAATAGCAGGGGGCTAAAGATCTGGAGGCTTTTTTGTAAATTAAAGTTGGTATCTCCTCAAGGGCACTAGACTTGGTTTTAAGGGAAAGGATTATCTCATTGACGTCAGTGGAATTAATAGGCTTTAGGTACAGAGACTGTGGATAGTTACCTGTAAGATAGTCCTTAATGTCAGTACTGGAAGATGGAATATCATTTGCAAGGGATGACCCAATGGAAGAGAAGAACCTATTGAACTCAATAGCAGAATCAGAGGCTGAAAGCTGACCATCGTTATTGGACAGGAGTGTTGGTTTGTTATTTAAAGACTTCTTTGATCCCAATATTTGTGAAATTGTGCTCCAAGTTTGTTTAATGTTGCTCTTTATTTGGGTAAATTTATCTTCGTAGTATTTAGTTTTGGCTCGTCTAATTATCTTAGATAGCAATAATGAGTAATTCTTTGAGAATTCTTTGGAGATAATTCCTAACCAATACTTCTTCTCGAGGTCATGTTTTTTATTAATGGATTTAGGTATTCCCTTTGTAAGCCAGGGATTGTTAAGCCTTTTGGTTGTGACTTGTTTTGTAAGCATAGGACAGTGGGTGTTATTTTTATTTTATTTTATTTTATTTTATTTTATTTAATTTTATTTATATATATACAAGAAGGTACATTGGGTTTGAGAGAATACATTGGATAGTACAGTATTTACATTCTTGTAAAGCCACTAGTACGCGCAGCGTTTCGGGCAGGTCCTTAATCTAGCAGATAAATTTAAGTAGGTAATTTCAATCAGAATTGATAAATGAAAGATACATTACAAGAGAAAAATGAGATGAGAGAGATAAGTAAGTATATTAAAGCACATTGTTATATTAAAGCTCTGATTGATTACATTGACAGCTTGATTAGTAATTTAAACAAGATTAATAGACACCATACAGCAGATTGACAGCACATATAAGACAGCAATGATCACAATGGTAAAGATGTTCAGAATGGGTACATAAAGATTGGGAGACTGGGTAGCAAAAGATACAGATAACAAGATTTATAAACACCATACAACAGATTGGCAGCACATATAAGAAAACAGCAATGATCTCAATGGTAAAGATGTTCAAATTAGGAACATAAAGGTTGGGAGATTGGGTAGCAATAGATACAGTGCAATTTTAAGGCAAAAAGTGAAAAACTATGAAGATGAAATTAGGTACTTTTTAGTATTGATTTTGAATGATGTAAAAGTTGGACAGCTTTTCAATTCAGTAGGGAGTGAGTTCCATAAACTGGGTCCCTTTATTTGCACAGAGTGTTTACACAGATTAAGTTTAACTCTGGGGATATCGAAGAGATATTTATTTCTGGTGTGGTGATAATGGGTCCTATTACATCTGTCCAGTTATAAAGGCTAAGAGTTTTTTGAAGAAAAGATTGCACTGCTAGGTTGATGTCCCCTATGTTACCTAACTCGGACTCCCAGTTGACATTATCAGCAGCAGTTATAAAATTGTCTATAGCAGTTTCATTGTGCAGTCTAAAACTTAACTCTCTTGACTCTAGAGGTGGTTTGCTAATGTTAGTTAAGAGAAATGTGGGGTAATGGTCTGTAGTGCTATCGGTGATTATACCTGAAGTAAGCGGAGAGGTTATGTTGGTCCAGATGTGATCTAGAGTCGTGGCAGTGCTATCAGTGATTTTAGTAGGTCTAATGATTAAGGGTATGAGGAAGCAGGAATTCATACAGTTGAGGAAGCTGGCAGCAGTAGGGTGTTCAGGCTTGCAGAGGTCAATATTAAAGTCCCCTGCGATAATTAGATGGTTTTTGTTCAGTCTGTTATCAAGTATTGGATTTCTAAGGTTTGAGTTGAATTCGGACACATCAGTGTTAGGAATTCTATAGACTGCACCCACAGACAGGACAGACTCGGCACCCTTGACTCTGAAGCTGGCGAAGATATACTCCCCATAGTTTACTTATACTTACATAGCATACTTATAGTATCGGTGAGGACCAAAGTTAATATATCGACGTACAACGCAATTAGAAAGTAGAAATTTGTACTATTGAATTTAGACAAACCGGAAAAGGTTTTATTTTTATATTGCAAAGACAACCTTAACCAACTGAACCTTCCTAGACCTAATACACTCTATCTGAGGCCTAATATTGTACATATGTGTGCTATACTAGACCTAGGAATATATTTTTTTTTTAGCCTTTTTTGTTCAGACTATAAAGTGATTAGAACTAAATACTTCACTTCAGACTATAAAGACAGTCTATAATTAAGACTATAATTAAGAATTCAGGCAATATAGTGATTAGTATATTCTATTGACAACATATTCCATTATGTAATGACATAGTACGTTAACGTTTGTACTATGGTGCACATACAACAACTACTGTGTAAACAGGAGGAGACGTTGACGTTGGGAGACTTGAGGAGGACGGGCTGGATCACGGGGCCAAGTGTGACATCGCTGTCAAGTGTGTTATGTCGGTCTTGTCTGAGGTCAACCCCTAGAGTTGGCCTAAATAATCGCCCCCGGGTGGGCTCGAACCACCAACCTTTCGGTTAACAGCCGAACGCGCTAACCAATTGTGCCACGGAGGCTCGAGAAACGTTCTTAACAAACTTGTAATAAGACGGAATTACTTAGATATCGAAGTGTAAAAATTATCTGAGTTTACTTGAGAGATACTAATAGTTGCCTCGATGAAGACAGGAGGCCGGCGGCTTGTCGAAGATCCACCCATTTGTTTTGATGATCTTTTCCTGATGATGATAAAGCCTATAGTGTCCTAATGCCTAAAGTAACCTTGTGTCTAGTGGTCACGACGGAGACGGGAAGCCGGCAGCTTGTCAATAATTTTCCCATTTTTCCTAAGTTTCCTCCTTTATTTCCCTAATTTTCCTCCTTTCCCTCCACAAAAAAGAGCAACAACAAAAAAAAAAGACTCTGGGGTTGGAGTCCCTGTGCCTTCTTGTACCAACTTCGAGGTTAACTCCGGAGCTGGAGCCCCCTGGGGACAGTTCCTTGTTGCCTTCAACCTCGTTCTGACAGTTCTGCGACGGCGCTGGAACCAATCTTATTGGTGTTTACCTTTCCAATTGAGACGTTCTGTGCTGTGGAGAGGGCGACCTGCTGCATGGGTGACAGCTTCTCCCCCGTACCAACCTACCCTGGCTTAGCACCCTGGTGAGGCCACTCCAGACCGACAACCAGAACGGAACTCCATAGTCTCCTGAGACAGATGGATGCCTACTACTTGGATGGTCCACCAGTTTTTACATTCTTGTAAAGCCACTAGCATGCATAGCGTTTCGGGCTGGTCCTTTATCCTAATACGGCTAAGTCCTAAGATTAATATTAATCTTAATTAATAACTCCGGAATACGACCCGTCAAATCGTTTCACTGCTGGGTGAAGAGAGGCATAATGTTAAGGATTGGAACCCAGTCAATCCTCCCCAGCCAGGATACGAACTCAGACTATACTGTTCGCGCAGTGCTGGGGCTAGGGTTTCACCACTGCGCCACGGGGACCAGTCATTGAAAGTTGCACAACAATTGGGAACTCTAATAAGAAAGTCAACTTTATTTTCAAGGAAAATAAAGTTATTGAACTGTAACATCTCTGGTGCGCCCACATTTGGACTGCTGTATCAAGCATAGAGGCCTCAGCTTCACAACATATCTGCTGTGGAGAAAGTACAACACAGAGCGACAACAAGCATCTCAGAACTAAATGGGCTCCCATACCAGGAACGGTTGAGGGCCCCAGGACTAACACAGCAAGCCAGACGGGGCATGGTGGCTCCCATACCAGGAACGGTTGAGGGCCCCAGCACTAACACAGCAAGCCAGACGGGGCATGGCGTCTCCCATACCAGGAACGGTTGAGGGCCCCAGGACTAACACAGCAAGCCAGACGGGCATGGTGGCTCCCATACCAGGAACGGTTGAGGGCCCCAGCACTAACACAGCAAGCCAGACGGGGCATGGTGGCTCCCATACCAGGAACGGTTGAGGGCCCCAGCACTAACACAGCAAGCCAGACGGGGCATGGCGTCTCCCATACCAGGAACGGTTGAGGGCCCCAGGACTAACACAGCAAGCCAGACTGGGGCATGGTGGCTCCCATACCAGGAACGGTTGAGGGCCCCAGCACTAACACAGCAAGCCAGACGGGGCATGGTGGCTCCCATACCAGGAACGGTTGAGGGCCCCAGGAACTAACACAGCAAGCCAGACGGGGCATGGTGGCTCCCATACCAGGAACGGTTGAGGGCCCCAGGACTAACACAGCAAGCCAGACGGGGCATGGTGGCTCCCATACCAGGAACGGTTGAGGGCCCCAGCACTAACACAGCAAGCCAGACGGGGCATGGGTGGCTCCCATACCAGGAACGGTTGAGGGCCCCAGGACTAACACAGCAAGCCAGAACGGGGCATGGTGGCTCCCATACCAGGAACGGTTGAAGGGCCCCAGCACTAACACAGCAAGCCAGACGGGGCATGGTGGCTCCCATACCAGGAACGGTTGAGGGCCCCAGGACTAACACAGCAAGCCAGACGGGGCATGGCGTCTCCCATACCAGGAACGGTTGAGGGCCCCAGGACTAACACAGCAAGCCAGACGGGGCATGGTGGCTCCCATACCAGGAACGGTTGAGGGCCCCAGGACTAACACAGCAAGCCAGACGGGGCATGGTGGCTCCCATACCAGGAACGGTTGAGGGCCCCAGCACTAACCACAGCAAGCCAGACGGGGCATGGGTGGCTCCCATACCAGGAACGGTTGAGGGCCCCAGGACTAACACAGCAAGCCAGACGGGGCATGGTGGCTCCCATACCAGGAACGGTTGAGGGCCCCAGGACTAACACAGCAAGCCAGACGGGGCATGGCGTCTCCCATACCAGGAACGGTTGAGGGCCCCAGGACTAACACAGCAAGCCAGACGGGGCATGGTGGCTCCCATACCAGGAACGGTTGAGGGCCCCAGGACTAACACAGCAAGCCAGACGGGGCATGGCGGCTCCCATACCAGGAACGGTTGAGGGCCCCAGGACTAACACAGCAAGCCAGACGGGGCATGGTGGCTCCCATACCAGGAACGGTTGAGGGCCCCAGGACTAACACAGCAAGCCAGACGGGGCATGGCGGCTCCCATACCAGGAACGGTTGAGGGCCCCAGGACTAACACAGCAAGCCAGACGGGGCATGGTGGCTCCCATACCAGGAACGGTTGAGGGCCCCAGGACTAACACAGCAAGCCACTGTATACAGAACAGTGTACAGTACAGAACAGTGTACGGTACAGAACAGAGTACAGTATACAGAACCCCGAACAGTATACAGAACCCTGTACAGTATACAGAAGAGTGTACAGTATACAGAACCCCGTACAGTATACAGAAGAGTGTACAGTATACAGAACCTCGTACAGTATACAAAACAACGTAAAGTATACAGAACCCCGTACAGAATACAGTATACAGAAGAGTGTACAGTATACAGAACAGCGTACAATATGCAGAACCCTGCACAGTATACAGAATCCCGTACATTATACAGAACAGTGTACAGTATACAGAACGCCGAACAATATACAGAACCCCGTTCAGTATACAGAACCCCGTACAGTATACAGAACAGTGTACAGTATACAGAACCCCTTACAGTATACAGAACAGTGTAGAGTGTACATTATACAGAACAGTGTACAATATACAGAACAGTGTACAGTATACAGGACAGCATACAGTATACAGAACAGTGTACAGTATACAGAACAGTGTACAGAACAGTGTAGAGTATACAGAACCCCGAGCAGTACACAGAACCCCGTGCAGTATACAGAACAGTGTACAGTATACAGAACAGTGTACAGTATACAGAACCCTGTGCAGTATACAGAACAGTGAACAGTATACAGAACAGTGTACAGTATACAGAACCCCGAGCAGTACACAGAACAGTGTACAGTATACAGAACAGCTTACAGTATACAGAACAGCGTACAGTATACAGAACAGCGTACAGTATACTGAACCTCTTACAGTATACAGAACCCCGTACAGTATACAGAACCCCATACAGTATACAGTATACAGGACCCCCGTACAGTATACACAACAGTAAACAGTATACAGAACAGTGAACAATATACAGAACAGTGTACAGTATGCAGAACAGTATACAGTATACAGAACAGCATATATTATGCAGATCCCTGTACAATATACAGAACAGTGTACAGTATACAGAACCCCTTACAGTATACAGAACAGTGAAAAGTATACCAAACAGTGTACAGTATGCAAAACTCCATACAGAACTTTGTACAGTATACAGAACAGTGTACAAGATACAGAAGAGTGTACAGTGTTTACTAGTTGTGTTTTTGCGGGGGTTGAGCTTTGCTCTTTCGGCCCACCTCTCAACTGTCAATCAACTGTTTACTAACTACTAACTTACTAACTACTTTTTTTTTCCAACACCACACACACACACACACCCCAGGAAGCAGCCCGTGACAGCTGACTAACTCCCAGGTACCTATTTACTGCTAGGTAACAGGGGCACTTAGAGTGAAACCCTGAAAGTGAAACTCACCCTTAACATTGACAAAACTTTCTATATTCTGTTTGGCAATAAATCCTCTAATCAAATAAATCTCAAAATAAACAATACCCAAATTTGTAACAAATTAGATGCCAAATTCCTTAGCATTCTCATTGACCACAAGCTGAATTTCCAGGGATACATTTTAAACATGTCAAAAAAAGTTTCAAAAACTGTGGGCATTCTTTCTAAGATCAGATATTATGTACCACGCCCTGCCCTGGTGACTCTCTATTACTCCCTTATCTATCCTTATCTCAACTATGGTATTTGTGCTTGGGGCTCTACTACCCAAAATCACTTACGTCCTCTAATTACTCAACACAAAGCTGCTATTAGGACAATATCCAACTCTGGCCCCAGGCATCACTCGGTACCCCTACTCAAATCTCTGAATATGTTAGACATTAAGTCACTGCACATTCTCTCATGTGTATTATACATATGTAAAACGCTAAACTATAATGCCAATCCTGATCTCAAAAGCTTCATAGAAGGATGTAACAGAACCCATGAGCACCACACCAGAAATAAATACAGTTTTGATATTCCTAGAGTACGACTTAATCAAACTAGAAATGCTCTACAAATCAAGGGGCCCAGAATGTGGAATGACCTTCCCAACCATGTTAAAGACTGTACCTCTCTCAACCAGTTTAAGTTAAAAACGAAGCTATACCTAATAAATTCCCTGTAACCTACCTTACCCTTCTATTGTCAACCAATGTCTGTTTTTTTTTAAAGAGCGCTGTTTGTCGACATAATTGTATTTGTGCTGCTTTTTCATCTATGTTTTCATTTCTTGTTCTCATTCCACTCATTATGCTCAATTAGTATTAAGCTTGTCATTTAATATCAGCTCTAAGTATAAAACCAACCTCTATATAAATGAGTGTCTTACAAAGCAGCGTGGATCCCTCCTCTACAGGCTGCGTCAAATTCGCAAACAAAACCCTGGTGTTATCAAGCAGTGCTACACTAGGAATGGAACGATTTTTGCGAAGAAGGAAAGTACAGGAAAAAGATATGAAATAAAATGTGACCAACAACTGCTGGCCTTCCTTAGTGATTGTGGTATATCTGAAAACCTGAACCCGACCAATGCCAGTACTTAAAATAACTCGTTCAGTGCCTGAGCCTAACCTAACTTAATCTAACTTTGTCTAAGTTGCTGTCTCTCCCTTACCATCTACCGAATGTTCTCTCATTCATATAATTTCCTAAATAATCCATCAAGTAGCAAGTTTTAGATGCTTGCACTTATGCAAGCATCTACCTCAGTTTCATTGTAAAATTTTACTCTTAAATCTAATCTTACCCTATTCCATTTATATTGTAAATTTAATTGTATTGATCTATGTCATTTATTGAAATCAATTATTGATCTCATTTTGTTCTTTTAATTAAGTTCATTCTAATTATAGGTTAAAACTAAGCTAATTAAAATTTATTATCTTTAAGATTATTTTACTTTACAATTATCATTTGTCAAATTTTGTTTTATATATTCATCTTGACAGTCTCTACTGATTTTTTGTTCTCTCCACCAAACTTGTGTATCCTCCATGGCTATCTAGTGACCTTAATTCTACCTCTAATTGTTTCAATTCTTTTGTTTACTTGCATTTATTGTTGTGTTTTGCCATAATTATTCTCTAATTTTAGCAGACTCAATACTTTGTAAGCTCTTATTGTATTGTTATATTATTATATTGTTGTGTTTTGCTATAATTACTTTCTATTTTACAGCAGATTTAGTTTTCATCTGTTCCTGTATTGCTTATCTTATTGTATCATGACATTATCTTATCTATATGCTTACTGATATTGATCCTGATCGAAATCTTCTGTCCCATATCCACACAAATCAGCACATTGATCATCATTATTGCAGGTATTACACAGCAAATCTTGCAAAAAACAAACTCCTAAATAGCACCTGCTTATCAGTTTACAACCAAAATGTTAGGTCACTTGGTAAACATTTTGATGATATAAATGCACTTCTTACAGCACTAGGTACTAAATTATCTTTCATCATTTTAACAGAAACTTGGCTAAATAATGACTATACCCAACTCTACAATTTAGCTGGTTATAAAGCCATTCATAACTGCAGGCCTAATAAAAAAGGTGGCGGTACAGCAATATATTACAAAGATACCTTCACTTGCAATAGTGTCATTAGTGATAGAGACGACTTTTGTGAATATACCTTTGCCAAGTTCTCCAGTAAATCCCTTAAATCCTCCCTGATAATCGGTGCCATCTATAGATTTCCTAATACCAACATAGCTTTATTCTCTGACAATGTAAGGAATCTTATCATAAATAACAATCTCAACAAAAATCACATCATTCTGGGAGGTGATTTCAATATTGACCTGGGTCTTCAAAACAACTCTCAAGTTGACTATTTCCGTAACAGCATGCACTCCTGTATGTTAATCCCCACAATCACCAAGCCCACCCGAGTCACTCAAACATCTGCCACTACCCTGGATCACCTATGGACTAATATAACAGCTCCCCTTACATCTGGGGTAATTTATGACAGAACAACTGACCACTATCCTACTTTCCTCTTAGCAAACATTGACACATCACCACCAGAAACCAAAAAACTTTCATTCAGGCTACATAGTGAATCAGCTTTAGGCAATCTCTCTAATGCTCTCCACAATATTAACTGGGAATCTGAATTTAATAATTCACAGGATATAAACTCATCAACTAACCTCTTTCTCTCCAAAACTCTAAGCCTCTACAACACTCACTGTCCCCTCCTTACCAAAAAGTAACTGATAAAAGAAAAAATAACCCGTGGCTCACAAGTGGTATAATTAAATCAATCAACGAAAAACATGAATACGAAAAGAAATTTAGGAGTGGCCTAGTTTCAGTGGAAGTAGTTAAAAGGTACTCGTCAGTGCTTACCAGTATCAAAAGAAAAGCAAAACTTTCATATTATGAGACTAGATTCAAAGAAGCAAAAGGCAACATGAAAAG
This sequence comes from Procambarus clarkii, assembly GCF_040958095.1. Lineage (NCBI taxonomy): Eukaryota > Metazoa > Arthropoda > Malacostraca > Decapoda > Cambaridae > Procambarus > Procambarus clarkii. Next base: position 36,067,111 of record NC_091186.1, on the reverse strand, counting down.
CACATGGAATACCATCTCTAACATCCTGGGAACTAAACAACACTCCCACAACCAGATAACACTCTCTAAGGATGGCCTTACACTGTCATCTGACTTAGAAATGGCGAATGAATTTAATAGCTTCTTTTCATCGATTGGTGCTAACCTTGCAAGTAAAATCCCACAGACTCAGACACATATCAACACATATCTCTCACTCAGCTATCCAAACTCTCTTCTCCTCTCACCAGTCAGCCTGTCAGATGTTGTGTCCATCATACACTCACTAAAAACCAAAGCTGGGAACATCAGTGAAATCCCATCCATTGTATACAAGAGCGCCTCCCATGCCCTTGCACCACCTATAGCTCTGCTGTTCAACAAATCCCTTGAGTGTCATACCTTCCCTGATATCCTTAAAAAAGCAAGAGTAACACCAGTTCATAAAGGAGGTAATCCGTCAGACATAAACAACTATAGACCAATATCGAACCTACCCATACTATCAAAAATATTTGAAAAAATTATCTATAAACAGCTCTACTCCTATCTCGTAAAATTCGACATTCTTAGCCCCTGTCAGTTTGGCTTCCGCTTTCAAAAGAGTACCAGTGATGCAATTATTAGTCTCCTTAATATAATTTACTCAGCTCTTGACAAAAATGAGTTTCCAATTGGACTCTTCATTGACCGGAGAAAGGCCTTTGATACTGTTAATCATGACTACCTCTTAAGTAAACTCCATCATTATGGAATCCGAGGCCATGCACTGGACTATATCCAATCCTATCTTAGTGATAGACACCAATGTGTAGCCATCAATAATATAACCTCTCCCATTCTACCAATAACTGTTGGAGTGCCACAGGGCAGCATCTTGGGACCTTTCTTTTTCTTATATACATTAATGATCTGCCTAATGTCTCTAACATTCTGAAACCTATTTTGTTTGCTGATGATACTACCCTCATCTACTCCCACCCCAACCCACATACACTAAATGGTGTTGTTAATAATGAACTAAAAAAAGTCCACTTTTGGATGTCAACCAACAAACTAACACTTAACATAGAAAAGACCTACTACATCCTATTCGGAAGCAAATCTACAAATGCAATTCAACTTCAGATTGACAATGTAAACATTAGCAATAAAAATGATGGAAAGTTTCTTGGCATATTCCTAGACAAGAGACTCAACTTCAGTACCCACATACAACACATAACTAAGAAAGTCTCTAAAACAGTTGGTATACTCTCCTAAATCAGATATTATGTTCCTAACTCTGCTCTCATCTCTCTATATTATGCACTAATCTATCCCTATCTCAACTATGGTATCTGTGCATGGGGTTCAACCACTGCAAACCACCTCAAGTCCATCATCACCCAGCAAAAATCTGCTATCAGAATAATATCAAATTCTGCTTTCAGACAACACACAGCCCCCTTGTTTAACTCCCTAAACATGCTAAACATAATCTCACTCCACAAATTCTCTTGTGTCAACTACATTTACAAAACCCTGTTCTTAAATGCAAATCCTTGTCTGAAACTCTTCTTGGACAGATGTAATAGGACCCATTATCACCACACCAGAAATAAATATTTCTTTGATATCCCCAGAGTTAAACTTAATCTGTGTAAACACTCTATGCAAATAAAGGGACCTAGTTTATGGAACTCTCTCCCTACTGAATTGAAAAGCTGTCCAACTTTTACATCATTCAAAATCAATGCTAAAAAGTACCTAATTTCATCTTCATAGTTTTTCACTTTTTGCCTTAAAATTGCACTGTATCAATTGCTACCCAATCTCCCAACCTTTATGTTCCCAATTTGTACATCTTTACCATTGTGATCATTCTGTTTTCTTATATGTGCTGCCAATCTGTTGTATGGTGTTTATAAATCTTGTTTATCTGTATCTTTTGCTACCCAGTCTCCCAATCCTTATGTACCCAATCTGAACATCTTTACCATTGTGATCATTGCTGTCTTATATGTGCTGTCAATCTGCTGTATGGTGTCTATTAACCTTTTTTAAATTACTAATCAAGCTGTCAATATAATCAATCAGAGCTTTAATATAACAATATGCTTTAATATACCTACTTATCTCTCTCATCTCATTTTTCTCTTGTAATGCATCTTTATCATTTATCAATTCTGATTGAAATTACCTACTTAAAATTATCTGCTAGATTAAGGACCTGCCCGAAACGCTGTGCGTACTAGTGGCTTTACAAGAATGTATATACTGTACTATCCAATGTATTCTCACAAACCCAATGTACCTTCTTGTATATATATAAATTAAAATAAAATAAAATTTAAGTTTATCATGCCCGAAACGCTTTGCGTAATAGTGGCTTTAGGCATTGTATGTACTAGCTCTACCTATAAGTCAACCATTCTTTGTAAAAATTTATTGTATGTATGTACCTTACCTAAATAAACATTTTATTTTATTTTTTAACTGAATGTAAAGTTATTTGCTGTGACTTCCTCTCGCAACACGGAGCTGCGTCATTAATACTACGAGGATATTGTCAAAAATGGCTTCGCAATAGAAAACATTAATTGGATTAATTCTATGAATGAGTAATGTTAGTAATTACTATAGTTAATACAATTATGATATATGAAAGTTATATAATTTCCAACATAACTCCGGGAGGAGAGAACTCGGGTCGTAGTTCAGGGTTTTAGTACTAACGTACACCTGTCTCTCTATCCTGAAGTTATATTCATGGGTTAGTAGGTTAGTACGCACCTAACAAATGTCCTGAATCTATTGTACAGATGTGACTCTAAGTCATTATTGGAACATGAATTAAATATTGGAAATGTTGAATAATTAAGGTATCTGTAATCAAGAACTCTCTAAAGTCTGCAGCAGAATCAATGACTAGGGTCGCCGTGATGTGTAATGGTTGAACTATTCAGTCGCTGAATTGTTCTGCAAACTCAGAAAATGTTCTCAAGAACTGATAACATTATTGTATAAGTTGTATTCTACATTGTTATACAGTAATTAAGAAATATTAATCATTGGGAGTTTCAAGATCAAGGAGACTTCGATACTACAGTAGGGTCGCTGTGTTAGCAACTGTTGAGTTACTAGACAATAACACATCACTCTGCATCATGATCACCCCAAACTCAAATGTATAAATGTCCGCACTAAAGCAGAATTAAATTTGATTTAAATTTGCTCTATGGAGCAGTAGTCATTCTGACTAATATTATAACTAAGTTTCTAACTAGCTAAAGGTAATGTAATGTTAGAGAACTGAATATTGCTATTCATTAAAATCAAGGAAGACTCTTGAGTCAACAGTGAGATTAGTAGCCTAATCATTCTGACTTATAAGCTAATTGTATTACAGCTCTCAGGATTATCACTGAAAAACTCATTAATACATCCTCAATTTTAGATGAGACATATATTTGATTAAATCAGTCTCTATAAGTAGTCAACTGTATTTAATTGTGAGCACAGACTAGGCTGGTACTCTGTTGACAATAATTAATGTCCCTAATACCTACCTAAATTGATGGTTTAATTTTTCCTAAACTACTTAAGTAGAGGGCTAAACTAATTGTGACAACTTACTAATTCTTAGTAATGTCACTCTAGTTGAATGTTGAGTAGGGGGTTCTACTCGGTTTATCATGGTGAGCATAAATATTTGCAGGTTATCATGGTGAGCAAAATAAACTCTAAATGTCGCAGTGAGCAATAAAGCATCCAATTATCATGGTGAGCATTAGGCGTTCTTATTATCGTGGGGGAGCAATGAAGTGTTCAAATGTCATTATGAACAATAAGGTCTCAATTATCACGGTGAACAATAACACGCTCAAATTATCATGGGGAACAATAAAGCGTTCGATTATTGCGGCGAGTGATGTGGTATTGTATTGCAGTGATGCTCATATGATGGTGAGCAACAAGGGGCTCGAATTAACGTGGGGAGCAATAAAGCGTTCAAACATCGCTATGAACAATAAAACGTCATTATGAACAATAAAGCGCTCAATTATTACGTTAATCTTTAGGTGAGCTGTGGAGTCAGCTCAGTTTATTAGTGCAAGATCCTTCTTGAGGGATAGCTGAGCACGAATCTATGAAGTTTCTGGGTTGAGCAGTGATATGCTCGAATTAGCGCGGGGAGCAATAAAGCATTCAAACTAGCTTTATTGTTCATAATGAACAATAAAGTGCTCATTTATTACGTTAACTCACCGGTGAGCTATGAAATGAGCTCGTTAAGCATGTTATGTTACAATGTTTAAGGTTTAATGGTAATGCATTAGACGATGGGAAACCTAAGGTTGCTGGAAATTTAATTGTTGCTACGATTAATCTTATTTGGGAGATAATTTGTAACGGTTTATCCCAACCAATACGTTTCACGGTTTATTAGTTCTCTGTTGTATGTTCACTTACAAATTGGTAAGTTTGCACTTTTGCTCGTGCTGCGTTTCTACAATAATGAGCAGAAACGTAATAAAAACAGCTCAAACAAAAATTAATGCAAATAACTCACTAGCTCCTAGTGCGGAAAACGTTAAATGAATGTTGTAGTCTGATTAAGACTAGTATATGTTATAATCTGGTTAAGACTATTGTAAGGTTTTCTTGGCAGACCTCAAGCGCAGGTATAATGGACCTTCGTCCTGGTGAATTTGCAAGTGTAGAAGTTTCTTGTTAACTTCGTGATATTACTAAATTCACGAAATGTTGGGTTGCATTGGGTGCTAGATAATCTAGCCTAATATTATTAATTACCTAGAAAGTGCTAGATTCTCTAGCCTAATATTATTAATTACCTAGGAAGTGCTAGATTCTCTAGCCTAATATTATTAATTACCTAGGAAGTGCTCTAGATTCTCTAGCCTAATATTATTAATTACCTAGGAAGTGCTCTAGATTCTCTAGCCTAATATTATTAATTACCTAGGAAGACTAAGTGTGGTCAAAAATTACTTGTCGAGAATAATTCAAGATATGCAGTGGATTCAGTGGCTTGGTCGCCGTGACATGTACCTGTTTAGGTTACGGACCACTTATTTTCCACTGAGAGCTATATAACATCTCGGCGAATACTAATTGTACTATACTCAATCTGGGTTTATTATTCATCTGTTTTTCTCATTTAGCTTGTTGCTAGATAATTGATTTACTGCTGATTAATTTATTAATGTCATTGTTGGTATTACATTGGTTATTAGTACCCTTATTACCTAATGACTGTGTTACTTTAGGAGTTTCAGGTAAGGAACCTGATGTGGGTACAGTTCCTGTAGGTTCAGAATAGGCATTAAGTTCCTGGTTTGCTTGTTGACTGTTAGTCATATTACGCAAACCCGTAAATATATTCTGCATTGACAAGACAGTACCATTCTGGTATAAATATAATTCATTGAGTATCTCACCAGACAATTTTCTCTGGATGATAATTTTAGTCATCCGCTCAGTAGTAGGGTTGATACCTGGTTGATACCTGGTTGATGGGGTTCTGTGAGTTCTTCTACTCCCCAAGCCCGGCCCGGGGCCAAACTTGACTAGTGAGAGTTTGGTCCACCAGGCTGTTGCTTGGAGCGGCCCGCAGGCCCACATACCCACCACAGCCCGGTTGTCCGGCACTCTTTGAAGGAAGTAATCTAGTTTCCTTTTGAAGATGTCCACGGTTGTTCCTGTAATATTTCTGATGCTCGCTGGTAGGACGTTGAACAACCGCGGACCTCTGATGTTCATAGTGTTCTCAGATTGTGCCCATGGCACCTCTGCTCTTCACTGGTTCAATTCTGCATTTTCTTCCATATCGTTCACTCCAGTACGTTGTTATTTTACTGTGCAGATTTGGGACCTGTCCCCTCCAGTATATTCCATGTGTATATTATTGGGTATCTCTCTCGTCTCCTTTCTAGTGAGTACATTTGGAGAGCTTTGAGATGATCCCAATGATTTAGGTGCTTTATCTCGTCTATGCGTGCCGTATATGTTCTCTGTATTCCCTCAATTTCAGCAATCTCTCCTGCTCTGAAGGGGGTAGTGAGTACTGAGCAGTACTCAAGACGGGACAACACAAGTGATTTAATTGAAGAGTACAACCATTGTGATGGGATCTCTGGACTTGAAAGTTCTCGTAATCCATCCTATCATTTTTCTGGCTGACGCAATACTTGCTTGGTTATGCTCCCTAAACGTTCGGTCGTCGGACATCATTATTCCCAAATCCTTGACATGCTGCTTTCCTTCTATGGGAAGGGTGATCCACCTCTTTGCAAAAGGAACTTAACAGTGACTCAAGCTGAAAACTAAAAGCTTGTAAGGAGTCAACTGATTGATCTGGTTGAGATAAGTCTAGTAATTGGTGTATGAGGTTTATAATAGTCTTCTTATTATCAGCACTTGCTCTAGAGAGCTGGATGGCTTGACTGATGCTAATGGGTTCAGCATCAACTCTAGGAGGCTGACGTGAGCAATTATGACTATCACTAGTTTTGCTCAAGGCTTCTTGTTTAGCCTCAGCTTTCATTACAGCTTCAGCCTTTACTATAGCTTCAACTTCTATTCCAGCCTCAGCTGCTTCCTCATCTTCTGTTTCAGTTGCATTGGGAGCTTCATTTGCAACTTCACTTGGTTCTCTAGGTTCATGTGAGAGACTGGTTAATTCAGTAGCCTCATGTATTGAATTTACAGAATCCAGGGAATATTGAGATGATCTGTCTGAAAATTGATCAGACTCTGTGAATGAATCATTACGCGAAGTTGTATTATATAAGACTGTAGAAAATGAAGGTTGAACAATTGCAGATCCAGTGTAAGGATCTAATTTAATTAGTGGAATCTCCTCATTTTGAGGTAGCTCATGTATTTCATTTGAGCTGAGTGCTTGCTTGGGTATAGGATAACTATAAAAATGTCTAAGGATGTCTAATGTCTAAGGATGTCTAGTGTCTAAGGATGTCTAATGTCTAAAAATGTCTAAGGACTCTCTAAGGATGACCTTACACCGTCATCTGACTTAGAAATGGCGAATGAATTTAATAGCTTCTTTTCATCGACTGGTGCTAACCTTGCAAGTAAAATCCCACAGACTCAGACACATATCAACACATATCTCTCAGGCAGCTATCCAAACTTTCTTCTCCTTTCACCAGTCAGCCCGTCAGATGTTGTGTCCATCATACACTCACTAAAAACCAAAGCTGGGAACATCAGTGAAATCCCATCCATTGTATACAAGAGCGCCTCCCATGCCCTTGCGCCACCTATAGCTCTGCTGTTCAACAAATCCCTTGAGTGTCATACCTTCCCTGATATCCTTAAAAAAGCAAGAGTAACGCCAGTTCATAAAGGAGGTAATCCGGCAGACATAAACAACTATAGACCAATATCGAACCTACCCATACTATCAAAAATATTTGAAAAAATTATCTACAAACAGCTCTACTCCTATCTCGTAAAATTCGACATTATTAGCCCTTGTTAGTTTGGCTTCCGCTCTCAAAAGATTACCAACGATGCAATTATTAGTCTCCTTGATATAATTTACTCAGCCCTTGACAAAAATGAGTTTCCGATTGGACTCTTCATTGACCTGAGAAAGGCCTTTGATACTGTTAATCACGATTACCTCTTATGTAAACTCCATCATTATGGAATCCGAGGCCATGCATTGGACTATATCCAATCCTATCTTAGTGATAGACACCAATGTGTAGCCATCAATAATATAACCTCTCCCATTCTACCAATAACCGTTGGAGTGCCACAGGGCAGCATCTTGGGACCTCTTCTATTTCTTATATACATCAATGATCTGCCTAATGTCTCTAACATTCTGAAACCTATTTTGTTTGCTGATGATACTACCCTCATCTACTCCAACCCCAACCCACATACACTAAATAATGTTGTTAATAATGAACTAAAAAAAAAGTCCACTTATGGATGTCAACCAACAAACTAACACTTAACATAGAAAAGACCTACTACATCTTATTTGGAAGCAAATCTACAAATGCAAATCAGCTTCAGATAGACAATGTAAACATTAGCAATCAAAATGATGGAAAGTTTCTTGGCCTATTCCTAGACAAGAGACTCAACTACAGTACCCACATACAACACATAACTAAGAAAGTCTCTAAAACAGTTGGTATACTCTCCAAAATCAGATATTATGTACCTAACTCTGCTCTCATCTCTCTATATTATGCACTAATCTATCCCTATCTCAACTATGGTATCTGTGCATAGGGTTCAACCACTGCAAACCACCTCAAGTCCATCACCACCCAGCAAAAATCTGCTATCAGAATAATATCAAATTCTGCTTTCAGGCAACACTCAGCCCCCTTGTTTAACTCCCTAAACATGCTAAACATAATCTCACTCCATAAATTCTCTTGTGTCAACTACATTTACAAAACCCTGTTCTTAAATGCAAATCCTTGTCTGAAACTCTTCTTGGACAGATGTAATAGGACCCATTATCACCACACCAGAAATAAATATCTTTTTGATATCCCCAGAGTTAAACTTAATCTGTGTAAACACTCTATGCAAATAAAGAGACCCAGTTTATGGAACTCACTCCCTATTGAATTGAAAAGCTGTCCAACATTTACATCAATCAAAATCAATACTAAAAAGTACCTAATTTCATCTTCATAGTTTTTCCACCTTTTGCCTTAAAATTGCACTGTATCTATTGCTACCCAATCTCCCAACCTTTATGTTCCCAATTTGAACATCTTTACCATTGTGATCATTGCTGTTTTCTTATATGTGCTGCCAATCTGTTGTATGGTGTCTATAAATCTTGTTTATCTGTATCTTTTGCTACCCAGTCTCCCAATCTTTATGTACCCAATCTGAACATCTTTACCATTGTGATCATTGCTGTCTTATATGTGCTGTCAATCTGCTGTATGGTGTCTATTAACCTTTTTTAAATTACTAATCAAGCTGTCAATATAATCAATCAGAGCTTTAATATAACAATGTGCTTTAATATGCCTACTTATCTCTCTCATCTCATTTTTCTCTTGTAATGTATCTTTATCATTTATCAATTCTGATTGAAATTACCTACTTAAAATTATCTGCTAGATTAAGGACCTGCCCGAAACGCTGCGCGTACTAGTGGCTTTACAAGAATGTAAATACTGTACTATCCAATTTATTCTCACAAACCCAATGTACCTTCTTGTATATATATAAATAAATAAATAAATAAATAAATAAATAAATAAATAAATAAATAAATAAATAAATAAATAAATAAATAAATAAATAAATAAATAAATAAATAAAATGTATAAAATTATCGATTATATCATTGACAGTATTTATTTATTTATTATTTATTTATTTATTTATTTATTTATTTATTTATTTATATATAAGAAGGTACATTGGGGATTAACAGAGAACATAGAAATTGAGTTGATTTTACATTCTTGTAAAGCCACTAGCACGCTTAGCGTCTCCTCCATAGAATAAGAACCATATGGCTTCATGCATGGAAGGAGTGTGCATCATTGCATCACCACCATTCTTACTCTTAACACTTTTAACTCTGTATTAGACTCATGTCAGGACCTAGGTTTAGTCATCTCAGCAGAGAAAACAAAGATACACAATCGGCGTCCACCCAGGCAGGGAGGAGCTACATGTTCGCAAGATGCAACTGTCTGATGGCTCCCAGCTTGACTATGTTAACAGGTTCAAATACCTTGGTCTTGAGGTGCCACTGTATGGTCCTGTTGTATTCAGACTCTGTCGTCAGTATAAAGAGAGGCTCCGAGCTCTCAAGGCTGTTGCAGGTTATCACTCAGGTTATGGTGCCAATGTTAGGATTGCTAAAATGATGTACCTTGCACACATCAGATCTGTAGTGGATTATGTTGCTACTCTGCTTGCTCTGGAGGACTTGGAGGCTTCGTGGGGCTGGAGACTTGGAGGCGTGGAGGTCTCGGAGGTCTCGGAGGGCTTGGAGGGCTTGGAGAGGGTTGGAGGGCTTGGAGGGGGTTGGAGGCTTGGAGGGCTTGAGAAATTGTAGAATTTATTTATTTATTTATTTATTTATGCATATACAAGAATGTACATAAGGAATGTGAGGATACAAATATGGTAATTACAGTCTTGTAAAGCCACTAGCACGCGCAGCGTTTCGGGCAGGTCCTTAATCTAAGAAAATTTTAAGGAGGTAAATACTTGCAAAATTTATAGACAAAAAAATGATAACAGATTACATGAAATTAAAAAAAAAAGATGAGAGAAAATTGTAGGTACAGTATATTAAAGCACATAGGTAGCTAAGATTGATTGCAATGACAGCTTGAATGGTAGTTGACAACAAATTGGTAGGCACAATACAGCAGAAACAATATAAGATTGATTGCAATGACAGCTTGAATGGTAGTTGACAAAAATTGGTAGTCACAATACAGCATATGGCTAGCACATAAAAGAAGACAGCAATGAACACAATGATAAGGTTGTTTGATATTACATAAAAATTAGGAGATTGGGTAACACTAGGTACAGAGCAAATTTAAAGCTCAGTGTAGGAAACTAAGAAGATGAAGTTAGGTACTTTTTGGTTTTGCTTTTAAATAAGGCAAAAGTTTTACAGTTTTTCAATTCACTAGGGAGTGAGTTCCATAGACTAGGTCCCTTAATTTGCATAGAGTGTTTACACAGATTAAGTTTGACCCTGGGGATATCAAAGAGATATTTATTTCTGGTGTGGTGATAATGGGTCCTATTACATCTGTCCAGGGAGAGTTTCAGAGCATGGTTTGCATTTAAGAACAGGGTTTTGTAAATGTAGTTGACACAAGAGAATGTGTGGAGGGAGTTAATATTTAGCAAGTTTAGGGATTTAAACAAGGGAGCTGAGTGTTGTCTGAAAGCAGAGTTAGTTATAATTCTGATAGCAGATTTTTGCTGTGTGATGATGGGCTTAAGGTGGTTTGCAGTGGTAGACCCCCATGCACAGATACCATAATTAAGATAGGGGGTAGATTAGTGCATAATATAGTGAGAGGAGAGCAGAGTTAGGAACATAATATCTGATTTTGGAGAGTATACCAACTGTCTTAGAGACTTTCTTAGTTATGTGTTGAATGTGGGTGCTGAAGTTGAGTCTCTTGTCTAGGAATAGGCCAAGAAACTTGCCATCATTTTTATTACTGATGGTAATGTTGTCTATCTGTAGCTGAATTGCATTTGATGATTTGCTTCCAAATAAGATGTAGTAAGTCTTTTCGATGTTTAATGTTAGTTTGTTCGTTGACATCCATAAGTGGACTTTTTTTAATTCATTATTCACAACATTATTTAGTGTTTGTGGGTTGAGGTTTGAATAGATAAGGGTAGTATCGTCAGCAAACAATATAGGTTTGATAATATTAGAGACATTAGGCAGATCGTTTATATATATATATAAGAAATAGAAGAGGTCCTAAGATGCTGCCCTGTGGCACTCCAACGGTAATTGGTAGAGTGGAAGAAGTTGTATCATTGATGGTTACATATTGGTGTCTGTCACTAAGATAGGATCGGATGTAGTCAAGGGCAAGGCCTCGGATTCCATAATGCTGGAGTTTAAGTAAGAGGTAGTTGTGATTAACAGTATCAAAGGCTTTTCTTAGGTCAATGAAGAGTCCAATCGGAAACTCATTTTTGTCAAGGGCTGAGTAGATAATGTCAAGGAGACTAATGATTGCATCGTTGGTGCTCTTTTGGGACCGGAAGCCAAACTGGCAGGGGCTGAGTATGTCGAATTTTACGAGGTAGGAATAGAGCTGTTTGTAAATAATTTTTTCAAATATTTTTGATAGAATGGGTAGATTTGATATTGGTCTATAATTGTTTATGTCCGCCGGATTGCCTCCTTTATGGACTGGCGTTACTCTTGCTTTTCAGGGAAGGTGTGATACTCTATAGATTTGTTGAACAGTAGTGCTATGGGTGGGGCAAGGGCATGGGAGGCTCTCTTGTACACAATGGACGGAATTTCACTGGTGTTCCCTGCCTTGGTTTTTAGAGAATGTATGATGGACACAACATCTGCCGGGCTGATTGGTGAAAGGAGAAGAGAGTTTGGATAGCTGCCTGAGAGATATGTGTTAATATGTGTCTGAGTCTGGAAGCCGTGTGAATTACCCTTGGGTGTCCTCGTGTCAAGCAGAGATTTAATATAAGAAAGGAACGTAATATTCGGAGCGTTATTGATCGTGTTACTGAAATTATGGCACAAGCCTCACTACAGGAATTTCCGGAGATTTCAGAACCGCTAGACCGAGTGGGGGCTGATTTGATTGATCTCCATTGCAGCCATTCAGGCAATCGGTACGTGTTGGTATTAGTGGCCCATCTGTCCAGATACACCACCTTGATCGCCATCCCTCAAAAGGATTCTCATACTGTTGCCCGAGTATTTTTGAATAGGTTCGTAAATGTATTTGGACCTCCTAAAGTTTTAGTTTCGGACCGAGGTCAAGAATTTAATGGGGATATATTTAGAGAAGTTTGTAAGATATTGGAGACAACCTCAACCTTTACAACAGCTTACCACCCTCAGGCAAACGGGATGACAGAACGTACCAGCCGTTCAGTTAAGGATATACTTGCAATCCTTGCTGAACGCGATGCAAACTCATGGGACGAACACCTACCCTATGTTCAGCTGGCTCTGAATACTGTTATCCACCAGTCTATTAATACCCAACCCCCTTCTTTTGTTCACTGGTCAATCATGCAATTTCCCATCAGGTCTGCTTAACAGACACAATGTTGCATATGGAGAGGACTATCCTTCAGAAGTTCTGAACAAAAAGAGGAATGCTTGGAGAGTTGCAGCGGAGGCTTCAAGAGAAGCACGGGGTAGATATGCTCACTATTATGACAGTAATGTACGACCTCTGAAACTGAAGGAGGGCAGTCTGGTCTTGAGAATCAATGAAGCTGCTCCCACCAATCACAGTAGGAAACTATCTCCTAGATGGCGGGGGCCGTACAGAGTGACCAAGAAAGACGGCCCTGTCAATGTTGTCATAATGGGAGTATTTGAGCATCAGGTGGAAAGAACTGTCCACATTAATAAGTTGAAGATTTATCATGCTAGGGAGGAACTGGAATTGCCTTCAGCAAGTCTAATTCCTGACCCAGCAGAGCTGACTAATGACTCAAGTTACTAGTCAGATGGAGAGAATGACCCTCTGTCATCTCTCGTCAGTAGTCAAGTGCACTCGCGTCACCCCATGGTAACAAGATCTCGCACTGTATAGTAAAGGTTAAAGTAACTCCCTTAGTTAGTATCATTTAGAATTCATTAGATTTTCTTGTAGAGGCAATAATGATGTGGATTTCTTAACTGTACTTAACTCAGATAGTAGACTTTACCATGCTCTGGGGTTTCCAACTTCCAACAAACCCAGAGTTATATCCATGCTTCCGCCATGTTCTTGTCTGTCTTTTCCCAGGTGTGATTTGTACACCTGCCCAGTTGTCTCAGCTACACGTGAACCCTATCTGAGAAGATCAAGGGGGAGACACGTTACACAAAGTCCTCCCCGACCAGACCCAGTAACTAATCACATGGTTATTTAGGGTTAGTGACAATACACCAGTCACCCAGCCGACACCTCACGTCACTAACGAGGTTGTCTTGGCTCAGTATGCTGTCTACAAGGATACAGTCACCAGATGCCAACGTTTTACACCATCGTGGGTGGTGGTCTCTACGTCCTCACCACCCACCAGCTGCGTCGTCAAGACTGCAAGCAGACCGGAAGTAATTGTGGAAAAATCGAAGAGGGAGCCAGCATGTAGCAGTACTAATTATTCTCGTCGTTGGATCCATGGTCACGTCGTCTATTGTAACGCAAGCGGAACGAGGCGGACACTAGATGAACGACACGGGCTCCCTACAGAGTACAGTCTACTCGCCATAGAAGCGGGCCACAGCCTCCCTCGGCCCGAGGTTAACTGTACAAGGGTATACACGCATGGTGTTTACGGTCTAGTAGTCTGGTGTCATCAAGACCCGCCTGAGATGAAGTGAACCATGGTGACTGAAGATTGGGAGCCACTTGTTCTGTCAACACGCCACACACCTCAACGCCTTTCTGCAGCTACCTCCGTCACGAGACATCGTTGTGCGTCTAAGTCCTGCACTCCTGCGGTTCAGCTATTGGTTCAGTCGCTTCTATCAAGAGTGTTTTGTGGGCTACAAGATGAGTAATGAGTCGCGTTTCGTTAGCGAGGTTCACCCGACCGGCGGCAGCCAGTTACGGGCTGTCACTGGTCACTCAACACTCAGTTCTCGGACGACAGTCTATTGTCCTTCAGCGGTAACTGGTATGTAGTACAAGAGGATCAAGATTCTCTACAGTCAACAACTGATGGTCGTGGAACTACAATCAACTAATCGTCAGTCTTCTAACATCCATGTTTTTTGTTCATGAACAATTGTGAAACAGGAAAAGTAAATGTCATCTTTGCTCTATAATATTAACGTAATGCTTATGAATACCTAGGAACATGAGTTTGGAATAATAGTGATTAAACGTTGAAACCAAGAAAATAAGTTACTAGAATTCTGGAGGGAAATATGGAAATTTTGGTTAAATAACATTGTCTAATGAAAACCTATTGTACGGTATCTAGAACAACAGGTACTAGGAAAATTGTTGCCATGTCCTGTTCTGTGCTTTGAGAGCAAGAGGGGCGAACTAAAGAAACAATTAACACTTAAGTGATAGTGTGAACACCCTTATGGCTGTAATTGCAGCTAGAACTGTGATATTAGTAGTATTCATAAATAAATGATATATTGTGTTTGATTGTTTAATCTTAGGAAAGGTCTTGTGGGCCTTAGATTTTTGAAGAAAAGGACGAGTGGAACACCTGGATGAACTTTGAGGAGTTCAGTGTTCCTCTCCTGAAAGACTGAGATTTCAATCTGTGTTTAAATTCGTGTTCTAGATGGAACACGTGTATGGCTAATGGGGAGCCAATGATCTTTGTTAGCTTTGCTGAAGGATTAAAGATATTGTATTTAGTTATATCAGTTCAGGGATAGGATGTTTTTTCTGATCGGGGAGAAAAACACAAGTCAGTATGGGGGGACTTATTTATTAATTATTGTATAGAGAACAACTGCTGTACCACAATATAATTGATGTTGTATAACATAACTGAGTAGTATACCAGTACTGCAAAGATGCAACTAAAGAAATAAGTCGTAGCACATTAATAACAGAGTCTAGTGCCAGTTAGCCAATGCAATGTTGCAGTACACACAATCAGCTTAATGCTATAATTAAAGTACAACACCAGAGTTATAATTTGAGTGGCACAGCCAGTACAATATGTATATAAATATATATTCTGTATACACAGAAGCCATAGAAAAGATAGATAAGAATTTCCAGGGGTAATGATATGCTAGTGCCTAGGTTACATGTAAAGTCTATATACAACCCCAAACTTGCACTACAAGTGTGCACTTGACATATTGTAAGTAGCTGCGGGCAGCTCTAGCCTTGGGGATCCGGCGCAGCACCCCCCGAATTAGTGCATAGTAGAAATGTGTGCATAAAAGAAAGCGTGAGGAGCGCTACTGGGCAAAGTTGTCCTGCAGGCAAGGGAGGAGGGCGCGCGTTTCGAAGCGATGCGGGCCGGAGCTGGAACGTAAATGAGGGAGAGACTGAAAAAATCTGAAAATACAGAAGATAAGGGGGGTGAGAGGAAGAAGATTTGTAGGAGAAAAAGTGCCAGGGCTAAACCCAGCTGCGTGTCGTTTGGTTGCGGCATTCGAGGCAGGGACTCAGTCGGGTGTTTTCAGTGACAACAACAGGGACATCACAAACTCACAACATCGCAGTGATTGGCTCAAGAGCGTCAGGGCTGAACTTTTACGGATGGTTTGTGATGGTTGTTGAGAGCTGAATATGTAATGATGGTGGATGCTGGGTGTTGAGAGCTAAAGTTTATCGAAATACAGAGTTAGGAGGAGGATCATGGATGGTAGAGAAGAGGTCATGAGTGTATCGTGGTCGTCTGAGAGTGTGTAGGAGAAAATCAATGGGTTGTTCATGATAAGTGAGTAGTCTATCAATTTGTCTATCTGATAAAGTTTTCCAGTAGACATTTAGGGCAGGAATGTTCGTACTTTCATGGAGACTTTGACTGGTAATAAACTCTTGCCATCGGGTGTTGAGTACCCATCTTAGTGCTCTATTCTGTATTCTTTGAAGCTTTAGTTTGTTAGTAGGTGCAGATAGAGAAAGAGCAAGTGGAGCATATGTTAAAAGAGGTCTAATAAGTGCTTGGTAAAGGTGCTTTTTTGTGTCAGGTTTTGCAAATCTAAGTCTGTACAGTTTTTCCATGGCTAGAAGAGCTTGTAACGGTTCTATTGTTACGTAAAGTATGGTGACAAATAAACACAGACTCTAAGATACTATATATATATTTGGTCGAATATACAGAAGTACACAGGTGATACTTTGGTGTGAGTTGAGCGCACTGAGCGTCGGTACAGTATCTCGCAAGTGTCTGTTCTAGACCACACTTGAAAGTAGACTAGTTAATGTTTGATTGATGAAGATTAAGCCACCCAAGAGGTGGCACGGGCATGAATAGCCCGTAAGTGGTGGCCCTTTCGAGCCATTACCAGTATCAAAAGATGATACTGGAGATCTGTGGAGGCGCAACTGCACCCTGCGTGACGGGAGATGTCTCCCAGACCAAATGGTGACCAAATGGAGTTAATGTTTGATTGATTGATTGATAAAGATTAAGCCACCCAAGAGGTGGCACGGGCATGAATAGCCCGTAACGTTGTCGTAGTTAATGTTTGCTATTCTGCTGCTTATATGCTCGGGCAACACCTCACCGTGTTGCCCGGGCAACGCCTCACCTCATTCATCTCCAAAGGTTGACAGGAATATTAACAATGCATTTGGAGCGAGTATATTATTGGGATAATCTACTCGCTACAAAATAATTTAATTATTTAATTTATAATAATTTAAAAATTAATAGCATTATATAGTCGATTTAATATTGAACACGTACACATAAGCGAAACGTCCAAAACTGGTTTCCGAAATGGCAAAAAAATTAGTGTTGTCAATGTAAGGCGTATCTTGTATCCCAGTGAGAGAGCTGTTTCCTTCAAAAAGTGTAATCGTGTGGCATTATGTTTAAAGAAACAATTCCAAAGTACATTCTTTGATTGAAAATCATGAGGATAAATACAAGCGTTAATTGCAAATGACCAGTTATAAACATAAATAAGAAGTAGGAAAAATGATATGTGGAACCAGACAAAAACATTGGAACGCTTAGGTGATGAGAGGGTAAACAACCGCCGCCATTTTAGCAGCACCACAGCCGGGGATGTCCAGCACGAGCATTAAGGGAAAACCTTGACACAAACTGCACCTATCATAAAGAAGAAGCACCACCATTGACCGCCAAGTGCTCACATTAAGTCTAACTTTAAGAAACAACACTCAAACCTTGACGCTTCTCCCAACATCCGGGGGAGAAAACCTTCACACAAACTGCACCTGTCATAAAGAAGATGAAGACTCACCAGTGTCCACAGTGTCAGAAGGTATTCACCCGTCGTGGAAATTTGAAGCGTCACATGCTAGTGCATTCTGGTGACAAACCTCATGAATGTCCAGAGTGTGGGAAGAGATTCAGTGAGCGTGGAAATATGAAGACTCACATGTTAGTGCATTCAGGTGACAAACCTCACGAGTGTCCACAGTGTCCGAAGGTATTCACCCGTTCTAGAAATATGAAGACTCACATGTTAGTGCATTCAGGTGACAAGTCTCTCGAGTGTCCAGAGTGTGGGAAGAGAGTCAGTCGGGGTGGATATTTGAAGACTCATGTTTGTGCATTCAGGTGATAAACCTTATAAATGTCCAGAGTGTGGGAAAAGATTCAGGCATCTTCATCGTATGAAGACTCACAGGATGGTGCATGCGGATGAGAGACCTTTTCAATGTGCAGAGTGTGGTAAAAAATTTAGAGAACGTGGATGTATAATAAAGCACATGTTAGTGCATTCAGGTGAGAAACTGCATGAGTGTCCAGAGTGTGGGAAGAGATTCAGTCAGCGTGGACATTTGAAGACTCATATGTTAGTGCATTCAGGTGACAAGTCTCACCGGTCCATAGAATTACCCAAATCGACCCAAATCAGCCCAAAACTACCCAAATCGTCCTAGCATTACGTAAAAGTAATGAAGAAATATGGTATATTTACTTACTATAATGTTGGTGCTACACATAGAACATGATCAAATCTATTTTTACTCTGAAATAATCTAATTTCATAACGAAATTAGACGTAAATATGTGAGAGGTGACGCCATAGGAAGTCGACGGTCCAAGCGACAATTGTGTGGAGCGACTTATCCAAGAAATATGGTCGCCAGGAGAGTGTTTGCTGCCATATCAGCCTCCTGTACACAGTGATCCAGTCCTTTTCGTTCATTGAACACCGAACCCTACACGCCCTCTGATATATTGCTTAATTAACAAATATTCACAAATAAAGATTATATTTGTATATGTTATCAGAAAGGCAGATATAAAATAGTTTTTGTGAATCCATCACAGAGATTATACCTTATTAGAGAGGAAAAATATTCATACTTTAAACAAGGCTTCATGGCCGACGCTCTCCTTACCGATATGGGAACTATGACCTTCCGAAGATCAATGTTAATTTAATCTAGATATTGTAATAAACGAAGTTTTCTATGTCATCATAAAGACATAAATATAAGCTGCATGTTAATACTTTGGCATAAATATAACTGAATTGAAAGTTAAGATATATGCCTTTTTATAGTTACTTGATGGCTCGCTCAGGGAGTGTGAAGGCCTCCACACAAGCCAATCAATTTTATAATTACTTTGCATATATGCAAAGTAACGCCATAGGTCTTTATGTCAGAATAAAGCCATGTAGACGATAATGTAACTACATTTCAAGGAAAACATATCTTAATATAATTATTAAGTGAATGCAAAGTTATGGTTAAATAAATAGCCAATACCACACAATCGCCGGTGTCCGGACACATGAATAGTCGCATTAGGTGAAAGGAAATGTACCCAACCATTTCCATTTACCCAACCAGTTTGTGCACCCTATACTCATCCATTCAGAGGATGGATGCGCACCATCCATCCTCTGTGCGGTAATTTATTGTGCACCCCATACTCATCTTGTTACCAGTAGTTTGTGCAACCCATACTCATCCTGTGACCCGTAATTTATTGTGCATCCCATACTCATCCTGTTACCGGTAGTTTGTGCAGCCCATACCCATCCTGTGACCTGTAATTTATTGTGCAACCCATACTTATCCTGTGACCTGTAGTTTATTGTGCAGCTAATACTCATTCTGTGAGTCATAGGACATTGCGCAACCCTTTCTCATCGTGTGAATCTTTGTTTACTTTGCTCTCCATATTCATCCTCTGCGCGATAGATTCTTGTGCAACCCATACCCATGATGTGAGTGGTAGTTTATTGTGTACCCAATATTCATCCTGTGAGTATAGGGTACACAATTCTTGTTTGGATTCTTGTAATGTTATTTGTCTATTTGTAGTCACAGTATTTGTGCGCCCCTTGAGGGACTTGAATTAGAGGGGGGTTGAAATAGCCTAAGCTACTCTATCCCTTTGAGATGTATTTATTGCTTATCTCAATAAACATACTTGAACTTGAACTTGGGTACACAATGAGTTCATTTGTACTCCATACTCATCATCAAGAAGTGTATTTTACCAGCATTGTAATATAAATTAAGAATAAAAGCTTAACTGGATTACGGACCCATAATCAAAATAAGAGTCATCACTAATTATCATGACAAATTGTCTAGGCTACACTTCCGCCTTCGACAAGCTGCCGCCGGATGTGGGTATAGTTTATTGTACACCCCCGCACCCCCAGTCCTGGAAGGGCGGGCATTGGGATGTGGACATGTGTACCATTATACCCCCCCCCCCACACACACACACACACTCCTCTCCTGTTAATAATAATACTAATAATAATAAAAATTAAAAATAATAACGTTAATAAATATTATAATTAAAACACTTACTGTAATACCCTAGTGCTTGAATGAAGGTGAAGGAAAGACCCAATAAATGTGTAAGTGTATTAAAAACCAAATTTTCGTTGGGTGAGCTGGCAGGTGAGCACCACCTGCCAGCTCACCCAGTAATGAACATCACCTGCACACTGCACCGAACCACTTGCCAGCAGGTGCAGAAGTACGATGGAAAGAGCAAAGTATACAATATTTCAAGTATAATATTAAAGATATATTTAGGATTTAATGTTTTCCTATAAAGTTTCAATAATACCTTTATTTGATTTTTTGTATTATTTTCTACCACAGACGTGGCCACACATTAACAATGCTAACCTGCATATATACATTTTATTCAGTCCGCCATGGACTCTAACCCTTTCCACTACCGCCCACAAGATGGGTATAGGGTGCATAATATAAGAACTAAACTAACTAACTCCATTGATAGTGTTAGAGATTTGTTAAACATATAGTTCAGGGATTTATTGAACAATCAACCACATAAGGTGATTGTAGTGTTTTTAAAATGCTAGGCTAAGCTACATACGTAAATACATAAATACACAGATTTACGTATGCCCTACATAAAGTGTTCGATGTGTCTTTTACATAGTGTCATTAACGTGCATTTACAAAGGTGAAATTGAATTCTGACCAGCTTCCACATATACTTTATACACATACGTATACACACACAGACGTATGCGTACATATACATATATATACATACATATATACACACATACATACACATACATTTGTCTCTTTTACTCTGACAAGGTGAGATAACTGATAGAGAAACTAGTGTGCAATTAAGCACTTAATCACTGAAGGTGATTAAGGTGCTTTCACAAGCTCAGGTTATAGAGTTACATCACATACATTCATTGTATAATTGATACGTTACATGGTCAATCTAGGGTACAAGTCCAATATATCATCAAGTGTTCCAGTACTCAAATAGTAATTACACAGTTCAGCATACCTTAGCCCAGGAGGGCGAAAGTCAGTCAGTATGGGACATTCTACAATATAATGTTCAAGGGAGTGCATATTTTCTCTTTCACAAAGTTGACACATTGTGTACTCGACATTTGGGTTTTGAGAAAGCTGCCAGATACGTCTATATCCCAAGCATATTCTGACCACTATAACATCACATTGCTGGGTTCTTGTTCCATTAATCCTGTATGTGAATGTCTCCGCACGATATCTATCATAATATTTAATGCTACAACTTTCAGGTCTTTGTGAATTTGTTAGGTCGGTGAGATTTTCATTAGATGTTTGCTTAAGTATTCCCTTTGTCACTGCTAATGAAACACCCATATCAATTTCTACCACTGGTTTTCTACAGGCTGTCTTTGCAAGCATATCAACAGTGTCATGCCTTGAGATGCCAACATGTGATGGTATCCATAGGAATTTAATTTCAAATCTCTTTTCTTTGGCAGCTAAAATATTCATTCGAATATCACTGACTATTTTCTGGGTGTCACTACTATGTGCGTTCAATACCAGGAGTTCACTCTGCGAATCACAGTATATAAGTCCACTGCCTTTGTCTTTTAAAAATTCCGTGGCAAGGTATATGCCTGCAAGTTCGGT
Organism: Procambarus clarkii; assembly: GCF_040958095.1. Lineage (NCBI taxonomy): Eukaryota > Metazoa > Arthropoda > Malacostraca > Decapoda > Cambaridae > Procambarus > Procambarus clarkii. The sequence continues at coordinate 36,045,350 of NC_091186.1, read as the reverse complement.
TTGAGTTGTACTTGCCCAGTCATTGACGCGCTTCATTGCTGTATGTACGAGAGAAGATTGTTCAAATATATTACATGCGCATCCGGTACATCGTCCACCTTCTTCTACAGAACCGTCGGTATAGCACTGACACACATCGTTACCCGTACCCTGAGTACTCTCAGTGATGCTTTTCAGTTTTAACTGTTTTAATAATGTAGAGTGTACATTATCTTTCTTGGGTGCATTTACAAAATCAACTGCTAGATCCAAGTTATCCCATGGAGTAATTGGTTGATTAATCGTTAATTGAGTTGGGTACATATTTAATATTTTGATGGAGTTGGCTACCTTGTAGAACCAAAATGCATAATCAGATTTCGCTCTTCTACGGACCTCAGGTGAGTGTAGCATATTAGAAAGTTTAGCTTGAAACTTCTTGTATTGCCGAGATCTACTCAATGCCTTCACGCCGAAAACTGTGCTAATAGACAAAATTATGTTAGAGATATGGGTCTATAATTATCTGAGTGTGCTTTGGAGATGGGAACAATGACTCTGTCCAATTATCAGGTAATACTCCTTCACTTAAACTCATTCTGTACAACACTAAAAGTGTATTACCTGGTACTTGTGAGACTAATCTCAGTAAACTGTAAGTAATACCGTCCTCTTCAGGAGCAGTAGACTTATTTTATTGTGCTACACAGCCTTCCCGGCTTGGTGCCTTCTTTGGTAATTACTTATCAAAGGCAGCTCCATACGAGGAGCTGCCTCGTATGGGCCAATAAGTCTTTTGCAGTTACCTTCATTCTTATGTTCTTACTTACATTTATTGAACTTTATCATCATCATCATTTACAGAAATAAATTAACATAAAAAGTAGTCATTTTAATACACAAAACAGAAGTAGATATTATGTAAATTATGATGCAGGATAGGATCACTATTAAGAACTTAATTATAAACCACAATATGTTTTATATCGTCAGAAATTCGTAAACATACCATATATTTTCAAATATTTACAATTAAAGTATTTATTTAGGAAATAAGTATTTTAGTTACCCTAGTTAGCTCTGAGAACACACATTCTTGCAGCAAGAATTTCTTCCCACTAATCTGAGAGATGCTAATGAGACCAGTCTCGACCCACTGGACAGGTCATGAAAAACAATCAACTACAGCACCATCTATGTCAGAAGATATTCAAAATATTCTTGATATCATTCAAATTGTCAATACGAGAACAGAATACATAAGTTGAGTGATGTCAAAGGAATCATATTGACTGACCGAGCCCCATTGTAAATATCCGTGGCTTCCTGACCATAAAGGTACCGACGCGGTCGAGGGTAAGAGACCGGATGTACCCATATACCTATGAGGTCATCAAAAATAGTGAGTCACGCCAAACAAAAAGAAGTACTGGTTAACAGGTCAGACACAACCAGTACTATGATGATGCTAAACTGAAAGAGCTTAAATCAATTGCTAGACAGACAGGTAAAGCATATAAGAACCTTAGAACTCCTCAAATGTTAAAACTGTTTCAGGCCGCGCTTGCAGCGGCAAGGGAGAGAATGACTGAACTGAGACAAAATAAATGGGAGGGTTTTGTTAGTGGACTTAACCTGCATACTCCCCTGGGCAAAGCCTGGAAAGGCATAAACAAAATTATTGGTAAAAATAGTAGACAAGTTTTACACCCAAACCCGCTACAGAAAGCCAATCAGTTAATTGCAAAATGGGCTCAGGTTTCCAGCCTTGGAATGTTACCAGCTAGCACTAGGGAGAAATTGCGGGAGAGGTCCACAGACAGAAATGCTCTCATAAATTTCATGTTGAGCAAGCAACATGATGAATGTGATGTTCCATATACAGATTATGAATTGGATGCAGCCCTCTCCAGGGGTAGGAGCACTGCTCCTGGTGAGGACGGTATCACCTATGATATTCTAAGAATCCTACATCGTGTACCCGGTAACCCATTATTAGAATTGTTTAATGCCAGCTATGTCTCTGGGCAGTTGCCTGTATCATGGACCACCAGTCTTACGGTACCTGTACCAAAGCCTGGCCAACCTGATGCTTTCCGTCCCATCTCACTGACCAGTTGCATGTGCAAAACCTTTGAGAGAATGGTGCTTAATAGATTATTGTATAGAGTTAAAGAGCACATGTTACCTGATATCAATGGTTTCACACTGTGGGAACCGACCTGTGAGATTTATATTTATTTAATTTATATGAATTTATATTTACGTTAATTTATATACTTCGATAGCAATTTGTATAATGATAAGTGGACTGTATTTCTGCAATAATCTCATAATCTCACAAATCGATCCTCTACACATTAGGGGGGGTTATTAAATTAATATATATGCAGCCAATCAAACTACAGTAACTACATACATTGAAGAGGTTCCTTATCTTATAGTACAGCAGGTTAGTCCACCAGGTATAACTAGGGTGTAGACACCAAATTATCCTCTTTGAGGTAGCTTCCATATCACCCAGTAACTGGTGCACAAATCTTGCTTCCTCGTCTTGACCTGTCAAAAGTGCGCTAGCTGTGAAGCCAGAATCCTATATATGACAAGTATTTCAGAGAAAACTGTACATGGAACATGAAGACCTGGCTTAATTACCTTTAGTTTGAGACTTCCACGTGCTCTAACCGGTTCACCCTATATAATGACATTAATGGCCATAAATGAAGATACATGGGTTTCGGAAAGAACACTTAACTTGAATTTGTTGACAGCGTGTTGAAAATGGTACACCTTTGGGTTCCATAACACTACGTCCAAGTAAATTTAACAGGAGCCGAATTTGCTCCCGTGTGAGCCTCTGGTCTCGTATAAACAATGGCTGCCCTCCTTCCTCACTCTGACGCCTGGCTTACATTGTCCACATTTCAGAAAGTGATAGAAGGGTCACATTTACTCTACTTTAATATTGATAATTAAGTTAATTTATATAAGATGTTTTTATGATGGTAAAGTCCAAAGACTAATGTATTTAAGAATAATTCCCAGCAAAATAGCTGGTGAATTATAATAGTATGTGGTGATGATATCCCGTTTTCTTTAGACGGTAATTCCACTACAAGTTACATTTTCTATGGGTAACTTGTTTATACAACACAGCTATTATCTGTATGATATATTAAATGGTGTCGGATTTTCCGACACACACATGGTAAAAGTGTACACAACTGTATCACAACCTTTCTTACTGTTCATGGAGATAAAAGGCACAAGTACACAACATTTCTTGATTTAGAAAATGCCTTTGATATTGCTAATAGGGAAGTGATTATGTATGAATTAGCGAGAATGGATATAGGGGGACATTTATTACAGTGGATACGAGGCTATCTTACCAACCGGAAGTCCTCTGCGCTGTTCCAAGGCTACAAGAGTGAAACTAAAGTAATGCAACTAGGCACCCCACATGGAAGAGTACTTAGTCCTACCTTGTTTAATGTTCTAATTAATGCTTTACTAAAATCAATCCCAACTAGTCCGGCAAACATCACTATCAGCTATGCAGATGACATCCTTGTGCATTCTAAAACCCACCGCAAAATGCAAAAAGTCTGAAATTGTATACATACAGCTTGTGAGAGCCTTGGTCTTGTAATCAACGCTGCTAAAACTAAGGTATTTAACAGACAAATTGGCAACCGCAAAAGTGGACCACGAAAACTTAAGATAGACAACATACCAATAGACTATGTCTCTTCTTTCAAATACCTTGGAGTCTCTGTCCCTTGTACCTCAACTGCAGTCAATAAGTTACATCAACAATGTAGAGACAGACTCAAGGCTCTCAGAACTGTAGTGGGGTACAGCCCGAAATATGGTGTTAATATTAGAATAGCAAGAATGATGTATTTAGCGTATATAAGGTCTCTGATAGACTATCATGCACCAGCTTTGGTCCTGCAGAATGGCAAAAGTATTGATAGACTGGAAAAAATGCAAAATGAAGCACTCAGAATAATACTTGGCTGTCCTATAACTACCAAAGCTCTCAACATGCGGAAAGAATTAAATATACTTAGCATTAGAGATAGAATATTTGAAATTAATCTTATGATGGGACTAAAGCTGCTGCGTGATAACAAAAACAACATTGTGTCAGTTGCACTGTTAGAACACATACGAAATGGAACTAGCGAGTCTAAATGGATTCAAAGAACTGCCACTCATATTAAAATGATGGGACTGCACGATGTATATACAGATGAAAGAGTACAGCCCTTCCTTCCACCCTGGCAGATAGTACCTTTTGACATCCTGACCCCTGCATACCCCACCAAGAAACTAATCACAAGCAACCCTCATGCTCAGCTTGCTGCTAAATTAAGCACCATAGAACACATTCACAATATACAAGCTGAAAACAACATTGCACAGACCATATACACTGACGGATCACTCAATACAGCTACAGGGAGGGCAGGAAGTGCTGTTATTGCTCATCAGCCCGATGGCAGCACAATTCAAAGAAATATCCGAATTAGTAACTGGGCGTCCACAATGCAAGCCGAGTTGGTAGCGATACTGGTAGCACTCGAAATTATTGACAACACTGAAGTAGACAGCTTAATTATTTCTGACTCCCTATCCTCACTACGAGCAATAAACAGTTTGCAATCAAGTAATAACGTGCTTGTCTTGGAAGCTAGACGTAGATATATAAGAATACTTAGCAAGAGGGTAAATATAAAAATGTTGTGGATTCCTTCTCACATTGGCATGCAGGAACATGACAAAGTTGACGCCCTTGCTAAGGCTGCAGTAAATAAAGACAGTATTGAATGGAATCTTGAGTTATCAAATAGGTCCCTTAAAAGTGTCATTAGACGAGAACTCCTGGATGGATTTGAAGAAAGTAGAACAGTGCAAACTGGAACTAGCAGGTCCATCGTTCATCACAATGAAATGTGTGAAATAAAACATGTGTATGGGGCAAGTAACAAAGTCAGTAGACTAACAGATGTTGTCACAGCTCGTATAAGACTTGGCTACAAGTATCTCTGGCAGTTCGGCTTGTATAGGGATCTAGATGAAGTAAAGTGTAAAGTGTGTGGACAAAGACAGGGACACACACTCGAACACTATATCTTGGATTGTTGTAAAATTGAGCCTTTTAGAGATAAATCTAAGCTCACTCTGTATGATATGGCAACCTATCTTATTACTATGGATAAATTACCTGAAATCCTTGCACTGTATCCACATTTTGCTTCCAGTAGATGAACGACATATGAGATTCAGAAACAAGTAGTGTATTGTGAGGATTAATAATAAACAGAAGCTCCCCTATGACTCTGTAATATCCCCATTGGCCAAACTATTATGTATTAACGACAAGACCTACCATTAATGTATGATGACTTACTGTAAATATGTAGCTCTTGTAATAGCACTTTCTCTGTAACTAGCTGACATTGTATCTATAAGGTGTGAAGGATTGAAGAAATTGTTTATGTAATAATCTAAGATGAGGTCTGATAAAGACCTTTTGTGCCCTCTGTAATGCTTTTGCGCTGCCGCTCACAGGATGAGTATGGGGTGCACAATAAACTAGCCTCCTTCGGCGGCAACAATCAAATCAAACAAGCCGCACTAGCTATTAGTTCTTATAAGTGTGTGTGTGTGTGTGTGTGTGTGTGTGTGTGTGTGTGTGTGTGTGTGTGTGTGTGTGTGTGTGTGTGTGTGTGTGTGTGTGTGTGTGTGTGCGAGAGAAAAAAAATTAGTTAGTCAGTAATAGTTGATTGACAGTTGAGAGGCGGGCCGAATGAGCAGAGCTCAACCCGCGCCTGCACAACTAGGTGAATACTCTCTCACTCTCTCTCTCTCTCTCTCTCTCTCTCTCTCTCTCTCTCTCTCTCTCTCTCTCTCTCTCTCTCTCTCTCTCTCTCTCTCTCTCTCTCTCTCTCTCTCTCTCTCTCTCTCTCTCTCTCTCTCTCTCTCTTTCTCTCTCACTCACCACTCACATATGTGTTGTATGTGGATGCTGAAGTTCAGTCTCTTGTCTATGTATAGGTCAAGGAACTTTCCATAATCATTATTGGTAATGTTAACATTGTGTATCTGAAGTTGAATTTGGTTTCAGGATTTACTTTCGAACAAAAATAGTAGTCGGTCTTTTTTATGTTTGATGTGAGTTTGTTAGTTTACATCCATGAGTGGACTTTTTAAATCTATTATTTTCATTATTATATAGTGCGTTTGGGTTGGGGTCTGAATAGAGGAAGGTAGCATCGTCAGCACTTATGTTTACACTTTTTGGAAGTATCTAAGTATCAACTAAAGTATCTTCACACTTGACTTAAACTTTAGTAGCTATTTTCTGGACCATTCCTCAAGTTTCGGAGGTCAACGAAGATGGAATTCACATGAAATGGCTTATGTTACCATCACTAATAATGTTGTGTTTTCTGTCTAGCTTCAGACACGGTCATGTTACAATTGTGTCTTAGAGAGTTGCGCGCAATTAAGCATGATAGAAATCACTTACAATTAATGCAGGATGGTAGAAAATCACTTACAATTAATGCATCAAGTTTGGAGACTTGAATTGAAATTGAAATTGAAATAAGTTTATTGAGGTAAAATACACACAAATGGATGAGGTAGCTCAAGCTATTCTCACCCCGTTCAGTACATCGTGGTAATACATACATAGACACACACACTTGTACACATTTTAGTGTAACAAGCAAGGCAAATAGTTCTGTCTGATGGGTAGAGGCAACTGCACTTGCAGCTGCACCCGTGTGGCGGTGTAGGAAACCATCAATGTATATGATTTGAGAGAGAGAGAGAGAGAATGATCTGTAGACAGAGCATCAATATGGCGTAAGGTATTGGGCTTTGCCTCAAGATGAAGCATAATAAAGAACCCGAATATCAGGAGAAAAAATTACATTAAAAACTGTCCACATGATACATATATATAATCACGTTTTAAACATTTTAATTGTATTATTTGCATATATATATATAATTAGGAAGTAATGTTTATCTGGGTAAGTTGTCAGCTTTTATGAACTAATAGCTAGTGCGGCTTGTATATGGGGTACATCCGGTCTCTTACCCTCGACTGCGGCGGTAACTTTATGGTCAGGAAGCCACAAATATTTACAGTTCAAGTTCAAGTATGTTTATTGAGACAAGAAAAAAATACATCTCAAAGGGATAGAGTAACTTAGGCTATTTCTACCCTCTCTACTTCAAGTCCCTCAAGGGGCGCACAAATTCAGTAAGTACAAATAGACAATTAACATTACAAGAATCCCATTTAACATTGCAGGTTAATATAGTAAGTACAGCATACAATTGTTACACTCTTGGGGCAAAATTTTTGTAGCTCCTAAGTATACTGTCTATCATACCATTATCACACATACAAACAATTTGATGTGGTACATTACTTATTTCCTTATTTCTATAGTTATCAATAAGTTGACACTCTAATACATAATGTTCTAAGGTGTGGGCGTGCGGCATACTACATAATTTACACTCCTTATCTTTTTCACTGACATCAACTCCGTATTGCCAGATATATTTGTATCCTAATCTTAATCTCATGTAAATTGAATCCTTCCAAGTTGACTTTCCTTTATCATAGGTGAAGGACGAGTTTGTATTTATTACTGAATAATTCTTAAGTGTGTTACTACTATCCACTATTGCCATTCTTTTTATCATTTCTTCATCTTCATTTCCTCTTATTAATGTTATATATACATGTACACATAATCATACATACATGTACATATATATACATATGCGGTAAATCCAGAGAAATGAAATATGGAATTTTCCGCATACAAATGATTATTGTTTCGTGATCGTCAATTGCATATATACATATACATACATATACATTCACATACATATTCAATCACCCACACAAATACACACATCAATAATCTTTGTATCACAAGTGATTCAACAAGAGGCTCACAAGTCACTATACTAGGCACTTTACATCTATGGTGAGTCGTCCAATTACTAGTCTTGCTCTACACCCACCCAACTGGGCGGCAGCTTTACAGTCATGTGCTCCACACCCACCCAACTGGGCGGCAGCTTAACAGTCATGTGCTCCAAACCCACCCAACTGGGCGGCAGCTTAACAGTCATGTGCTCCACACCCACCCAACTGGGCGGCAGCTTTACAGTCATGTGCTCCACACCCACCCAACTGGGCGGCAGCTTAACAGTCATGTGCTCCACACCCACCCAACTGGGCGGCAGCTTAACAGTCATGTGCTCCACACCCACCCAACTGGGCGGCAGCTTTACAGTCATGTGCTCCACACCCACCCAACTGGGCGGCAGCTTTACAGTCATGTGCTCCACACCCACCCAACTGGGCGGCAGCTTAACAGTCATGTGCTCCACACCCACCCAACTGGGCGGCAGCTTTATAGTCATGTGCTCCACACCCACCCAACTGGGCGGCAGCCTAACAGTCATGTGCTCCACACCCACCCAACTGGGCGGCAGCTTAACAGTCATGTGCTCCACACCCACCCAACTGGGCGGCAGCTTTACAGTCATGTGCTCCACACCCACCCAACTGGGCGGCAGCTTAACAGTCATGTGCTCTACACCCACCCATCTGGGCGGCAGCTTTATAGTCATGTGCTCCACACCCACCCAACTGGGCGGCAGCTTTACAGTCATGTGCTCCACACCCACCCAACTGGGCGGCAGCTTAACAGTCATGTGCTCCACACCCACCCAACTGGGCGGCAGCTTAACAGTCATGTGCTCCACACCCACCCAACTGGGCGGCAGCTTTACAGTCATGTGCTCCACACCCAACCAACTGGGCGGCAGCTTAACAGTCATGTGCTCCACACCCACCCAACTGGGCGGCAGCTTTACAGTCATGTGCTCCACACCCACCCAACTGGGCGGCAGCTTTACAGTCATGTGCTCCACACCCAACCAACTGGGCGGCAGCTTAACAGTAATGTGCTCCACACCCACCCAACTGGGCGGCAGCTTTATAGTCATGTGCTCCACACCCACCCAACTGGGCGGCAGCTTTACAGTCATGTGCTCCACACCCACCCAACTGGGCGGCAGCTTAACAGTCATGTGCTCCACACCCACCCAACTGGGCGGCAGCTTAACAGTCATGTGCTCCACACCCACCCAACTGGGCGGCAGCTTTACAGTCATGTGCTCCACACCCAACCAACTGGGCGGCAGCTTAACAGTCATGTGCTCCACACCCACCCAACTGGGCGGCAGCTTTACAGTCATGTGCTCCACACCCACCCAACTGGGCGGCAGCTTTACAGTCATGTGCTCCACACCCAACCAACTGGGCGGCAGCTTAACAGTCATGTGCTCCACACCCACCCAACTGGGCGGCAGCTTAACAGTCATGTGCTCCACACCCACCCAACTGGGCGGCAGCTTTATAGTCATGTGCTCCACACCCACCCAACTGGGCGGCAGCTTTACAGTCATGTGCTCCACACCCAACCAACTGGGCGGCAGCTTAACAGTCATGTGCTCCACACCCACCCAACTGGGCAACAGCTTTACAATCATTTGCAGGAATTACTTACAGTAAGCAAATTTTAGATACTTCACTAAGATTTCGGGCAGCACATCATTATAAATGAAGTACTTACACTTTTCTTGGACACCAATGATGGTGTTATCTCTGAATTCCGCGATTTTTTTTAAATTCCAGTACTGTATATAATGACGCAAAGTATGCGAATAGTTCTGCAATAGTGATCCTATCCTGCGTCATAATTTACATACATATCTACTTCTGTTTTGTGTATTAAAATTACTACATTTTTATGTTAATTTATTTCTGTAAATGATGATGATGATAAATTTCAATAAATGTAAGTAAGAACACAAGAACGGAAACTGGTCGCGTAAATGGAAATGGTTGGGTACATTTCCTTTCACCTAATGCGAATATTCATGTGTCCGGACACTGACGATGGTGTGGTATTGGCTATTTATTTGACCATATCTTTGCTTTCATTTAAGATATGTTTTCCTTGAAATGTATTTACATTATCGTCTACATCTGTCTTTATTCTGAAATAAAAACCTTTGACGTTACTTTGCATATATGTACATTAATTATAAAATTGATTGGCTTGTGTGCAGGCCTTCACACTCCCTGAGCGAGCCATCAAGTAACTATAAAAAGGCATATATCTTCACTTTCACTTCAGTTATATTTATACCAAAGTATTAACATGCAGCTTATATGTCTTTCTGATGACATAAAAAACTTCGTTTTTTACAATATATAGATTCAATTAACATTGATTTTCAAAAGGTCATAGTTCCCATCGAAAGGGAGAGCGTCGGCCAAGAAGCCTTGTTTAAAATATGAATATTTTTCCTCTCTAATAAGGTATAATCTCTGTGATGCATTAACACAAACTATTTTATATCTGCCTTTCTGATAACATATATAAATATAATCTTTATTTGTGAATATTTGTTAATTAAGCAATATATCAGAGACCGTGTAGGGTTCGGTGTTCTATGAACGAAAAGGACTGGAGTAGTTTAAATAGCGAACGCATACCAACGAATAACGCTAGTATCTATATAACAAATTTATTGTCATGTGGAATTGATTTAACTTCCAGACACTTTTTTTTAATAAATATTAAATATTTTGTGGCTGTTTATAAAAAATATTATTATAAATACACATTCTACTTGTTAATATTACCAATTAAATTTGCGACAATTTGAGCCATGAAATACGACGACTGGATCACTGTGTACAGGAGGCTGTTATGGCAGCAAACACTCTCCAGGCGACCATATATCTTGGATAAGTCGCTCCACACAATTGTCGCTTGGACCGTCGACTTAATATGGCGTCACCTCTCACATATTTACGTCTCATTTCGTTATGAAATTAGATTATTTCAGAGTAAAAATAGGTTTGATCATGTTCTACGTGTAGCACCAACATTATAGTAAATAAATATACCATATTTCTTCATTACTTACGTAATGCTAGGACGATTTGGGTAGTTTTGGCCTGATTTGGGCTGACTTGGGTAATTCTATGGACCCGTCTGTAGCGAGTAGATTATCCCAATAATATACTCGCTCCAAATATAGTGTTAATATTCCTGTCAACCGTTGGAGATGAATGAGGTGAGGCGTTGCCCGGGCAACACGGTGAGGTGTTGCCCGAGCAATATAAGCAGCGGTGTAGCGAACATTGGCTAGTCTACTTTCAAGTGTGGTCTAGAGCAGACACTTGCGAGATACTGTACCAACGCTCAGTGCGCTCAACTCACACCAACGTATCACCTGTGTACTTCTGTATATTCGACCAAATATATATATAGTATCTTAGTGTCTGTGTTTATTTGTCACCATACTTTACGTAACAATAGAACTGTTACATTGGTGACCCCAGAGAGTTTCGACGATACCCAGCCACGATGGACTACAACATGGACTCTCACTGGTCCTCCACTGCTGCTGCTTGCTGTGGACCGCAGCCACCTGTCATGGAACGTTGCCAACACCCTTGCCATAGCTATGATTTTCATCGTGATCGTCTCTGCATTTTCATCTACTACGGCTTCCTGCTCCACGATCACTACTCACTTATCTGGCAGCTTCATCAGTAACTACATAATGTGTGATCTACAGCCTGTCCTGCCGACTCTCCGTCGCTGCCAGGGCACTGCTTGTTCTACAGGGGCGCCCACGAAAGCTGCTCTTTCGTCAGATTCATCTACACGTTCACTGCATTCTGATACTCTGCCGACTCAAGCACTTTGCGCAGTACAGGACTTACAGCTTGCGTTTCCGACTGTTCGTTGCCTCCAGGACAATTCAGCTCTAGCAGTGATTACCTCGTTGTCCTAACTACGTGCCTACAGTACCTCCTAATGTCCTGGTGCCCGAGCCCATCCGCCCCGGATCTAAATGCTCCACCAGCGATCCAAGGACGCAACAATTATGCACCTTCTTCTCTCCTGCTACACCGAGCTTGTCCACACACTGCCTACATCTTTTAGTACCAGACTACAATTTCCACAGTCAACAATGTACTCGGCGTGTACAGTCCTAATCAACCCAAGACACTACAGCTTCGACACAGAGCAGACAGCAGACTACGACCGCATCGAGCCGCCACGCTCTCGCTCCCCGAGTTTAGACACTCACAATTCTCAATTGAGCCGCCACGCTCTCGCTCCCCGAGTTTAGACACTCACAATTCTCAATCGAGCCGCCACGCTCTCCCACATAGAGCTCCACGACTCCGGCCTCACTCAGCTCTCTGCTCTGCTCCAGGTTTCGTCTCAACGTCTGCAACACTGCTAAATCCAGAGACACATCCGCCGACTACGCAGTTCACTTTTCGACCCCAGTTACCAGCCGCACCACAACCTGATCCTACGACGACGGACGATCCTGTGCGACCTCCCACCCTACGACCCCAGTTAGATGACATCAGCGAAGAGGAGGAAGTTAACTTGGATGGTTATGTAACGCGAGCAGGGCGTACAATTCACCGACCAGCTAAGTTCCTTGATCAAGTATTTTTCCTTTCATCCCCTGGGAGGGGGAGTTCTGTAGCGAGTAGATTATCCCAATAATATACTCGCTCCAAATATAGTGTTAATATTCCTGTCAACCGTTGGAGATGAATGAGGTGAGGCGTTGCCCGGGCAACACGGTGAGGTGTTGCCCGAGCAATATAAGCAGCAGTGTAGCGAACATTGGCTAGTCTACTTTCAAGTGTGGTCTAGAGCAGACACTTGCGAGATACTGTACCAACGCTCAGTGCACTCAACTCACACCAACGTATCACCTGTGTACTTCTGTATATTCGACCAAATATATATATAGTATCTTAGTGTCTGTGTTTATTTGTCACCATACTTTACGTAACAATAGAACCGTTACACGATCCTTGGTGTTGCGACGAGGCAGTTGTTTTCTGTGCTTAGCTGTTGGTGGCGCCAGGTATAAATGTGGCGCGGGTCAGATGTGACCCAATTTGTTGGTCGATTGGAGATATTTAGCCAGTGCTTTGACTATTTGGTATTTTTCTTGTGACGAGTGGTCACCGCCTCCTAATATATGCTCGATGGTGAAGGGTGTTTTAAGTGCGATAAAGACTTGTTTGAAATTTACTCTGGCACTATAATGTCGGAAGCAGTGCAGGAGATAGTGTTCGACTGTTTCAGGCACCTGACAGTGAGTACAGAGTTCGTTAATGTCTGTTCTGTACTTAGAGCTGTGTACGTGCTGCTAGTTTGGTGTGTCCCAGCCTTAATCTGGTCATCGTTACATCAATTTCTCTGCTTTTATATCGGACATGTTTCCAAGTTTCCCATTTCTTTTTAATGGACCCATAGTGCAAAGGTGAGCATAACGTTTTCCAGTTTGTTGCAAAATCCTGGGAGATGGTATCTTTGAAGGCTCGTTTACGTGCAACATGGGGAATTGGAAGACGGGTGAGGTGAGGCGTGTCGTGCATTGCTTTGGCTAGTTGGTCTACAAGTTCATTATGGAGAATACCACAATGTGCTGGGACCCATTGGATAGAAGTGTCATAACCGTTCAATTGATGTTTGTGAAGAAGTTGAAGGCATGGGTAGACAATCTCCTTGCATGTTTTCGAAGAGTACGAAATTGCTTGAATCGCGCTCTTGGAGTCACTACAGATTGTATATATCCCAACTGGTAATGTTGTGATGATTTGGAGAACTTGATACAAGGCATATAATTCCGCTGTGAAAATAGATAGTTGGTTTGGTAACCGCCATCCCTGCTTGAGATGGTATTCCGGTATCCATACAGCACAAGTGACCGAGGGTACGTTGTTCATGAAGATGCGAGACCCATCTGTGTAAATCTCTGTGGTATTTGGGTAGCAATTTTTCATTGTTGAGACAAAGACTGAGGCTATGGCTGAGTTTGGTGCAGATTTTGGAATGTTGTCTTCGAGTTGTATTGCTGTATTAGGAGTTGTATAAAGCCAAGGTGGAATGGGGGGAACAGGAGGTTGGGTTTCACAGTTTTGAAGTAGGGAGAGGTCTATATTGAGGTTATTTGTAGCCCGTGTGAGGAAAGGTTGCGAGTGAATGGTTGGGGAGCGGGGGTTATATGGGTTAACTGTTGGGTTAATTTTTGATCTGTATGGGTGTGTCTGGTGAGCAGTGGTGCAGAGTGACAGATAGTTGGCACACATAATGTCTCGTCTGGTGGCTAGGCTTGTGAGGCCTGTTTCCCCGTAAAGTCCGAGGATTGGAGTTGAACGCATTGCGCCACATATAAGTCGCATGGCATTATTTTGTATGACCTCGAGGCTCTGTAGGTTAGTGGGCGCCGCCGACGCATATGCTTGGCAACAATAGTCTAGTTGGCTGCGAATGTAGGTTGTATAGAAACGGAGCAAGATTTTATGGTGTGCTCCCCAGGTGGTGCAAATGTCTCAAACTGTAAGCATCGTAAATTTATTTATTTATTTATTTTATATATACAAGAAGGTACATTGGGTCAACGACTCAAAAGTCCCAGGTGTAAACGAAATTAAATCACAAGTTATAAAAGAACTGGCAGATGAACTGTGTCTCCCACTGAAATTAATATTCAGAAAATCTTGTATTAATAAGCTTAGGTCTACACAGTAATATGCTGCTTCGCTATTCTATATGATGGATTACAAAGTGTAGATCAAAAACTAGCCACAAGTTCATCTAACCTCCCCGCCTCACAGGAAGGCCAGTCATACACGGAATCAGGAGAGAATATGGAATGCCAGGCTGATCCACCAGTACACTAGCACAAGAATATCTTCCAATACACGTAAGTGTATGAAGTAGTCCCGGTGGTGTAGTGGTTAAGACTCGCCTGGCGTTTAGCTTGCGCTTTGTCCGGAGTTCGTATCCTGGCCGGGGAGGATTTACTGGACGCCGCCAATCCTTAACTATAGCCTTTGTTTACCCCTACAGTAAAATGGGTACCTGGTTGGTATTCCAGGGAACATAGCACTAAGGGCCTGCCCCAAACGCTATGTGTGCTAGTGGCTTTACAACCATGTATGAACTCCTCCATATATAAATAATAATAATAATAATAATAAAAGTAGTTACAGAGCTCAAAATACCTCGTACCATTTGGTCTGAAATCATTGATAACAGGGCAGTCAGAGATGTTACAACATTGCCAGTGTTATGTTTAGGCCGGAAGTTAGTTAGTTTAGTTCATTTATTATGCACCCCATACCCATCTTGTGGGCGGTAGTGGAAAGGGTTACAGAGGCACATAATGGGCTCAGGGACCGAACCCCACAATTCATTTAGCTAAGTAAGTTACAATCTTGATGAGCTAGTTACAAAATTCAATATAAGTCGTCACATCAACAATGGGTTCGAGATCGACCACAAGTACAGTTTCTAAATTAAGCAACTGACATATATATAACTGACGTAATTAAGCAAACGATTCTTCGCGGCAGGGGATCGTATTCCAGGGACCATAGGATTAAGGACTTGCCCGAAACGCTACGCGTACTAGTGGCTGTACAAGAATGTAACTACTCTTGTATATATCTAAAAAAAAAAAAAAAAAAAAAAAAAAAAAAAAAAAAAAAAAAAAAAAAAAAAAAATATGGAGAGCTTGAGTCACAATTGATATGTTTGTCCTGCACACCGCCCCCCATCCAGTGGGCAGCAGTGGATAGGTTACAATCAAATCAAATGTTTATTTAGGTAAAGTACATACATACAAGAGATTTTACAAAGAGTGATGGATTTATAGTTAGGGCTAGTACATACAATGCCTAAATGCCACTATTACGCAAAGCGTTTCGGGCAGGAAAAACTTTAATGACTAATACTTAATACTAAATGAGATTAAAGTATAAAATGTGTTGAGAAAAAATAAGAAAAAAATAAAAAAAGGGGGGGGAACATGGCAGAAAAAAAAGCAAAAATACAATTTGGTCAACAAACAGCATTGTTTAAAATCGTAGACATGGGTTGACATTTAGGGGTGAGGTAGGTTACATTGAGTTAATTAGATAGTACTTAGTTTTTATCTAACTGGTTGGGAGAGGTACAGTCTTTAACATAGTTGGGAAGGTCATTCCACATTCGAGGTCCCTTGATTTGTAAAGCGTTTCTAGTTTGACTAAGTCGTACTCTTGGAATATCAAATAAGTATTTGTTTCTGGTGTGGTGCTCATGGGATCTGTTACAACCTTCTAGGAAGCTTTTAAGGTCAGGGTTGACATTACAGTTCAGCGTTTTATATATATATATATATAAAATACACATGAGAGGATGTGCAGTGACTTAATATCTAACATATTCAGAGATTTGAGTAAGGGTACCGAGTGATGTCTGGAGCCAGAGTTAGATATTGTCCTAATAGCAGCTTTGTGTTGAGTAATTAGAGGACGTAAATGATTTAGGGTAGTAGAACCCCAAGCACAAATACCATAGTTGAGATAAGGATAGATGAGGGAGTAATAGAGCGTCACCAGGGCAGGGCGAGGTACATAATATCTGATCTTAGAAAAATGCCAACAGTTTTCGAAACTTTTTTGATATATTTAGAATGTGGCCCTAGAAATTCAGCTTGCGGTCAATGAGAACGCCAAGGAATTTGCCATCTACTTTGTTACAAATTTGGGTATTGTTAATCCTGAGATTTATTTGATTTGAGGATTTATTGCCAAACAAAATATAGAAAGTTTTGTCAATATTGAGGGTGAGTTTGTTGGCAGTTAGCCAGTGATGGACTTTATTTAGCTCAGTATTCACTGTGGCATTTAGAGCAAGGGGGTCAGGACTGGAGTAAATGAAGCTCGTGTCGTCAGCAAATAGAATTGGTTTGAGATGTTGGGAGGCATTTGGAAGGTCATTAATGTAGATGAGAAAGAGGAGAGGGCCAAGTATGCTGCCCTGAGGAACACCAATGTTGATGGGTAGGGTGGGAGAAATTGAATTATTCACAGAAACATACTGGAGCCTGTCAGTAAGGTAAGACTTAAGGTACTGCAGGGAGTGACCTCTGACTCCATAATGATGTAATTTAAGAAGAAGGTTTTGATGGTTGACAGTGTCAAAAGCCTTACACAGGTCCACAAATAACCCAACAGGGAACTCATTTTTATCAAGAGCTGCATGTATCAAGTTAATCATACTAATAAGTGCATCGTTAATGCTTTTTTTGGGTCTGAAGCCATATTGACAAGAGCTAAGTATATTGTGTTTGGCTAGATAAGAGTAAAGGTGCTTGTAGATAAGTTTTTCAAATATTTTAGACAAGGTAGGGAGCCGGTCGGCCGAGCGGACAGCACGCTGGACTTGTGATCCTGTGGTCCTGGGTTCGATCCCAGGCGCCGGCGAGAAACAATGGGCAGAGTTTCTTTCATCTTATGCCCCTGTTACCTAGCAGTAAAATAGGTACCTGGGTGTTAGTCAGCTGTCACGGGCTGCTTCCTGGGGGTGGAGGCCTGGTCGAGGACCGGGCCGCGGGGACACTAAAAAGCGCCGAAATCATCTCAAGATAACTCAAGAAGAAGGTGTGCAGAATTGATATTGGTCTGTAGTTGTTAACATCAGTGGGATCACCACATTTGTGGACAGGGGTTACTGTCGCTGTTTTTTTTTAGAATATCTGGAAAGGTTTGGAGTTCAAGTGACTTGTTGAATAGCAATGCAATGGCAGGAGCTAAAGATCTGGAGGCTTTTTTGTAAATAAGAGTTGGTAACTCCTCAAGGGCACTAGACTTGGTTTTAAGGGAAAGGATTATGTCAGTAACATCAGTGGAATTAGTAGGCATTAGGTACAGAGACTGGATAGTTACCTGTAAGATAGTCCTGAATATTAGTACTGGACTGTACTAATTTGGACTTAACTCGACTGGACTTAAAGACTGTACCTCTCCCAACCAGTTTTTTTTTTGTTTTGTTTTTGTTTGTCATCTTTGCCTGTTTTATACTCTTAATTATTTGTTCTTAGTTAATCCCCTTGTCACTAAACCTGGGGCTTTTTATTACCCTGTTAATTAACCATTACTAAGCTAATTATCTTCAAGATCATTTTTTTTATGATTATTATTTTTCTTATTATTTTTTATTTTACATTTATATTGTCAGTCTCTACTGATTTTTTGTGTTTTATTTTATGTAACTTCTGTGTCCTCCCTGGCTATCTATTGGATCTTTATTTTACTTCTAAATTGTTACTATTTTATTGTATTTGCTTTTATTCTTGTGTTTTGCTTTATCGTGTATCTTGTATCGTGATCCTTCTGCATCTCTCTGCACACTGATATTGATCCTGATCAAAATCTTCTGTCTCATATCTACACCAACCAGCACATTGATCATCATTATTGCAAGTATTTCACAGCACACCAGGCTAAAAACAAACTTCAAAATAGCACCTATCTATCAGTTTATAACCAAAATGTTAGATCACTTGGTAAACATTTTGACGATTTAAATGCATTACTCACAGCAATAGGTACTAACCTATCGTTCATTATTTTAACAGAAACTTGGCTAAATAAAGACTATACCCAACTCTACAACTTAGCTGGTTATAAAGCCATTCATAACTGTAGGCCTAATAAAAAAGGTGGTGGCACAGCTATATATTACCGAGATACATTTATCTGCAACAGTGTTATTAGTGACAGAGATGACTACTGTGAATATACTTTTGCTCAGTTTACAATTAAATCCCTTAAATCCTCTTTGACTATTGGAGCCATCTATAGATTTCCCAATACTAACATAGCTTCTTTCTCAGACAACCTAAGGAATCTTATTATAAACAACAATCTCAACAAAAACCACATCATTCTGGGAGGAGATTTTAATATTGACCTGGGTCAACAAAATTGTTCTTAAGTTGACTATTTCCTTAACAGCATGAACTCCTGTATGCTAATCCCCACAATCACCAAACCTACCCGAGTCACTCAAACATCAGCCACTACCTTGGACCACATATGGACAAACATAACAGCTCCCCTTATATCTGGTATAATCTACGACAGAACAACTGACCACTATCCTACCTTTCTCATAGCGAACATGGACATAACACCACCAAAAAGCAAGAAACTTTCATTTAGGCTACACAGTGAATCAGATTTAGACAATCTTACAGAGGCACTTTACAATATTAACTGGGATTCTGAATTCAATAATACCCATGATATAAATTCATTAGCTAACCTCTTCATCTCCAAAACTCTAAGCCTCTACAACCTTCATTGTCCCCTTCTTACCAAGCAAGTAACTGACAAAAAATTAAACAATCCATGGCTCACAAGTGGCATTCTCAACTCAATCAACAAGAAACATGAATATGAAAAGAAAGTTAGGATTGGCCTAGTTTCAAAGGAAGTAGCTAAAAGGTACTCATCAATGCTTACCAGTATCATAAGAAAGGCAAAACTTGCATATTATGTGAATAGATTCAATGAAGCAAAAGGCAACATGAAAAGCACTTGGAAAACTATCTCTAGTATCCTAGGAACTAAACAACACTCACATAACCAAATAAAACTCTACAAGGATGGGGGTATACCGTCAACTGACTTAGAAATGGCAAATGAATTTAATAGTTTCTTTTCATCGGTTGGTGCTAATCTTGCCAGTAAAATCCCACAGACTCAGACACATATTAACACATATCTCTCAGGCAGCTATCCAAACTCTCTTCTCCTTTCACCAATCAGCCCGGCAGATGTTGTGTCCATCATACATTCTCTAAAAACCAAGGCAGGGAACACCAGTGAAATTCCGTCCATTGTGTACAAGAGAGCCTCCCATGCCCTTGCCCCACCCATAGCACTACTGTTCAACAAATCTATAGAGTATCACACCTTCCCTGATATCCTCAAAAAAGCAAGAGTAACGCCAGTCCATAAAGGAGGCAATCCGGCGGACATAAACAATTATAGACCAATATCAAATCTACCCATTCTATCAAAAATATTTGAAAAAATTATTTACAAACAGCTCTATTCCTACCTCGTAAAATTCGACATACTCAGCCCCTGCCAGTTTGGCTTCCGGTCCCAAAAGAGCACCAACGATGCAATCATTAGTCTCCTTGACATTATCTACTCAGCCCTTGACAAAAGTGAGTTTCCGATTGGACTCTTCATTGACCTAAGAAAAGCCTTTGATACTGTTAATCACAACTACCTCTTACTTAAACTCCAGCATTATGGAATCCGAGGCCTTGCCCTTGACTACATCCGATCCTATCTTAGTGACAGACACCAATATTACATCACTCGGTACCCCTACTTAAATCTCTGAATATGTTAGACATTAAGTCACTGCACATTCTCTCATGTGTATTATACATATATAAAACGCTAAACTATAATGCCAATCCTGATTTCAAAAGCTTCATAGAAGGTTGTATCAGAACCCATGAGCATCACACCAGAAATAAATACAGTTTTGATATTCCTAGAGTACGACTTAATCAAACTAGAAATGCTCTACAAATCAAGGGGCCCAGAATGTGGAATGACCTTCCCAACCATGTTAAAGACTGTACCTCTCTCAACCAGTTAAGTTAAAAGCGAAGCTATACCTAATAAATTCCCTGTAACCTACCTTACCCTTCTATTGTCAACCAATGTCTGTTTTTTTCTTTAAAGAGCGCTGTTTGTCGACATAATTGTATTTGTGCTGCTTTTTCATCTATGTTTTCATTTCTTGTTTTCATTCTACTCATTATGCTCAATTTGTATTAAGCTTGTCATTTAAGTTTATCATGCCCGAAACGCTTTGCGTAATAGTGGCTTTAGGCATTGTATGTACTAGCTATACCTATAAGTTAAACAATCCTTGTAAATATTTATTGTATGTATGTACCTTACCTAAATAAAATTGTATTGTATTGTATTGTATTGTATTGTAATATGTAACCATCAATGATACAACTTCTTCCACTCTACCAATTACCGTTGGAGTGCCACAGGGCAGCATCTTAGGACCTCTTCTATTTCTTATATATATAAACGATCTGCCTAATGTCTCTAATATTCTCAAACCTATATTGTTTGCTGACGATACTACCCTTATCTATTCAAACCTCAACCCACATACACTAAATAATGTTGTGAATAATGAATTAAAAAAAGTCCACTTATGGATGTCAACGAACAAACTAACATTAAACGTCGAAAAGACTTACTACATCTTATTTGGAAGCAAATCATCAAATGCAATTCAGCTACAGATAGACAACATTAACATCAGTAATAAAAATGATGGCAAGTTTCTTGGCCTATTCCTAGACAAGAGACTCAACTTCAGCACCCACATTCAACACATAACTAAGAAAGTCTCTAAGACAGTTGGTATACTCTCCAAAATCAGATATTATGTTCCTAACTCTGCTCTCCTCTCACTATATTATGCACTAATCTACCCCTATCTTAATTATGGTATCTGTGCATGGGGGTCTACCACTGCAAACCACCTTAAGCCCATCATCACACAGCAAAAATCTGCTATCAGAATAATAACTAACTCTGCTTTCAGACAACACTCAGCTCCCTTGTTTAAATCCCTAAACTTGCTAAATATTAACTCCCTCCACACATTCTCTTGTGTCAACTACATTTACAAAACCCTGTTCTTAAATGCAAACCATGCTCTGAAACTCTCCCTGGACAGATGTAATAGGACCCATTATCACCACACCAGAAATAAATATCTCTTTGATATCCCCAGGGTCAAACTTAATCTGTGTAAACACTATGCAAATTAAGGGACCTAGTCTATGGAACTCACTCCCTAGTGAATTGAAAAACTGTAAAACTTTTGCCTTATTTAAAAGCAAAACCAAAAAGTACCTAACTTCATCTTCTTAGTTTCCTACACTGAGCTTTAAATTTGCTCTGTACCTAGTGTTACCCAATCTCCTAATTTTTATGTAATATCAAACAACCTTATCATTGTGTTCATTGCTGTCTTCTTTTATGTGCTAGCCATATGCTGTATTGTGACTACCAATTTTTGTCAACTACCATTCAAGCTGTCATTGCAATCAATCTTATATTGTTTCTGCTGTATTGTGCCTACCAATTTGTTGTCAACTACCATTTTAAGCTGTCATTGCAATCAATCTTAGCTACCTATGTGCTTTAATATACTGTACCTACAATTTTCTCTCATCTTTTTTTTTCATTCCATGTAATCTGTTATCATTTTTTTGTCTATAAATTTTGCAAGTATTTACCTCCTTAAAATTTTCTTAGATTAAGGACCTGCCCGAAACGCTGCGCGTGCTAGTGGCTTTACAAGACTGTAATTACCATATTTGTATCCTCACATTCCTTATGTACATTCTTGTATATGCATAAATAAATAAAAAATAAATAAATAAGATAAAAACAAAGTACTACCATATTAACTCCACGTAACCTACCGCACCCCCAAAATGTCAACCCATGTCTACTTGAAACAATGCTGTTTGTTGACCAAATTGTATTTTGGCTTTTTTCTTCAATGTTTCCCCCCCCCCCCCTTTTTCATTTTTTTTCTTATTTTTTCTCAACACTATTTATGCTTTAATCTCAATTAGTATTAAGTTTTAGTCTTAGTGTTTTTCCTGCCCGAAACGCTTTGCGTAATAGTGGCTTTAGGCATTGTATGTACTAGCTCTATCTATAAATCCATCAACTTTTGTATCTCACCTTGTATGTATGTACTTTACCTGAATTAATATTTGTATTTATATTTGGAAGATGGAATATCATTTGCAAGGGATGACCCAATTGAAGAGAAGAACCTATTGAACTCAAGAGCAGTGTCAGAGGCTGAAAGCTAACCATCGTTATTGGAAAGGAGTGTTGGTTTGTTATTTAAAATCTTCTTTGATCCCAATATTTGTGAAATTGTGCTCCATGTTTTCTTAATGTTGCCCTTTGTTTGGGTAAATTTATCTTTGTAGTATTTAATTTTGGCTCTCCTAATTATTGTAGATAGCAATGATGAGTAATTCTTTGAAAATTCTTTGGAGACGATTCCTAACCTATACTTCTTCTCAAGGTCATGCTTTTTATTAATGGATTTAAGTATCCCCTTTGTAAGCCAAGGATTATTTAGCCTTTTAGTTGTGACTTGTTTCGTTAGCATAGGACAGTGGGTGTTATAAAGGTTGAGAGTTTTTTGAAGAAAAGATTGCAATGCTAGGTTGATGTCCCCTATGTTACCTAATTCGGACTCCCAGTTGACACTATCAGCAGCCGCTATAAAATTGCTTATGGCAGTTTCATTGTGCAGCCTAAAGCTTATCTCCCTTATCTCTAGAGGTGGTTGTTAATATTAGTTAGGAGAAATGTGGGGTAATGGTTTGTAGTGCTATCGATGATTATACCTGAAGTAAGCGAAGAGGTTATGTTGGTCCAGATGTGATCTAGAGTCGTGGCAGTACTATCAGTAATTCTAGTAGGTCTAGTGATTAAGGGTATGAGGAAGCAGGACTTCATACAGTTGAGGAAGTTGGCAGCAGTAGGGTGTTCAGGCTCGCAGAGGTCAATATTAAAGTCCCCTGCGATAAATAGATGGTTTTTGTTCAGTCTGTTATCGAGTATTAGATTTCTAGGGTTTGAGTTGAATTCGGACACATCAGTGTTAGGAATTCTATAGACTGCTCCAACAGTCAGGACAGACTCAGTACCCTTGACTCTGAAACTGGCGAAGATATACTCCCCACAGCAGTCTCTAGTTCTAATTACTTTTAAGCATGTTAGTTCTTGGTGGTAGTAAAGAGCAGTACCACCACCACCTCTCTAAATTGGTCGACAGTTGTGAATTGCCGAGTAGTTAGGCATGTTAAAGAGTTGAGTAGTATCCTATCCTCTTTTAACCACGTTTCAGTAAGTATATTAAAAGAGAATTTGTTGTTAATAGTTTCAATCAAGGCATTAACATCATCGAAGTGTTTGCTAAGTGATCTTACATTCAAGGTAATTACAGAGATATTGTGATTATGTGTTAATACATTGTTTACATCATGTGCTGTAAAATATCTGCAATTTTGATCATTAAAGTGATGATTGTCAAAGATAGTGGATAAGAGGTTTAGTTCTGGGTCTATACTTGTTTGCATAAGAAGGCTGGTTGTAGGAAAACAAGGCAAGAATGGCAATTACAAAACAAAATTTTGATATAAAAGGGGGGAAAATTAAAATATAAACAAGACCTATACAAGACAAACACAAAATGAACAAAAAAAAAAAAGAAAATTGAGGTAGATTGCTTACAAGTACTCTCAGGTAAACTGTAAGTAATAATTTGCATTTTGAGACAGGCAAAGCCAGGGGTACAATGGAGTAAGGGAGTATGGCGAGGCTAGGCAACCTAGGTAATAAATGAAAGCAAAGAAAAAGTTGAATAATAAACATAGGCAAGTTTAATCTAATGATTATTAACTATAAATAGTTTAGTTATGATCCTAAAATTAATAAGAACTAAAGAAAATGTTAATGCACTCAATTAACTAAGTCCAATATATGACTAATATAAATTAAATTAAAATTTACTTAAAAAAAGTGTAACAAAGAGACTTAGGATACATAGCCCGCACTAGGTGACAGGGGGGGGGGGGGTTAATTATGTTGACTCAATGAGAGGGATAATAAGGCGAGACAAACCACATTGGGAGAGGAAAGTGTTGAAGTTATCCTCATTAGCAATTGTAAACATTTTACCTCCTGAGGTCTTTCTCACTTTAATCACGCCATCTCTAACGAAACACTGATGAATCGCATCTGGGTTTTGATGACGGATTTGACGCAGGCGGTGGAGGAGTTGCTGTCTTTTTCTAGTCAAGCACTCGTTGATGTAGATTCCCTTTCGTTGGGATGCAGCTGTCCGGACAAGATGTGATTTTATGGACTGGGAAGCTAGCTTGAGGCGAATTTTTCGCTCGTTTAGACCTGATAGATTCTTTTTGCCTACTCTGTAGGCAGCAATAATGTCGGTTTTATTTAGAGTGACACGCAATTCGTCTTTTATGAGAGCATGAACTATTTCAATACACTTTTCACCTTCACGTTCCACAGGAATATTTTGGGACGACACAATAACATAGTCAAGCAGCTTTTGCTGGTCCTGTTCATCCTGGGAGATGGAATGTTGGGCAGATGACACATTTGCAGATGACACTAAGATCTATGATAAAGAAGGAAGTGAAAGTGATATTGAGACCTTACAAAGAGATCTACATGAACTCCACCAATGGTCAGATGACTGGCAAATGCTCTTTAATGTCGATAAATGCAAGACCTTGCCTGTAGGGCATAACATTCCACGTCACAACTACCAAATTGCCCACACTACCTTACAACAGATAGATGAAGAATGCGACATTGGAATCAGAATCCATCATTCACTAAAAGTTGCACAACAAGTGGGAGCGGCAGTAAAAAAAAGCGAACCAAACCTTGGGAATAATCAAGCGTGCCTTTACCTTCAAGGAAATTAAAGTAGTCCTTCAATTGTATAAGTCCTTGAAGCCCTTGAACTGAATGGTTACTGGTGGTTATGGTTAGGACTGGACTGGTGGTTAGTAACCCTTGAACTGAATGGTTACTGGTGGGAACTGAATGGTTACTGAACAGAACTGAAGCCCTTGCCAATATGGCTTCAGACCCAAAAAAAGCACTAACGATGCACTTATTAGTATGCTTAACTCGATTCATACAGCTCTAGATAAAAATGAGTTCCCTGTTGGGTTGTTTGTGGACCTGCGTAAAGCTTTTGCCACTGTCAACCACCAAAACCTTCTTCTTAAATTACATCATCATGGAGTCAGAGGACACTCCCTACAATACCTCAAATCCTACCTTACTGACAGGCTCCAATATGTTTCTGTGAATAATACAATTTCTCCCACCCTACCCATCAACATTGGTGTTCCCCAGGGCAGCATACTTGGCCCTCTCCTCTTTCTCATCTACATTAACGACCTTCCAAATGCCTCCCAACACCTCAAACCAATTCTATTTGCTGACGACACAACCTTCATTTACTCCAGTCCTGATCCCCTTGCTCTAAATGCCACAGTAAATACTGAGCTAAATAAAGTCCATCTGTGGCTAACTGCCAACAAACTCACCCTTAACATTGACAAAACCTTCTATATTCTGTTTGGCAATAAATCCTCTAATCAAATAAATCTCAAAATAAACAATACCCAAATTTGTAACAAATTAGATGGCAAATTCCTTGGCATTCTCATTGACCACAAGGTTAATTTCCAGGGACACATTCTAAACATCAAAAAAAGTTTCAAAAACTGTGGGCATTCTTTCTAAGATCAGATATTATGTACCACGCCCTGCCCTGGTGACTCTCTATTACTCCCTTATCTATCCATATCTCAACTATGGTATTTGTGCTTGGGGCTCTACTACCCAAAATCACTTACGTCCTCTAATAACTCAACACAAAGCTGCTATTAGGACAATATCCAATTCTGGCCCCAGACATCACTCGGTACCCCTACTTAAATCTCTGAATATGTTAGACATTAAGTCACTGCACATTCTCTCATGTGTATTATACATATATAAAACGCTAAACTATAATGCCAATCCTGATCTCAAAAGCTTCATAGAAGGTTGTATCAGAACCCATGAGCATCACACCAGAAATAAATACAGTTTTGATATTCCTAGAGTACGACTTAATCAAACTAGAAATGCTCTACAAATCAAGGGGCCCAGAATGTGGAATGACCTTCCCAACCATGTTAAAGACTGTACCTCTCTCAACCAGTTAAGTTAAAAGCGAAGCTATACCTAATAAATTCCCTGTAACCTACCTTACCCTTCTATTGTCAACCAATGTCTGTTTTTTTCTTTAAAGAGCGCTGTTTGTCGACATAATTGTATTTGTGCTGCTTTTTCATCTATGTTTTCATTTCTTGTTTTCATTCTACTCATTACGCTCAATTAGTATTAAGCTTGTCATTTAAGTTTATCATGCCCGAAACGCTTTGCGTAATAGTGGCTTTAGGCATTGTATGTACTAGCTCTACCTATAAGTCAAACAATCCTTGTAAATATTTATTGTATGTATGTACCTTACCTAAATAAAATTGTATTGTATTGTATTGTTGTAAGTCTCTGGTGCGCCCCCACCTGGATTTTTGCATACAGGCATTGAAACCTTATCTTCAGAAAGACATAGCTGCTCTGGAGACACCGGGCAACACCGGGCAACAAAAATCGTACCAGAGCTTAGTCATCTCTCGAATCAGGAAGGGTTGAGGGCCACTGGCCAAACAACACAGTAAACCAGGCATGACAGGGCAGAGCTCATCGAAACACTTAAAATACTCAACAATTTGGACGATGTTGATCCGGACACTTTCTTCAAAAGGTCAGATGTAACACGAATGAGGAGCAACGGATTCAAGCTCAACAAGCCACAATGTAGGACAGAAAACAGGAGAGGCTTTTCACCCGTATGGTGGTAAACCCGTGGAACAGCCTACCCGTCAAAGAGTCGGTAAGGTAAACGCCAAAACTCTACTGGGTTTTAAAATACAGATAGAAAAGATCGTCCAGGCAAATGGGTAGGACCTTTGACAAGCCGCCAACTTCCTGTCCTCGTTGAGGCCACCAATATTAGTGTCTCAAGTAAATTAAACGTCGGCAAAGATCAGTAACCAAAGAAAATGGGAAGAGCGACGTGGCGAGTAACCGAGCGAGCGAGTGACGTCATCACAACAAAGGTGGATAGACGTGTCCAAGACTCGTGAGGTTCGGTCCACAATACCCGCCAAATTGTCCCTCCCACAGTACTATCAGGACACTTGTGGCAGTGTAAGTGTGTGGTAAGGCCACACCGCTGAAAACATTGAGGATATACCACGAGGGAGAGACAAAACTGTTGAAGGAAGGAGTCACTGGCTCCACCTGACCACCTTGTTCCTCGCACTCTCGTCATCCTCCGTAAGTACTTGAGTGCATTACCTGCTTGATGGGGTTCTGGGAGTTCTACTTCCCAAGCCCGGCCCGAGGAAAGGCTCGACTTGTGAGAGTTTGGTCCACCAGGCTGTTGCTTGGAGCGGCCCGCAGGGCCACATACCCACCACAGCCTGGCTGATCCGGAACTTCTCTTAGAAAACAGTCCAGTTTTCTCTTGAAGATGTCCACGGTTGTTCCGGCAATATTTCTTATAGTCACTGGGAGAACGTTGAACAACCGTGGACCTCTGATGTTTATACAGCGAAGAGTTAGGGGTGACATGATAGAGGTTTACAAGTGGATGAATGGACACAACAAAGGGGATAGTAATAGGGTATTAAAAGTATCAGCACAAGACAGAACACGAAACAATGGGTATAAATTGGATAAATTTAGATTTAGGAAAGACTTGGGTAAATACTGGTTTGATAACAGGGTTGTTGATTGTTGATTTGTGGAACCAATTACCGCGTAATGTGGTGGAGGTGGGGTCCCTCGATTGTTTCAAGTGTGGGTTGGACATGTAAATGAGTGGGATTGGGTGGTTATAGATAGGAGCTGCCTCGTATGGGCCAATAGGCCGTCTGCAGTTGCCTTTGCTCTTATGTTCTTATGTTCTCTGATTGTGCCTATGGCACCTCTGCTCCTCACTGGTTCAATCCTGCATTTTCTTCCATATCATTCACTCCAGTACGTTGTTATTTTACTGTGTAGATTTGGGACCTGGCCCTCCAGTATTTTCCATGTGTATATTATTTGGTATCTCTCTCGTCTCCTTTCTAGAGAGTACATTCGGAGAGCTTTGAGACGATCCCAATAATTTAGGTGTTTTATCTCAACGATGCGTGCCGTATATGTTCTCTGTATTCCCTCTATTTCAGCAATCTCTCCTGCTCTGAAGGGGGAAGTGAGTACTGAGCTTTCTGCTCCACCATTGTCTGCTCCAACATTGTCTTACACCCCCAACATACAATTGTTAATAACAAAAATAATAAAAATTTATTTAGGAAAAGTACATACATAGTTGCAGAGTTACAGTACAAACATTCTGTTTGATTTAAAGATGGAGGTAGTACATACAATACCTAAAGCCACTAGTACGCATAGCGTTTCGGGCAAATTGAGGTGGGGAAAAAAAAACACTTAGACTAAAGCTTAATAGTAATTAAGCTTAAAGTATAAATGCATTGAAATAAAAAATAAAAATAATAAAAGATGAAAAAAGGGGGGGAACATGGTAGAAAATAGCCAATATACAAGTTGGTCAAAAAACAGCATGTTTTTTCCTTCAACAAAAATGTTGGGGTATGGAAATAAGACTATGGAATTGTTAGAGGTGTGGACGATGGCCAGTGGAATTGTTGGGGTAAATTATGTGCCTGGCATTGTTGGGGTGTGGACATTGGCCTATCGAATAATGATAACTTTTATAATATTAATAATAATAATGAGAAATTCCACTGGGACTGTGTAGTGTTGCAAACCCATGACCAAGGCATTGCCAGCTGCATACTCTACTACTGTACCACCACTGACTTTCTTACAATCGGATTTCTACTGATATCACAGGAAGTCTGTGATATCCTGATATCACAGTCCTGAAGCCAGTCCAAGTTTTATGTAAGACCCCAAGCACTCAGGTGAAGGATAAAGTACTGTAGTTCAACACTGTATGCACAACTTCAGATACACAGAAAATCACACTAAGGTGATATACATCAATGAACAATCCACTGAGGCTGTGAGGTAATGCAAACATTGCAGGTTTGCATCATCTCACAGCCCGAGGGAATTTTCTCATTGATGTACAGTATATCACTTTAGTGTGATTTTCTGTGTAAATAATAATAATAATATTATTTATTCAAAAGATTGTGTGTACAAAAAACATAAGAATATTGTTCAATTGAAGGGACAGAAGTTACACATACTAATGAAGCCACTATTACGCAAAGCGTTTCGGGCAAAATTAATAATAATATAGAAATTTTTTAATTAAAGTTGTGACGGGATAAAACACTTAATACTATTAGAGAAGTAAGCTAACAAAATGAGAATGTTCAAGGAAAATACAAAATTAGTACAAAGAAGGTGATACTTAAGGATGACAAGCATAGACTATTACATTATGGAGTCAGTAGTTCTAGCAACAGTACAGTAGTTTATTTACATTAATTATAGAATGGAAATACAAGGTGTAATTTAGAAAAGCAAGTGAACTGCTCCTCATAACATTTTCTTTGAACGTATCAGAACATAGAGTAACATACTATAATTTAAGGTTAATTTGGCCAACAGTTTCAAATAACCAAGATCATAAAGGACACGAGTAAACACTTTATCAAAGAAATGCATGAAATTAGATGACATTAAATGTAGACAGTAAATGTAGAATTAAATGTGTGTACTCGCTTGAATGAACTATATGGGGCATAGCCGATTCATTCCAGTGTGGAATTCATTCCATCCGTTCGGCCCCAGCAACCCCCTCTCCCCCCCCCCAAAAAAAAAAATACAATCACATTAATACATATGCCAGTCCACATTTGCCTTATGAAAAATTTAAATAATAAAGAATTTGTATTGCAATGAAATAAATTGATATTGCACGTTACAGTACTGTACTTACCCTACCAGTTGAGTTTTGTAGTGCAAACTTTGTTAGATTTAATATCCTGAGAGTGCCACACATATGAATATAAATTGTTTAAAGAACAGTAACTTTTCTAACAAATGTACATTATACACTACAGTCTGTACATAAAGTACAGACCAGCAAGCATAAGAAATATTGCCGGAACAACCGTGGACATTTTCAAGAGGAAACAAGATTTATTCCTCCAAGGAGTGCCGGACCAACCGGGCTGTGGTGGGTATGTGGGCCTGCGGGCCGCTGCAAGCAACAGCCTGGTGGACCAAACTCTCACAAGTCAAGCCTGGCCTCGGGCCGGGCTTGGGGAGTAGAAGAACTCCCAGAACTCCATCAACCAGGTATCACTAGAATCACAGTACTGCAGTACACTTATATCATATAAACTACACTTTGTACATTTAATGTCATTAGAACTGTGCTGTACAGCTCAATTGGTACTCCCAGGTAAGTTATGGCTAGTGCTGGGTGCTGGTCTAGTGGCCTGGGCATCCTCAGAAGGTGTGTCCTTGCTAGTGCTGGGTGCTGGTCCAGTTGCCTGGGCATCCTTGGAAGGTGAGTCCTTGCTAGTGCTGGGTGCTGGTCCAGTTGCCTGGGCATCCTCGGAAGGTGAGTCCTTGCTAGTGCTGGGTGCTGGTCCAGTTGCCTGAGCATCCTTGGAAGGTGAGTCCTTGCTAGTGCTGGTCCAGTTGCCTGAGCATCCTCGGAAGGTGAGTCCTTGCTAGTGCTGGGTGCTGGTCCTGTAGGCCTACTGTGAAACCATACCAAAAACTTTTGAATCTTAGTTTGTTTCTTTGTTGTGAGCTTCATTACAATATCTTTCATAATATATAGTTTCAGTTAAATATCATATATCTTATTATATACATATCTTTCAGTTAAAGCCTGTTTCATCTGTTTTGTACACTTAAAATCAGCTTAGATTATTAGATATCATGTGCTCAGAAAGTTTATGCTTATATGGATTAGCACTTCCAACATCTGCACTTAATGCCTCGCCACAAATTTTCTTGTTAATGATGCATTGCCTCTCTTTAAATCAACATACCTATTCTGTGCTAGCCTTGAAATTGTCTATGTTTAACTTCACAGCAAGTCTTTCAGCTGCATTTCTAATAGAATTAACTTACAAATTGTTTTATTTAAAATATTATTATTGTTAGTTTGAAGTTTTATACAGTACAGTTCTGTATTAACCTTTAAGCTGTGCATGGCATACATATTTATTTATTTATTTACAAGAAGATATATTCGGGGGTTAACAGAGAATTTAGAAATTAAGTTAAATTATCATTCTTGTAAAGCCACTAGCACGCATAGTGTTTCGGGACCATATACACCATATTTCGGGAGCATATACGACAGGACCTGATGGCAAAGTTCAGTTTCTCAAATTTGCTCTAATGCTTTCCATTTTTTTGTGCATACTAGCAAATCCTGCAACATTGTCTAAATGATCACAAACGTAACTTAAAAGATAAGAAAATAAAAAATAATTATAAAATTGAATATTGAGAACATCAGATTTTAAAATTAGCTGCAAAAATATAAACTATCACTAATTATTCCTTTGGTGTTATTATGCTCTCAGAATAGTATATGATCTTCATTTTCATAGATTTAGAATGTATGTTTTCAGTTTAGTTTACTGTAAAAAAAATTGTCAATGTGGCTTTTGAATTATATGCCACACTTAGAAAAAAATTGATAACTCCAAACATTTAGGGTTTGGGAAAAATCCATTCTAATAGGATTGTAAAAGAGACAGCTGAGCACATTTTTTGTAAAAATGGTGAGAATCGGTCAGAAACTGGATTTTTTAAAACTGACTCTAAAGTTGAAACTCTAGTTTTAGAGATAATTGAAGTTGAAGTTATCGACAATGAATAATTTAGTTCTTATTCATTAATTTACTTATATGTTTTATTAAAGGTTGTTTGGCATTCGTTCTCGAATATGTGAAACTTTTAGGTCAATATGTGTTGTAATGAGGTCAAGAAAAAATACCCCCCCCCCAAAGAAATAAAATATAGGGATTAACTAGGGATTTAGGGGATAAAAATGTATTCTGTATAAAAGTTATAAAACCCTAATCTGGTCCCTAATCATCAAAACCACCTAAAGATACAAAGAAAATAGAATTTGAAATCTGAAAAACTGTCAAAAAATTCAGTCCCAAGTTCTGCCAGAACTTGGGACCAATTTCATTCTATCTTGACATAGTTAGGGATGGGTATGCACTCTCCAGGATGTAGAGGTTACAACAAAATCAGATAATAAACAAAGGAGACAAAAAAGAAATGGACATTGGTAAAAGTAACAGATATTAACATTAGGCAATGCTTTTTTCTGGGGGGAGCCCCGTCGGCTCCCCAGAGCTTTACCGGCTGATATGCTAATGTCAGACTTTGGCATCAGTCATGTGTATGGAGTTCTAGGGCCTACCGGGGACCACGGCTAGAACCTGGCCCCCTCAGAGAGGCAAGGGGAGCAATGGCCTATAGAAACCCCCATGGTAGGAAGCATTCTATGTCTGCCATCAACCGGGTCAAGCATCCAGAAAGGTAAGCATTCCAAAGCAAACCCCTATTCTGGTGAAAATTGCTACCTAAAGCCGAACTAGTGGATAGAACTCAACAGAAAACAAGGAAACTAGTATGACGTCATATGTCGCTGCGCCGCTGTCTGCGCAGCTCCCCCCTCCCCGGGAGGGGGAAGGGGGAGCCCCAAACCTCCCACGCCGGCTATCCACCCATCAGTTCTTCGGCTGATGCTATAGCCACCGGTTATGTGCTCTGGCTCCAGTGGTTGTTTCAGCACTGTACCTAGAGTGTGGTGTCTGTTTTCTAGGTGGTGCGTGAGCCGGGAGTGATTCTCCAGTACTCGGGCTGCATGCGCCTAGGGTTCCCTTCCCTAGGTGCCCTGTAAGTACTGCCCTTGGGGCTTGGGGCCGCCTTCCACAAGTTTCTTGGGTCCTGCCCCTGCTTGGCCGTTTACTGCTTGGTTTTCGGCCGCTCTTTGTGTGCTTGGGTGTTCTGTCTCCCTTGTTCGCCTTAGAGTAAGGGGCAGTTTTTGCACTGGTGGGGCGCAGGGTACTGTGCAGCTTGTCTTTACCAATCATAGCGGCCGGCTCTGTTCCGCTTGGGTACGCTGTCCTCTTGCGGGGTTTTCTTTTTCTTTTTGTTTATCTACCTGGTGAAGGGGGGGTCTGCCTTCGTTCTTGCCCCTTGTGTCCCTTGTATTCTGAGTATTTTCTGGTGGTACCCCCTGCTAGGTCCCCGTGAGTGTACACGTCCCGGGGGTTCAGCTCTTAGAAAGTTGTTTGGTAGCTTTGGGTGCCGGTTAGCAGTGATTACCTGAGTGCGAGTCCTTTTTATAGTAAACGCTCGGGACCCTGGGAAACCCCTGGGGGCGCGCGGGTCCGATGGATGTGACCCCAGAGTCCCCCCCTCGCTTCCAGCGAGTTTGAGGGTTGCTCTCACCCTTTGTCTCTGGGTGACTCTCTGTTTTGCCTCCGTCTGCTGCCTGTGGGGTCGGTGACACCTTCGACCCGGAGTCCTGCGAGTTTGGTTGCTCGTTGTGGCTCGGTTACCCAGTTGTGCTGACAAAGCGGGTGCGGGCAGCAGGGGCGTTGCACTTGAGCCTTGGTGGTGGCAACGTTCTCGTGGTTTCCTCCCCGGGAGCCCCGGGGCTGCCCCGTTGTAGTTCGTTTTGGGACTTGGGGGTGTTGGTTGCTTCGGTTCCATCCATGCCCCCTTGTCTTTCCCGTGGATCACCCTTCCTGCCTGCATCCGGTTCCTTACCGTCTGTAGGTTCGGGGCGGGGTTTTTGATGGTGTTGAGACTTGGGCAGTCTCGGGGAATTCCCCTTCCGGGGTAGTGACAGGGGCATTTGAGCCTGTTCCTCCAGCCGTGTTATATGAGTCTGCCAGTGGGGTCCCTTCCTAAGTGTTTTCACGGCTGCCCCGGTTTTCTGGTACGGCCGGGGCTTTGGGGGAACGGCTCGGCCCCTGTCGTGTAGGTTCCCGGGGCTGGGGAGGGGCTGACTTGGGGGGCCTTTGCCCCGTTCGACCCCGTGGTTTTTTTTTTTATCCCCCTCTAGGCGGGGCTTGTGGTTACGCGGAGTGGGGTCTTTCCTCCCCACTCGCCGTACGTGCTGTTGGGCGTTGGCCCCTCCCCGGGCTCGGTTCCTTGGCCTTTGAGTCGGTTAGTTCCGTCCTGTGGGTGGATGTTTCCTCCCACCCTTTTTTGTGACGGTGTTTTCGTCATGTTTCCCCGTTCGATGGGGTTCTACGTGACTTCTGATCTCAGGTGCGCCTGCGCCTTTGTATGCCTTCGGGACTAGTGTTGGCTTCTGTGTTCTCGAGGGTTCGGGAAGGTTTTTCGCTACTTCCTGCATTATTGGTACGTCTGTCGGCTCCTCGTCCTTGTCGCCGTTTTGGGCTACTTGTGAGCCGGTTGGGCTACTTGTGAGCCGGTTGAGCTACTTGTCGCTCTGTCGGGCTACTTGTCGCTCTGTCGGGCTACTTGTCGCCCTGTCGGGCTACTTGTCGCCCTGTCGGGCTACTTGTCGCCCTGTCGGGCTACTTGTCGCCCTGTCGGGCTACTTGTCGCCCTGTCGGGCTACTTGTCGCCCTGTCGGGCTACTTGTCGCCCTGTCGGGCTACTTGTCGCCCTGTCGGGCTACTTGTCGCCCTGTCGGGCTACTTGTCGCCCTGTCGGGCTACTTGTCGCCCTGTCGGGCTACTTGTCGCCCTGTCGGGCTACTTGTCGCCCTGTCGGGCTACTTGTCGCCCTGTCGGGCTACTTGTCGCCCTGTCGGGCTACTTGTCGCCCTGTCGGGCTACTTGTCGCCCTGTCGGGCTACTTGTCGCCCTGTCGGGCTACTTGTCGCCCTGTCGGGCTACTTGTCGCCCTGTCGGGCTACTTGTCGCCCTGTCGGGCTACTTGTCGCCCTGTCGGGCTACTTGTCGCCCTGTCGGGCTACTTGTCGCCCTGTCGGGCTACTTGTCGCCCTGTCGGGCTACTTGTCGC
The DNA here is from genome assembly GCF_040958095.1 of Procambarus clarkii. Taxonomy (NCBI): domain Eukaryota; kingdom Metazoa; phylum Arthropoda; class Malacostraca; order Decapoda; family Cambaridae; genus Procambarus; species Procambarus clarkii. The sequence goes on along the minus strand of NC_091186.1, from coordinate 36,009,640 downwards.
CCTGTCGGGCTACTTGTCGCCCTGTCGGGCTACTTGTCGCCCTGTCGGGCTACTTGTCGCCCTGTCGGGCTACTTGTCGCCCTGTCGGGCTACTTGTCGCCCTGTCGGGCTACTTGTCGCCCTGTCGGGCTACTTGTCGCCCGGTCGGGCTACTTGTCGCCCGGTCGGGCTACTTGTCGCCCTGTCGGGCTACTTGTCGCCCTGTCGGGCTACTTGTCGCCCGGTCGGGCTACTTGTCGCCCGGTCGGGCTACTTGTCGCCCGGTCGGGCTACTTGTCGCCCGGTCGGGCTACTTGTCGCCCGGTCGGGCTACTTGTCGCCCGGTCGGGCTACTTGTCGCCCGGTCGGGCTACTTGTCGCCCGGTCGGGCTACTTGTCGCCCGGTCGGGCTACTTGTCGCCCGGTCGGGCTACTTGTCGCCCGGTCGGGCTACTTGTCGCCCGGTCGGGCTACTTGTCGCCCGGTCGGGCTACTTGTCGCCCGGTCGCCGGTCGGGCTACTTGTCGCCCGGTCGGGCTACTTGTCGCCCGGTTGGGCTACTTGTCGCCCGGTTGGGTTCCTTTTTGGGCTCTTTGCTGCTTTGGCCGGTTTTATTGTTCCTGCTTCCTCTTTTGGCTACTTTTCTAGTGCAGTAGTCCTGGTTGGCGCCTTCCCGCAGTGAGGGTTGTGCGGTTCGGCCAGCGTGTCATGCGCATGCGCCGTGGAGTTTGTTTTGGTCTGGGCGGTGTTTCAGTGCTGGTGTTTTGTGTCCTTTTTGCTACGGTGCTTCGCCTCTCGTTCTTCCCCTCTCGTTCTTCCCCTGGCTGCGGTATGTGCCCCTTCGCTCCGGGGGTGTCCTGGTTCCCAGTTGTGGGGAGGACGCCGCGGTTTTCCCTGTGTCATGGGTGTGGGCCGCCTCCTTCGCCTCTCCCTGCTCTCCTGCGGGTCCGGCAGGGTCCGGCTCTGGCGTCTTCACCTGGCGGTGCTCCCAGGTTCTTCTGGGCACGGTTGAGTCATGTCAAGTTCATGCCACAATTCGCCAGGTGAGTTTCTGCGGTTTGGCGTCTTTTGGCCAGGCGCTGGATGCGTTGTTGTTTATATACCTGTCTTTATTTAGGTATATTTTTGTACGACTGAGACCGTTCGCACACCAGTGACTGTCCCTTTTTCAACCCTTCCTGTCCCCCTCATGTGCATGTCCAACCCATGCTGGAGTCATTCAGGGGACCCACCTTTTTTCATTTTGTGAGGTGGGGGGTTGTAGGGTTGGTTCTGTACTCACCTGGTAAGGCTCCTGGCTGTGCTTGCAGGGTTTGAGCTCTGGCTCTTGGGTCCCGCCTATCTGGTAGAACTTGCGGGATAGTACCAGTGGAGTGCAGTGGTGCTATTGGCACATTTGGGGAACACTGTATTACCATCAGAGGTCTGTGCTTGTTACGCGACCTACTTGCGAGCATAAGCCTTCTTGCTGGTTCGATCGTGGACTTCCAGGGCACACTAGCCTGTTTTCGTATAGCAGTTCCAGCCCATCCTGGTTGTGGGGGTATGTGGGCCGGTGGGCCGCTCCTAGCAGCTGCCTGGTGGGCCACCCTCTGGCCGGTCTAGCCTGGCCTTGGGCCGGGCTTGGGGTGTAAAAGAGCTCCCAGCACCCCCATCCAGCAGGTATCGAGCGGGGTTTCTCTGCCGTCGGTCGCCTGGTGCAGATTTCTGGGCCTGCTGGGTTTTGTCGTGTCTCCGTTGGCCCTGTCTGGGGTCTGCCTGCTCCGTTTCTCTGCTTTTGCAGAAGGGAGTTGCTATTTACATGTTGCATGTTGCGGTGGTACCTGTTGCTGCTGCTGCACGTGTGCATTGGTACCGTGTTTCACAGTGGCGTGTCCTTGTTCCTGTGTCCGGTTGTGGTGTGGCACTTTGCTGCTGTTTTGTGCCTGGGGGTTTTCTGTCCCTGCCTGATTGTCCACCCCTGGTTGTTTTCCTGGGGTTTTTGTGCTTCTGCTCTTTCTTCCTGCCTCCTCTGCAGCAAGGGTGTTCTGCGTGTGTTCTTGGGCGTTTTTCAGTCTATGTCCTGTGATGTGCTTCTTTGCCTCGGTCTATTGCAGTTGTTCGTACCCCTTGGTTCGGGTACTGTTCTGGTGGCGACCGTTCCGCCTTCTTTGGTTTCCTAGCTTGGCGGGCTTGCATGCTTTGGGGAGTTTTTCTGTTCGGCAGACGTTCCATCTCCTTGTGCCGCCTGGGTTTCAGTGGTCGCGCCCGAGATCTTCCCATGGCTCCGCCTTTTCCTGGGCTCGGAGAGGCCTTGTCGGGGCTGCTTATGTTCTGCCTCGCGGTCTCGCCTCCGGTTGGTGGTCGGGTGGCTTTGTGGTAGGTGTCCCACCTGCGTGCTTCTCTTGGCGGCAGTATGGGGTATTTTGGCGGTCCTTCCTTTTCCTGTCCCTTCTTACGTGGTTACTCTTGTTAGCTTGGTTTACTCTCGGCTTGGTTTTCTGGTGGGGGTTGGGGGCTGTCGTCTTGCCACATACTGTCGCCTCTTTTCGTGTGGCGCTGGCGGAGTCGCTTCATCTTGCTTTCGGTCTTGGTGTTGCTTCTGCACCGTTAGTAAGCTGTCTTGTGCGTCGTTTCACTCCGGCCTGTTCGTGCGCCGCTTGCACCATCCTGGTCTCTGGTCAGCGTGCTTCGTCTTCTCCTCGGTTGGTAGTGCCCCTTCGGTTCCGGTGTGTTTTTTCGTCGGCTCTTTCCTTTTGGCCTTTGCCTCTGGGGGTCGAGTCGCTGAGTTTTCTTGCTCCTTCGGTTTTAGTGTTTTGGTTGTTCAGTGGCAGCAATCTCCATCTTTTCTGGTGCGGGGTGGGGCTGCTACGTTCTGGAGGGGTCCAGGGTTTGTTGGTGCTTCATTGGTCGGGCCGGGGGGTGTGTCGTGTTTTGTGTTCAGTGGCGGCCCTCCGCTGTTGTTTGAGTGCCACGGCGTTTGGGTCCGGAGCGCGTTTTGCGTTGATCCGGTTCTGTTCTTCCCGGTTCGCGGGTGATGGTGTCCCGGGTGGTCAGCCGTGTTCTTGCGGCTAAGCTGCCTGTGTTCTTCCCTCATGCCTGTGGCGTTCGTGGCTTCGCTGCTCTTGCTGCCGTCTGGGCGACGTGGCCTTGCGGTCTTTCGGGCATGGATTTTTGGTGTTCGTGCGGGGGCCTTGCTGCTCGTTGTTCTCGTGTTGTTCCCGGGACTTTTTGGGGCTGTGGCTCCTTGGGTTAGCGTTTGCTGCCGGTTGTCTCGTTTCCGTGGGGGGTGCGTGGTGTCCGCCTCCCGGTTCTGTCCCTTTGACCTTCCTCTGTGGGTAGTTAGCTCCGGGGAGCCGACGGGGCTCCCCCCAGAAAACCAGCGTTGAATGTAATGAAACGCCATTTTCTGGGTGAGACCTGGAGGCTCCCCGGCAACCCTCCCTCCCTCCGGTCGGCGTTTTTCGCGTGTTTTGACATCCAGCCTCAGAACTGATGGGTGGATAGCCGGCGTGGGAGGTTTGGGGCTCCCCGTTCCCCCTCCCGGGGAGGGGGAGCTGCACAGACAGCGGCGTGGTGACGTATGACGTCATACTAGTTTCCTTGTTTTCTGTTGAAGAGTTCTATCCACTAGTTAGGCTTTAGGTAGCAATTTTCACTAGAACAGGGGTTTGTTTTGGAATGCTTACCTTTCTAGATGCTTGACCCGGTCGATGGCAGACATAGAATGCTTCCTACCACACGAGGGTTTCTATAGGCCATTGCTCCCCTTGCCTCTCTGAAAGGGCCAGGTTCTGGCCGTGGTCCCCGGTAGGCCCTAGAACTCCGTACACATGACTGATGCCAAAGTCTGACATTAGCATATCAGCCGGTAAAGCTCCGGGGAGCCTCCGGGTCTCACCCAGAAAATGACGTTTCATTACATTCAACGCTGGTTTTATGATATATAACAAAATAGAGCATGATAACATACTCATTATTATTGGTATTATTATGTATTTTTCAGCAATGCTATACAGGCACCAGCTTCATATCCACTTTGTGGATACTTCTTGCTACTATTCTTCTTTGTACATCGGACAAGTGCTTGCATCTCTTTATTACTGCATTATCCCTCAGTTCCAGTTAAATGGAGCTGTTCTCCTTTTTAATTTTTTTTAAATACATTTCTGAAAATATTGGGATGAAACTTTCATGACGCTTCAGCCAATAAGTTGGAGATTTGTATAACATTTAATATTAATTTTCACATAATTCAAATATTTTTTGCCCAGCCCCAGCTTTTACAGCCCAGGCTGTAGCAGCTTTAAGGTTAATGCACGTGGTTTGTATTACGTAGGCTGTTAGAGAGGGAGGGGAGGCAGCCGAGAACCCGCCCATACCCCCTTCCCCTTTCCTGCCCACCCTCCTTACTCCTGCCCACCCTCCTTATTGCTGCCCACCCTCCTTACTCCTGCCCACCCTCCTTATTCCAGCCCACCTTCCTTACTCCAGCCCACCTTCCTTACTCCAGCCCACCTTCCTTACTCCAGCCCACCTTCCTTACTCCAGCCCACCTTCCTTACTCCTGCCCACTCTCCATACTCCTGCCCACTCTCCATACTCCTGCCCACCCTCCTTACTCCTGCCCACCCTCCTTATTCCAGCCCACCTTCCTTACTCCAGCCCACCTTCCTTACTCCAGCCCACCTTCCTTACTCCTGCCCACTCTCCGTACTCCTGCCCACTCTCCGTACTTCTGCCCACTCTCCGTACTCCTGCCCACCCTCATTACTCCTGGCTACCCCCCTTTCTCCAGCCCACCCTCCTTACTCCTGCCCACCCTCTTTATTCCTGCCCACCCTCCTTATTTCTGCCCACCCTCATTACTCTTGCCCACCCTCCTTATTCCTGCCCACCCTCCCCACTCATGCCCACCCTCCTTACTCCTGCCCACCCTCCTTACTTCTGCCTACCCTCCTTACTCCTGGCCACCCTCCTTACTTCTGCCCACCCTCCTTACTCCTGCCCACCCTCCTTACTCCTGCCCACCCTCCTTACTCCTGCCCACCCTCCTTACTCCTGCCCACCCTCTTTATTCCTGCCCACCCTCCTTATTTCTGCCCACCCTCTTTACTCTTGCCCACCCTCCTTATTCCTGCCCATCCTCCCCACTCATGCCCACCCTCCTTACTCCTGCCCACCCTCCTTACTCCTGCCCACCCTCCTTACTCCTGCACACCCTCCTTACTCCTGCCCACCCTCCTTACTCCTGCCCACCCTCCTTATTTCTGCCCACCCTCCTTACTCCTGCCCACCCTCCTTACTCCTGCCCACCCTCCTTACTCCTGCCCCACCCTCCTTACTCCTGCCCACCCTCCTTACTCCTGCCCCACCCTCCTTACTCCTGCCCACCCTCCTTACTCCTGCCCCACCCTCCTTACTCCTGCCCCACCCTCCTTACTCCTGCCCACCCTCCTTACTCCTGCCCACCCTCCTTACTTTTGCTCAAAGCATAATACCTAAAAAAAATTATTAAATGTTTCTAAATATTTACTGTTTTGGTGGGAAAAATTTAGTCATAGAAACCTTAAATTTGTTTTATTTTGCCTTAATAGGTAATACTGCTTCCAGTCTCTGCTCAGCTACCCAGGACGATAGCAAACACAACTTCTGCCCATTAATGATGGTAAGGACAATTTTATTCTTACTGTACTACCAGTGTGTGTGTTTATCATGTTGATGTCAATATCCAGTGATTGTGAGTGTATTAATCAAGATATTTTCATTAACTAGTGTATTAATGTTGACATTGTCATTTACCAGTGATGGCGAGTGTATTAATTATAGTCATTACCCTGTGATGGTGAGTGTATTAATCATATTGGCATTACCCAGTGATGGTGAGTGTATTAATCATATTGTCATTACCCTGTGATGGTGAGTGTATTAATCATATTGGCATTACCCAATAATGTTGAGTGTATTAACCCTTGTGTTGCTAAGGGCTATTTGTCCCTTGTCACCCACAGGCGCATAAAAAAAAGAAAAAAAATCTTCCTAAACTGTTAATTTGTGTTCCCTGACCACAAGAGAGAGAAAAAAAATTAATCGTACATACAAATGACATAAATGAGCCGACAATATGAGTGATGACGTCACACCCTGCATGCTTGCTCATGCAAGGTGCTTCCCAGAGGCATTGCGCGCAGTCAGAATTGCCACAAGTTTATTTTTCCTGCATTATTTACAGTGTCTAGACATATTTTATCACAAATATTCACTAATTGTGTTGCATATAATGTTACTTCATGTTCAGTGGTAATAAATGTTACATACATTGAGTATACACATGCGCACAAAAATATTTTCCCATTATGCAATATAATATGTATTCACATTGTTCATTATTATATTTACACACATGCACGCACTATTTACAGGTTTTTGCACTATTATTGCACATTTAGAATTCTTGGGGAGAGTGGTAGTCATTGAAGCAGTTGACAGCACACAATGGGACTGCACACGCTTCACACCATGTTTGCACAAGTTTACGTTTCTGATCTCTTTTATTGTTCTACAAACTAAGGAATCACATTGGCCTATTGCACGCTTTCCAGCTGGTGGCAAATGTTTTAGTCTGTGTGCTTGAAAGCCCTCAATGTGAGTGAGCCTGGGTGTAGCAGCATGCTGCAACACTGGGTTCATGATGGGTCTTTGTGTGCCAGAAACATCTTTGCCAAACTTTGCTAATAACTGTGTCCCAAGTGTAAAAGCAAATGAACGGAAACTTGGTTCACGTCCAGTTTTCACCAGATACATATTATAGCTGTTCAGCATGCTTATGTCAACACATCGAAAAACACTTTTTTCGCCCACTTCAATGTTTTCCGCACTCACTCGACACTGCCCACCATCATGTCAGATTTATCAACAAAATGCATGTTGATATTATAGTCAAGAACACAATTTGGCTTATTGGTTCTTGCGTTACTCGGTTCACCTTGCCACTGTTCACCATTGTACCCTCATGAATGGTTGTCAGCAAGTTCACTTCTCTCTTGTCTTTCCACCTAACTGAGCGTATTTGATCACTTTTTCTTAGTTGGCAGTCACCAACTTCAAGCTTTTTGTCAAACACTGGCATTTCCCTTCTTCTTGGCTTTACTGTACCAAACAATCCAGTTCTATTTTAAATCAAGAACCTAGCTGGCAAGGGACTTGTATAGCAGTTATCCGGGTATAAAATGTGGCCCTTGTTCATCCATGGTACCATCAGTGACTTTACCACACTACCTGAGAAACCATGTTGGTCGTTACCGGGAATGTCTACATCACTAGCAGAATACAGAATCGTGTGTAACACATATCCTGTTTCACAGTCACAAAGAACAAAGAATTTCAATCCAAATCTGTTGCGTTTGGAGGGAATATACTGCTTGAATGCAACACGTCCTCTGAAAAGCACAAGGGAATTGTCAATCACCAGCTTCTGTGCTGGTACGTAGAAATCTCTGAACTTTCCAATCACTTCATTCATATAGTGCCTGACTCTCCAAAGTCTATCATCCTCTGTCCGGTCCTCATTACTTGCAAAATAAAGACACCTGAGGAGTATCTGAAACCTGTCTCGGGACATATATTTCCCGAAGAAAGGTGTTGGAATAATCAGGTCTTTGCTCCAATAATCTGTGATACAGTAGCGTGTTTGACACAATGTTTCATCAACATACATATTGCCAAAAATACATACATTTCACCTATAGTAGTGTTTTTCCAACGCTGCAATCGTGAATATTCTGTTATCTCTTTTCCAATGAGATGAGTCGCATGAAGGTTCATTTGGTGTACAATATATTCCATGAGCGGCTCATCATAAAATGTAGTAAAGTAATCCATTTCACACATGTCCTCACCATTATCAGGGAAAAGGTCTGTAATCCAACTTCTTTATTGCCAAAGGCAGGAATTAGAGGAATAAAATCGTCACCATCACTCCACACAAGTACACCTGGTGTCCTGCAAGACGCAACAGCAGCACGACAGCGAGGAAGCGTTGCACACCGTGGACCAGGAGCTAAAGTACGGCCCCTATGTAAACGTGAGGTGAAATCACGTGAACATGAGGGTCTTGGTTCCTCATGTGGTGCCATGCAGCGGCGTTTGGCTGGGCGAGACGCTGCTTATGCAACAAGTTCTCGCCCGGTATCACCACTGGTACTAGCAACAGGCATAACACTATGCTCTGAATCCACTTCACGAAAACCAGAAAATGAGTCACCTTCCTCTGACTAGTCGCCCAAAATATCCTCGTACTCTAAATAAGCACAAGAACTGTGTGGTCGTGGGTGAATTGGAGTAGACACAGGGCGAGGAGGCACGGGTGAGCATGTAGGCCTCGCCATGGGAGGAGACTGTATCTCATATTCACTGTCTGTGCTACTATCATCGGTCAATTGTCTGTAGGCCTTATCAATTTCAGGGTCATCAAAAATCACTTTCCTCACCATCAGAAAATAATTCACTAGTTATTTGCTCTTGAGTAAGTGATTGCGTGGTGCGTGCTCAGGAGGCATTTGGCCATGCGTTCGCCATGGTGACCGCTGGGTAATTGGTGCCTCCCACGCATTGGTAGCGTGAGCTGGATATTTTTTACAAAATGGCAGCTGGTTTACTATAGCCCCTGGGCAGCGTATGGGGAGGCCCCCCTACTCCGCTGGCCATTCAAATCTTGTGTGGTATTCCATCAGGTCATATGACATGATGCACAATTTATAGCAAGTTACTCAACACATCATAAGACGTGTTGTGCAGTTTAAGGGTTAATCACGGTGTTATTACCCAGTTATGTTGAGTGTATTAACCCTCTGAAATGCAATTAGCGTATAATTTTGCTCAATCAGGGGTGCGCATAACACCTTAACCACTGCACTGTGCCAAACGACAAATGCCATTCGCCAATTACTGCGCCAACTGACAAAAGTATTTTTTATTTCTTCGTACATGGTCGAAGCGCGCTTACGGTAGGTTGAGTACAAAATGGACTCTTAGGACCTCCAGTGAGAGGCAGCCATCTTGGAAAAAATTCCCAGAATGTCCTAGGGCTGCTGGCTGGGTTAGTACTGAGTGAGCAACAATGGGTGGCACACGCGCCTTTGGCTCCCAAACACCTGTCCAACGCGGTGTTGACTTGGGTACAAGATGGATTCCTGAGGTGTTTGCCAGATTGAAAAAAATTCCCAGCATTCCCCATGGTCATGGGCAGGCTCATATTCAAGGTAGAAACCATGTCGTATTCATCCATATCGTGCTCCCAGCCCTAGTCGGCCATTTTTTAAGAAAACATCATTTGATGTTGGAATACAAGGCATATTGCTTGAAGATGAGTATGCCAATGATTTTGATAACCCAAATCGGGAAAAAGACCTAACACAGGTGTCTGATACTAATGATATGGATATTGAAGTGAACGATGTGGGCAGTGTGTACAGTACACAGCTCTCACAGCCCTGCCATGCCGGACTAGGTCATCACCATCAGTGGAACAACACAAATGAATTTTTGTATGTTCCACTGAACATTTAGTGCCAAATGCAATTCATTTGGACCATCCGGGAATTCGTTAGAGCGGGGTCTGTTAGAGTGATGATGCACTGTATTTGAAAAGAAAAAAATGCAAGAATTATGAAGTGATTGCAAATATTATTCAGCAGATATGTAAGTAATAACATTTAGCAGATACTGTATATAAGTAATAAAATTTACCAGATATAAAAGTAAAAATAATAAAGAACAGAAGAGTGGGAAATTAGATAATTAATCAAATTTAGATTCCTAGAGTAAACGAATTGAGATTCAAATAATTAATCAAATGGAATACAAATAATTAGCTAAGTTAAGAATTAGATTAATATTGTAATACATGAATATTATATGGTAATAATACAAGATGGGCAAGGATATGCAATATAAACGGGCAATACACAGGCAAAAAAAAAAAAAAGAGAACAAAGTGAGAATTAGATAATTAGATTAAGATTGTGAATAAACAAATGGATTCAGATTCAAAATAATTAATAAAAAAAGAAACATAATTAATCTAATTAAAAATTCAGTAATCTCTTAAGATTGTAATACAGTAATATCATATGGTAATAAGACAAGTTGGATAAGGGTATGCAATAGAAACAAACACATATGGGCTGGAAACACTGATGTACTTAAAGCTTAAGAATCCATTAACAATACTGGAATATTAGACAACAAACAAGACTAGTAGCTAATATTAATGGGCAGATATATAAGTGAGAAATTAAATTATTAATTTTTAATTCACAAAGTAATGAATTAAAGATTCAGATAATTTGACAAATTAAGAGTTCAAGGTTTATAACATTTTGGGAAATTGAAGTGTTAGTATCAACAGATAAATGGGTAAGTTGCAAATATTGTAAACTAAGAATCTGATAACTAGACAAATTAAGCATTCAAAAAATTATTACATTTTATAAAATTGAAGTCATTGTAGTAATAGTTATAAGAGGGTAAATTACATGTATTTGAAGCCAATTATATAAAAAAGAAGCATATATTAATTTATATAAAAATATAAAAAACTAAATTTAAATATGGTAAGGCTTGGTCACTCATGTGTTAGTTTCAGCAATGACATTGGAAGTTTGCTGGCTTCTAGTTATGTCACAATCAACAAAGAAAGCCAATAATTGTTGGACATTTTTTATTTCACGTCCTTTGCCTCTTCTTTCTTACCAATGATTGTTCCATTCCTGGTGTAGCACTGCTTGATAAGATTTAGGCTTTGTTTGTGAACATGATTTAGTCTGTAGAGGAGGATCAATGCTGCTTGGTAAGGCACTCATTAATATAAAGGTTAGTTTTATATTTATAGCTGATTGAATGAGATCTTACTTATCATTGGGATAAGCTAGTTTAGTGAGCTTACCTGTCTGGTGCTTTAGTGATTGTTTTTATCTATTCTGATAGATTTAACCCTTAAAGTGCGCATCATGTCATATGACGTGCTGGATGTTGTTCCAGTCAACTGCGCATCACGTCATATGATGTGTTGGAGTACTACGCAAGATTTTAACAGCCCGCGGATACACGGGGTTCATCACACCTTCATCAGGGCTCTTGTAAACAGACACCATTTTTTAAAAAAATCGTGGGCCAAACTCCCGGGTGTTATTGGCCTCAGTATTGAGTGAGCAACCAAGCCTGACGCACGCAGCATGAGCTAACAGCACTGCTGTTCAGCTTGTGACCACAGCATCGCCTAAAAATGCCAAATTATACTTGTTCATGCTATTATGTAGCGATGATATTATTACAGAAGACCCCTGACTGTGATAAAACTGACCAGGGTTCTGATAATAGCAGGATTGTGGTGATATTTAGCGCTGTGCGCCATGGAGGGAGGAGTAATGCTGTGGGAGGGAGGGTGATGGCGATGTCTTTTGAGTGTGTGTGGCCACCTTTTATTGACTGCACTCAGCATACCAGCTTAGTGGTTCGCTATGGTGAACACAAATGTAGATACTTATATATAACGTGTGTATAGTGTGAGATAACAGCGAGAGTAGGAGGTTGGGAGCCGCCATTTTGGTGAGGGAGGAGCATCGTCTGCAGGACTTATCATGTTGTTTACTGATGACCACTATGGTCTTTGGGCACCATACCAGTTTATTTGTACAAGTATTGTGAATAAAACAGGTAGATATTTATATATAATGTGTGTATATAGCGTAATAACACCACACAGTATTGTTGGAGGAGAAATATTAGTGCGTCTGGCCTTGAGGGCAGCCGCCGATCAGCTGACTGTGTGAGTAGCCACATCTTTGTGCCTTTACTCACCATACAAGCTTAGATGTACAGTTATGGTGAACAAAACATGTAGATACTTATATATAACGTCTATATATAGTGAATTATAGCAAAAACATTATTGTGGGAGGAGAATGTGGGTGAGTCAGATGACTGGAGGGAGGGCGGGAGTGGCTGGCTGGTACACGGCGGTCACTCCTCGTTACTTTTTGACTCATAATAGCTACTTAGTGGTTCGTTATAGTGAACAAAACATGCAGATACTTATATATAACCTGTTCTTATAATGTAATAACCGACAAAGTATTTGTTCACTGATTGATGAACATAATTGAATCAACAATATGCACACCATATTTTTGAGTACAGCAATGATTCACTCATTTTATTATATAAATATATCAAACTACACACTATTGAATAATATTACAGCAAAAAAAGTATGAAAAATCAATCAGAGACATTGAAATAATTCGGTAATTATTTCTTTGTGGCAACTCTGGCCTGACAGCTTGCGAGCAACAGACCGCCTGGGACGCACGCTGAGTCAGCGCCTATAATTTGCCAGACTTCCCCACCCTATAGCTGGCAATATATGCCAGTTACGATTTTTTTATTATTTTTCCCGTGATCAGTGAACACAAATTAATAGGTTAGGAAGAAAAAATAATTTTTTTTTTTTTCAAAATGACATGCGCCTGTGGGGATGACAGGATATTAAGCCCCGAGTATGTTAAGGGTTAATAGTATCATTAAAGTTTATCTCTGATCTAATCAGTTGATGAGCTACACCTGAGTAGTTCTCACATTCTTGTTCTTCAGGCAGTTCAGTAGAGCTGATGATGAGCAAATCATGGAGTTTTTGTTGATCCCTCTTGTTTGGAGAACCTGAAACGCTTATAAATCCATTACAGTAGAACCTCGAGTGACGACCGTCTCAAATGGCGCACAATTTGGTTAATGAACACCCTGATCGCCGACAATTCGTCTTGTTAGGCGAGCGCTCGTTTGAATAATGTCAACACCACATGGTGGGGTCGCGCTGCTTCTCGCAGATTCTCGGACGCCTCCGACGATGCAAATACATTATTTTTCTTTGTTTAACATTATACATTAATAGCTGTTTTAAGTGTTTAGTGTCTTAATTTAAACAACCCGCATAGGATAGGGGGCAGCTACAGTGCAGCCACGGCCATGCAGCTTGTCTTTACCAATCATGGTGTCCGGCTCTGTTCCGCATGGGTCCGCTGTCCTCTTGTGGGGTTTTCTTTTTCTTTTTGTTTATCTACCTGGTGGGGGGGGGGTCTGCCTTCGTTCTTGCCCCTTGTGTCCCTTGTGTTCTAAATATTTTCTGGTGGTACCCCCTGCTAGGTCCCTGTGAGTGTACACGTCACGGGGGTTCAGCTCTTAGAAAGTTGTTTGGTAGCTTTGGGTGCCGGTTAGCAGTACCCTGCCTGGGATTACCTGAGCGCGAGTCCTCTTATAGTAAACGCTCGGGACCCTGGGAAACCCCTGGGGGCGCGTGGGTCCGATGGATGTGACCCCAGAGTCCCCCCTCACTTCCAGCGAGTTTGAGGGTTGTTCTCACCCTTTGTCTCTGGGTGATTCTCTGTTTTGCCGCCACCTGCTGCCTGTGGGGTCGGTGACACCTTCGACACGGAGTCCTGCGAGTTTGGTTGCTCGTTGTGGCTCGGTTACCCGGTTGTGCTGACTAAGCGGGTGTGGGCAGCAGGGGCGTTGCACTTTGAGCCTTGGTGGTGGCAATGCTCTCGTGGTTTACTCCCCGGGAGCCCCGGGGCTGCCCCGTTTTGGTTCGTGTTGGGACTTGGGGGTGTTGGTTGCTTCGGTTCCTTCCACACCCCCTTATCTTTCCCCTGGATCACCCTTCCTGCCTGCATCCGGTTCCTTACCGTCTGTAGGTTCGGGGCAGGGTTTGATGGTGTTGAGACTCGGGCAGCCGTGTTGTATGAGTCTGCCAGTGGGCTCCCTTCCTTAGTGTTTTCACGGCTGCCCCGGTTTTCTGGTACGGCCGGGGCTTTGGAGGAACGGCTCGGCCCCGGGGCCTGTCATGTAGGTTCCCGGGGCTGGGGAGGGGCTGACTTGGGGGGCCTTGGCCCCGTTGGACCCCGTGGGGTTTTTTTATCCCCCACTAGGCGGGGCTTGTGGTTACGCGGAGTGGGGTCTGTTCTCCCCACTCGCCGTATGGGCTGTTGGGCGTCGGCCCCTCCCCGGGGTCGGTTCCTTGGCCTTTGAGTCGGTTGGTTCCGTCCTGTTGGTGGATGTTTCCTCCCACCCTTTTTGGGACGGTGTTTTCATCATGTTTCCCCGTTCTTGGGGTTCTACGTGACTTCTGGTCTCGGGTGCGCCTGCGCCTTTGTGTGCCTTCTGGACTAGTGTTGGCTTCTGTGTTCTTGAGGGTCCGGGAAGGTTTTCGCGACTTCCCTCATTATTGGAACGTCTGTTGGCTCCTTATCCTTGTCGCTGTTTTGGGCTACTTGTGGCCCGGTTGGGCTACTTGTGGGCCGTTTGGGCTACTTGTAGCCCTGTTGGGCTACTTGTAGCCTTATTGGGCTGCTTGTGGCCCGGTTGGGTTTCTTTTTGGGCTCTGTCTTCACTTCATTGGCCGGTTTTATTGTTCCTGCTTCCTCTTTTGGCTACTTTTCTAGTGCAGTAGTCCTGGTTGGGGCCTTCCTGCAGAGAGGGTTGTGTGGTTCGGCCAGCGTGTCATGCGCATGCGCCGTGGTTTGTTTTGGTCTGGGCGGTGTGTTTCAGTGCTGGTGTTTTGCGCCCTTTTTGTTCAAGTGCTTTGCCTCTCGCTCTTCTCCCTGGCTGCAGTATGCGCCACTTCGCTCCGGGGGTGTCCTGGTTCCCAGTTGTGGGGAGGACGCCGCGGTTTTCCCTGTCATGGGTGTGGGCCACCTCCTTCGCCTCTACCCTGCTCTCCTGCGGGTCCGGCCGGGTCCGGCTCTGGCGTCTTCACCTGGCAGTGCTCCCAGGTTCTTCTGGGCGCGGTTGAGTCGTGTCACGTTCGTGCCACTGTTCGTAAGGTGAGTTTCTGCGGTCTGGCGTATTTTGGCCGGGCGCTGGATGCGATGTTGTTTATATACCTGTCTTTATTTAGGTATATTTTTGTACGACTGAGACCGTTCACACACCAGTGACTGTCCCTTTTTCAACCCTTCCTGTCCCCCCTCATGTGCATGTCCAACCCATGCTAGAGTCGTTCAGGAGACCCTCCTTTTTTCATGTTATGAGCTGTGGGGGTTGTGGGGTTGGTTCTGTAACCAACTCTCCTGGTAAGGCTCCTGGCTGTGCTTGCAGGGTTGAGCTTTGGCTCTTGGGTCCCGCTTATCTGGTAGAACTTGTGGGATAGTACCAGTGGAGTGCAGTGGTGCTATAGGCACATTTGGGGAACACTGTATAACCATCAGAGGTCTGCGGTTGTTACACGACCTACTTACAAGCATAAGCCTTATTGCTGGTACGTCCGTGGACTTCCGGGGCACACTAGCCTGTTTTCGAATAGAAGTTCCGGCCCATCCTGGTTGTGGGGGATGTGGGCCTGCGGGCCGCTCCTAGCAGCTGCCTGGTGGGCCACCCTCTGGCCGGTCTAGCCTGGCCTCGGGCCGGGCTTGGGGTGTAAATGAGCTCCCAATGCCCCATCCAGCGGGTATCAAGCGGGGTTTCTCCGCTGTCGGTTGCCTGGTGTGCAGATTTCTGGGCCTGCTGGGTTTTGTCGTGTCTCCGTTGGCCCTGTCTGGGGTCTGCCTGTTGCGGTGGTGCCTGTTGCTGCTACTGCACATGTGCATTGGTACCGTGTTTCGTGGTGGCGTGTCGTTGTTCCTGTGTCCGGTTGTGGTGTGGCACTTTGCTGCTGTTTTGTGCTGGGGGTTTGCGTATGGGGGTTTGCTTGTTGTTTTTCGTGGTCTTCGGGTACCTGGTTTGGCCCTCTCATGTGCGTGGGGGTTTTCTGTCCCTGCCTGATTGTCCACCCTTGGTTGTTTTCCTGGGGTTTTGGTGCTTCTGCTCTTTCATCCTGCCTCCTCTGCAGCAGGGGTGTTCTGCTTGTTTTCCTTGGCTTCTTGGGCGTTTTTCAGCCTGTGTCCTGTGGTGTGCTTCTTTGTCTCGGTCTATTGCAGTTGCTCGTACCCCTTGGTTCGGGTACTGTTCTGACGGCAACCCTTCCGCCTTCTTTGGTTATAAGCTTGCCCTGCCAGTTGGTTTTTTGGGGTCTTGCGATGTCTCGCGTCGATCCCGTCGTTTCTGAACTCCTGGCGGGCTTGCTTGCTTTGGGGAGTTTTTCTGTTCGGCAGACGTTCCATCTCCTTGTGCCGCCTGGGTTTTGGTGGTCGCGCCCGAGATCTTCCCACGGCTCCGCCTTTTCCTGGGCTCGGTGGGGCCTTGTCGGGGCTGCTTATGTTCCGCCTTGCGGTCTCGCCTCCGGTTGGTGGTCGGGTGGCTTCGTGGTAGGTGTCCCACCTGCGTGCTTCTCTTGGCGGCAGTATGGGGTATTTTGGCGGTCCTTCCTTTTCCTGTCCCTTCTTAGGTGGTTACTCTTGTTAGCGTCGGCTTGGTTTTCTGGTGAGGGTTGGGGCCGTCGTCTTGCCACATACTGTCGCCTCTTTTCGTGCGGCGCTGGCGGAGCCGCTTCGGCTTGCTTTCGGTTTTGGTGTTGCTTGTGCACCGTTAGTTAGCTGTCTCATGCGTCGTTCTTTGGTCAGCGTGCTCTGTCTTCTCCTCGGTTGGTAGTGCCCCTTCGGTTCCGGTGTGTTTTTCGTCGGCTCTTTTTCCTTTTGGCATTTGTCTCTGGGGGTCGGGTCGCTGAGTTTTCTGGCTCCTTCAGTTTTAGCGTTCTGGAGGGGTTCATGGTTGTTGGTGTTTCGTTGGTCGGGCCAGGAGGGGGTGTCGTGTTTTGTGTTCAGTGGCGGCCCTCCGCTGTTGTTTGTGTGCCACAGCATCTGTGTGCGAAGCGCGTTTTGCGTTGATCCGGTTCTGTTCTTCCTGGTTCGCGGGGTGATGGTGTCTCGGGTTGTCAGCCGTGTTCTTGTGGCTAAGCTGCCTGTGTTCCTCCCTCATGCCCGTGGCTTTCGTGGCTTCGCTTCTCTCGCTGCTATCTGGGCGACGTGTCCTTGCGGTCTTTCGGGCATGGATTTTTGGTGTTCGTACAGGGGCCTTGCTGCTCATTGTTCTCGTGTTGTTCCCGGGACTTTTCGGGGCTGTGGCGCCTTGGGTTGGCGTTTGCTGCCGGTTGTCTTGCTTCTGTGCGGGGTGCGTGGTGTCCACCTCCCGGTTCTGTCCCTTTGATCTTCCTCTGTGGGTAGTTAACTCCGGGGAGCCGACGGGGTTCCCCCCAGAAAACCAGCGTTGAATGTAATGAAACCCCATTTTCTGGGTGAGACCCGGAAGCTCCCCAGCAACCCTCCTTCCCTCCGGTCGGCGGTTTTCGCGTGTTTTGACATCCAGCCTCAGAACTGATGGGTGGATAGCCGGCGTGGGAGGTCTGGGGCTCCCCCTTCCCCCTCCCGGGGAGGGGAGCTGCACAGACAGCGGCGCAGTGACGTATGATGTCATACTAGTTTGCTTGTTTTCTGTTGAGGAGTTCTATCCACTAGTTCGGCTTTAGGTAGCAATTTTCATCAGAATAGGGGTTTGTTTTGGAATGCTTACCTTTCTGGATGCTTGACCCAGTAGATGGCAGACATAGAATGCTTCCAACCACACGGGGGTTTCTATAGGCCATTGCTCCCCTTGCCTCTCTGAGGGGGCCAGGTTCTGGCCGTGGTCCCCGGTAGGCCCTAGCACTTCATACACATGACTGATGCCAAAGTCTGACATTAGCATATCAGCCGGTAAAGCTCTGGGGAGCCTCCGGGTCTCTCCCAGAAAATGGCGTTTCATTACATTCAACGCTGTTTTTTTTGACATTTCTGTTTTTCAAAATTCTTCATTTTTTCATTTTTTTTTTTAAGAAACATGGAGCAGCGTACCTGACAAACACCGAACGAACCTTTTGCTATACAAAAAAAAAGAAAGAAAAAAAAATTGAATAAATTTTAAGAAAGAAAAATGTCATAAAGGTTTGTTTCAGTGTATGTAAGGTAGGCTACTCCATTATTTATAACATCGAATATCATACTGATGTTTTTCGGTGGTAGAACGGAATATTTTTATTTACATTATTTTCAATGGGGAATTTCGTTTTGAATGACGTCAGTTTCACATGACGACCACGGTGCCAAAATGGATTAAATTCGTTATTTGAGGTTCCACTGTACTACCTACCTAACTACACATGCTGTATTGCATATTAATGGGTTATAAGCCAGTCCAGACAGGGTATAAGTATGGAATACTATAACTCTCATACTGGGTGGGGTGGATATTATGAGGGACTGGTGGCTCTTAACAGTTGTTGCTAACGTGTGTTGGTGAGTGTATTAATATACCTGAGTCTTGTCTCTCCTTACTCATAACCTTTGTGTACCTGAGTCTTGTCTCCCCTTATTCATAACCTTTGTGTACCTGGGTCTTGTCTCCCCTTACTCATAACCTTTGTGTACCCGAGTCTGCTGTCTCCCCTTACTCGTAACCTTTGTGTACCTGAGTCTTGTCTCCCCTTTCTCATAACCTTTGTGTACCCGAGTCTTCTGTCTCCCCTTACTCGTAACCTTTGTGTACCTGAGTCTTGTCTCCCCTTACTCATAACCTTTGTGTACCTGAGTCTTCTGTCTCCCCTTACTCGTAACCTTTGTGTACCTGAGTCTTGTCTCCCCTTACTCATAACCTTTGTGTACCTGAGTCTTCTGTCTCCCCTTACTCGTAACCTTTGTGTACCTGAGTCTTGTTTCCCCTTACTTGTAACATATGTGTTCCTGAGTCTTGTCTCTCTTTATTCTTAACCTTTGTATTCCTGTGTCTTGTCACTCCAGTAATGTGAGAGTATGTTAAATTGAACATTAGTAAATGTGTATGATTGTGTGTGTTAAGTTTTCCCACAAGTTTTCGTGAGAGTACCGTCCCAGCACTCTACGAGGACAGAGAGGGAGGAGCGAGACTTCACACGCTGCGGGTGTGTGGTGTGTGCTGGTGAGGAGTCCACCTCACTGTGTGGGGTTATTTACCTCCATTATATCTCTGTGACTGGAATACTGTCATTAATGGTGAGCGAGATGTTATTCCTTGGTAGTGTATTGTCCCATTTCCTGGGTTTTAATAAATGTAATGCATGTACTGTACTTTGATTGTCGAGTTCTGCCAATTCAAAAAATATGGTACCGGTCCCACGTTGTTACTCTTGTGTTTGAAGGTTTGAAGTGTTTATAAATGCACATTGGCTCTATATCCCTGTTTTAAAATAACATATCTACACTATAAGTAAGGAAGTAAAGGATTGGTTTTGTGAGTTCGTACTCTAGGGTACGGCTTACAAATTCATGCCCTTATACTCTTTATTTTTAAACTTTGTATACCCGAGTCTTCTCTCCTACTTGTTCTTTACCTTTGTAAAGAATGTAAAGAAAGTTTTTAATCTCTTCATCAGGGACAATCCTAATTCCATGGATTGTCTTTGTCATCCTTCTCTGTACATGTTCATCAGGGAGGTTCCTAATTCCTGGGATTGTGTTTGGCATCTCTGTTCATGTTCAAAAGTTTGTTTGCTCAATACTGTACTGAAGTTCTGTCCTCTGCGATGTTTGTCAGCAAATTAACCCATATCTCAGATGTTTCTCAGAATGTTAATCTAGCTGTGGGATGTTATTCAAAATATTAACCCAGCTCTGGGATGTTTCTCAGAATATTAACCCAGCTCTGGGATGTTTGTCAGAATATTAACCCAGCTCTGGGATGTTTCTCAGAATATTTACCCAGCTCTGGGATGTTTCTCAGAATATTTACCCAGCTCTGGGATGTTTGTCAGAATATTAACCCAGCTCTGGGATGTTTCTCAGAATATTTACCCAGCTCTGGGATGTTACACTCCCCCAACCTAACTGCCGGACCTCAATCTTTCGTTTATTCCATCTATTCGTTTGCTGTCTGGCCCCAAGCGGCGCCTCAACTCATGAGAGGCTTATGTAGTTTCACATCCGACCACTGCGTTGCAGCAGCGCAACCTCTGCACCTGCTCGACGACCCTGTATTGCTTTTGTGGCTAACTGCAGTGTGCAAAACCTTTTCCCCTCTTACCTGGGCATATTTATTTATATCTGGGCATATTTTTGGGGAAGACCCTTTGGCTTCTCGGAGCTATCCAGGCTGATATGGATATATATTTGACTTTGGCATCAGTCAAAATGCTACTCAAAAAGTATGTTAAAAAGTACTCAGAATGGAGTACTTAGGCCTACCAGAGACCACAAGCCAGAACCTGGCCCCCTCAGAGAGGCACGAGGAGCAATTAGCTATAGAAATGCACATGTGGTTTGGAGCATTCTATGTCTGCCATCGACTGGATCAGGCACCCAAAAGGTAAGTGCCCCAAAACAAACCTCTATTCTGGTTAAAACTGTTACTGAAAGTCAATTGAGTTGACAGAACTCCTTAAATGAAAACGAGTAAACGAGAATGACTTCACCATGTGCCGCGCCGCTGTCTACGCAGCTCCACCCCTCCCAAGAAGGGGGAAAGGGGAGCCCCAGACCCCAGTTTGTAAGCTGATGTGATAGGCAATGGTCGTGCGACTCTGGCTCCAGATTTGTCCTCTAGCTCTGTGCCTTATGGTGTGGTGCTGTTTTTTGGTGTGTGTGAGCCAGGAGTAAGTACTGCCCTTGGGACTTAGGGCCACCTTCCACAAGTCACCTTGGGATCTACCTCTGCTTGGTCTTTTGCTGCTCGGTGATCTGCCACCCTTAGTGTGCTGGGGTGTTTTCTGCACCCTTCGTTGCCTTTGGGAAGGGGTAGTTTGCACTGGAACTGCACAGCTAATTATCACCTCTCATAGCGGCCGGCTCTGTTCCGCCTGGGTACGTTGTCCTCTTGCGGGATTTTTCTTTTGTTTCCCAGCCTGGTGGGGGGCTGCCCCTTGTGTTCGGTTATTACCATTGAATCTTAGTGGTACCTCCATTAGTTCCCCGTGAGTGGACATGTTCGAGGGTGCAGCATTTAGTGGTTTTCTTGGTAGACTTGGGTGTCGGTTCGCAGTACCCTGCCTGGGCTTTCCTTAGTGATACTAGTCTAAGGGCCCTGGGAATCCCCGTGGGGAACCTGGGTCTAATAGATGCGACCCCTTAGGTCCCCTCTCGCTTTGTGCAAGTTTGAGGGGGTTGCTCTGTCTTCTTGTCTCTGGGTGACTCTCACCGTGTTTGCCTCCGTCGTGCTGCCTGTTGGGTTGGTGACACCTTCGACCCAGAGTTCTGAAAGTTTTGTGACTTGTTTGTGACTCAGTTCACCCAGTCCACTGATGATTCTATTTGGGTGCAGGCAGCTCAGGCATTGCATGCACAGTTTAGGTTGCTGCAATGTGCTCTTTTGATGGCTGCCCCATTTTGGTTATAGAGACCCGTACAGTGGTACCTCGGCTTACAAGCCCTCCTGGTTACGAGTTTCTTTAGTTACGAGTTTTTTTTAGTTATGAGCAGGATTTGCTCGGAAAATTTGTATCGGGATACGAGGATTGCCTCAGGATACGAGGGTGTTGATACACGTACGGGCCGACTAGCGTGTGGTGGCACGTCAATCGCTGCTCAGTTTACCAGTGCCTCGCGCCCAGTGACAGTGTTTTGTTGCATATTTGGCCATTTGAACATAAATGTTGTTATTATATATCTCGCAATGGGTCCCAAGAAAGCCATTGGTAAGGTTCAACCTAAGAAAATAGTTGTGATTAGAGGATGTTCCTTTTTCATTAAGAAAATGTGTGAAGTATGGGAAGAACTGCAAAGTTTTGTTGAAAAAACTCGCCCAGATAAAGCTGTAGCAGGCCGTTATATTGATCTTTTAAATGACAGTGTGATGTCTTACTACAGACAAGTGTTAAAATGTAGGGAAAAGAAGTGTCTTTAGACAGATTCTTAGTAAGACAAGCAAGCAGTGAGCCACAAGCAGGTCCAGGTGGTATGCAGGCAAAATGTGCCAGAGAGTGCACACCAGAGAAGTCCTCACTGCCTAATGTTATAATGGAAGAGGACTTCCCTTCCAAACAGTAACACCTCTCCTCCTCCCCCCTCCTCACCATCTTCCATATGCCAACAGCAGTCATCAGCAAGGGTAAGTAATAACTTGAACATAGTTTTGTAGTGTAGATTTCAATGAATTAGGTATAAAATTTAGTTTGAAGTGAGGTTTTTGGGTAGTCAGGAATGGATTAATTCATTTCACATTATTTCTTTTTGGGAAATTAGCTTTGGTTTACGAGTTTTCGGGTTACAAGTCGTCTCCAGGAACGGATTAAACTTTTAAACTGAGGTACCCCTGTACTTGGGGGTGGTAGTCACCTCGACAATGGTTCTGTCCACGCCCCCTCGTTCTTCTCCTGCTGTGGTTCATTCTGGGCCCCCCCCCCCCCTCCACCCTGCTTCCGGCTCTGAAGTGTCTAAGGGCTTCGGGGTTGGAGCAGGGTTTAGCTGGTTTTGAGACTTGGACAGTCTTGGAGGATGCCCCTTCCGGGCTGGCGATGGAGGCATTTGAGTCGGTTCTTTCTGCTGTGGCATCTGGGTCTGACCAGTGGTTCCCATTCCTTCCTGCCTTTCCGGCTGCTCCGGTTTTTCTTTTCAGGCTGGGGCTTTGGAGGACAACTCGGCCCCGGGTCCTGATGTGGAAGTTCCCGGGGCTGGGGAGGGGTTGACTTGGGGGTTTTGGGGCCCTATTGGACCCCGCTTGGTTTTTTTTTTTATCCTTGGAGCGGGGCTTGTTGTTACTATAAGTGGGGTTTTCTTCCCCCCCCTCCTCTGCGTACGAGTTGGTTTTGTGTCAATTCCTCTTCGGGTTTGGTGTCCCTTCGGGTCCATTGGTCCCATACTTCCAGAGGTTATCAGCTTCCCGCATCCTGCCTCATGAGGTGCAGGAGGCCATTGCAGCTTACCTCCACGACCCAGATTCTGCCTCCATCATGAATCCGTCTTCATTCAGGTTTGGGTCTTCATCTCTTTACCGGGTTCGTTATGAGGTTCCGGATTCGTCCTGGCTAGCGAACTGCCCCATGTTTTTGTTGGAGGCTTGCCATACTTTCTGTCATTCCCGCACGCTAGAATGGCGTGAGGCGCTAACGGTGGTCCAGGTTTACCTGGTTGGCAAGTTTGAGCACCTCAGTGCATGCTTTTTTACCCCTGCCCTTCCTCAAAATATTGGTGTAGTGCAGCTCCACATGCAGGTTCCCTCCCTTTCAGCTGCACTAGTTGCTGAGGACTTGCACGCTCGTGGCCTGTTGTCTATGGTCTTGCAGTTCTTTTTCCTCTTGAAGCTATCCTCGGATTGGCTTGAGGATGTGCAAGTGCTTGGGGCTGTTCCTGGGTCTTGTGCCTGGATCTCGGCAACGCATTTTTTGATGCTGTTTGCAACGATCCTGCGGAATGTGGTGGGTCTGTTTTTAGCTTCGAGTCTCGTATGTCAATAGGTGGTTCTCGCTTCCTCCTTCGAATCTGCTTGGGCCTTGGCTCTTAGGGTTTCTTCACCTTTTTGTCCTTTGCTGTTTGCAGAGTCTGTGGTTGGGCAGTACTGCATAAACCCGCTAATCTGGACTATACGGGAAGGATCCTCAGCCGGATTAGCACGTTTTCTGGATTAACATACTTTTTGACAGTACAGGGTGTGGGGAGGTAAAAGCAGGCAGGGTGGGAGGGAGGCAGACAGGCAGGCAGGTAGGCAGGCACGCAGGCAGGCACGCAGGCAGGCACGCAGGCAGGCAGGCAATGGGGAGGGAGGGGGCAGGGAGTGAGAGAGGGAAAGGCAGGCAGGGTGGAAGGGAGGGAGGCAGGCAGGCAGGTAGGCAGGCAGGCAGACAGGCAGACACACAAGGGGGCAGGTAGTGAGAGAGGGAAAGGCATGCAGGCAGGGGGGAGGGAAAGGCAGGCAGGTAGGGTGGAAGGGAGGGAGGGAGGGAGGCAGGCAGGGTGGGAGGCAGGCAGGGTGGGAGGGAGGGAGGCAGGCAGGCAGACAGGCAGGCAGGCAGGCAGGCAAGGGGGAGGGAGGGGGCAGGGAGTGAGAGAGGGAAAGGCAGGCAGGCAGGAGGGAGGGAAAGGCAGGCAGGTAGGGTGGAAGGGAGGGAGGGAGGCAGGCAGGCATGGAGGGAGGAAGCAGGCAGACAGGCAGGGAGGGAGGGAGGTAGGCAGGCAGGCAGAGAGGGAGGAAGGCAGGCAGGGAGGGAGGCAGGCGGGCAGGCAGGCAGGCAGGCTATGTGACCAGTGGAGCAAAGAGTGTATGGGATGTGGGGAGAGGGGGTGAGGAAGTGAGTGTGGGAGGAAGAACAGCAGTGAGGATGACTCCCTCCCTCCCCTTCATGACTCCCTCCCTCCCCTTCATGACTCCCTCCCTCCCCTTCATGACTCCCTCCCTCCCCTTCATGACTCCTGCCCTCCCTTCATGACTCCTGCCTTCCCCTTCATGACTCCTGCCTTCCCCTTCATGACTCCCTCCCTCCCCTTCATGACTCCCTCCCTCCCCTTCATGACTCCCTCCCTCCCCTTCATGACTCCCTCCCCTTCATGACTCCCTCCCTCCCCTTCATGACTCCTGCCCTCCCTTCATGACTCCTGCCCTCCCCTTCATGACTCCTGCCCTCCCTTCATGACTCCTGCCCTCCCCTTCATGACTCCTGCCCTCCCTTCATGACTCCCTCCCTCCCCTTCATGACTCCTGCCCTCCCCTTCATGACTCCCTCCCTCCCCTTCATGACTCCTGCCCTCCCCTTCATGACTCCCTCCCCTTCATGACTCCCTCCCTCCCCTTCATGACTCCCTCCCTCCCCTTCATGACTCCCTCCCTCCCCTTCATGACTCCCTCCCTCCCCTTCATGACTCCTGCCCTCCCCTTCATGACTCCCTCCCTCCCCTTCATGACTCCTGCCCTCCCCTTCATGACTCCCTCCCTCCCCTTCATGACTCCCTCCCCTCCCCTTCATGACTCCTGCCCTCCCCTTCATGACTCCTGCCCTCCCCTTCATGACTCCCTCCCTCCCCTTCATGACTCCCTCCCTCCCCTTCATGACTCCCTCCCTCCCCTTCATGACTCCTGCCCTCCCCTTCATGAATCCTGCCCTCCCTTCATGACTCCTGCCCTCCCCTTCATGAACTCCTGCCCTCCCTTCATGACTCCTGCCCTCCCTTCATGACTCCTGCCCTCCCCTTCATGACTCCTGCCCTCCCCTTCATGACTCCCTCCCTCCCTTCATGACTCCTGCCCTCCCTTCATGACTCCTGCCCTCCCTTCATGACTCCTGCCCTCCCCTTCATGACTCCTGCCCTCCCCTTCATGACTCCCTCCCTCCCTTCATGACTCCTGCCCTCCCCTTCATGACTCCTGCCCTCCCTTCATGACTCCCTCCCTTCATGACTCCTGCCCTCCCCTTCATGACTCCTGCCCTCCCTTCATGACTCCTGCCCTCCCCTTCATGACTCCCTCCCTCCCCTTCATGACTCCCTCCCTCCCCTTCATGACTCCTGCCCTCCCTTCATGACTCCCTTCATGACTCCTGCCCTCCCTTCATGACTCCCTCCCTCCCTTCATGACTCCCTCCCTCCCTTCATGACTCCCTCCCTCCCCTTCATGACTCCCTCCCTCCCCTTCATGACTCCCTCCCTCCCCTTCATGACTCCCTCCCTCCCCTTCATGACTCCCTCCCCTTCATGACTCCTGCCCTCCCCTTCATGACTCCCTCCCTCCCCTTCATGACTCCCTCCCTCCCCCTTCATGACTCCTGCCCTCCCTTCATGACTCCCTCCCTCCCCTCATGACTCCCTCCCTCCCCTTCATGACTCCCTCCCTTCATGACTCCCTCCCTTCATGACTCTCTCCCTCCCCTTCATGACTCCCTCCCTTCATGACTCCCTCCCTTCATGACTCCCTCCCTCCCCTTCATGACTCCCTCCCTCCCCTTCATGACTCCCTCCCTCCCTTCATGACTCCCTCCCTCCCTTCATGACTCCTGCCCTCCCCTTCATGACTCCCACCCTCCCTTCATGACTCCCTCCCTCCCCTCATGACTCCCTCCCCTTCATGACTCCCTCCCTCCCTTCATGACTCCCTCCCTCCCTTCATGACCCTCTCCCTCCCCTTCATGACTCCCTCCCTTCATGACTCCCTCCCTTCATGACTTCCCTCCCTCCCTTCATGACTCCATCCCTCCCCTTCATGACTCCCTCCCTTCATGACTCAATCCCTCCCTTCATGACTCCTGCCCTCCCCTTCATGACTCCCTCCCTCCCTTCATGACTCCCTCCCTCCCCCTCATGACTCCCTCCCTCCCCTTCATGACTCCCTCCCTTCATGACTCCCTCCCTCCCCTTCATGACTCTCTCCCTCCCCTTCATGACTCCCTCCCTTCATGACTCCCTCCCTCCCTTCATGACTCCCTCCCTCCCTTCATGACTCCCTCCCTCCCCTTCATGACTCCCCTCCCTCCCGTTCATGACTCCCTCCCTCCCTTCATGACTCCCTACCCTCCCATTCATGACTCCTGCCCTCCCCTTCATGACTCCCTCCCTCCCCTTCATGACTCCCTCCCTCCCTTCATGACTCCCTCCCTTCATGACTCCCTCCCTCCCCTTCATGACTCCCTCCCTCCCCTTCATGACTCCCTCCCTCCCCTTCATGACTCCCTCCCTCCCCTTCATGACTCCCTCCCTCCCCTTCATGACTCCCTCCCTCCCCTTCATGACTCCCTCCCTCCCTTCATGACTCCCTCCCTCCCTTCATGACTCCCTCCCTCCCTTCATGACTCCCTCCCTCCCTTCATGACTCCCTCCCTTCATGACTCCCTCCCCTTCATGACTCCCTCCCCTTCATGACTCCCTCCTCCCCTTCATGACTCCCTCCCTCCCCTTCATGACTCCCTCCCTCCCTTCATGACTCCCTCCCTCCCTTCATGACTCCCTCCCTCCCCTTCATGACTCCCTCCCTCCCTTCATGACTCCCTCCCTCCCTTCATGACTCCCTCCCTCCCCTTCATGACTCCCTCCCTCCCCTTCATGACTCCCTCCCTCCCTTCATGACTCCCTCCCTCCCCTTCATGACTCCCTCCCCTTCATGACTCCCTCCCTCCCTTCATGACTCCCTCCCTCCCTTCATGACTCCCTCCCTCCCTTCATGACTCCCTCCCTCCCCTTCATGACTCCCTCCCCTTCATGACTCCCTCCCTCCCCTTCATGACTCCCTCCCTCCCCTTCATGACTCCCTCCCTCCCTTCATGACTCCCTCCCTCCCCTTCATGACTCCCTCCCTCCCTTCATGACTCCTCCCTCCCCTTCATGACTCCCTCCCTCCCCTTCATGACTCCCTCCTCCCTTCATGACTCCCTCCCCCTTCATGACTCCCTCCCTCCCCTTCATGACTCCTCCCTCCCCTTCATGACTCCCTCCCTCCCTTCATGACTCCCTCCCTCCCCTTCATGACTCCCTCCCTCCCTTCATGACTCCCTCCCCTTCATGACTCCCTCCCCTTCATGACTCCCTCCCTTCATGACTCCCTCCCTCCCCTTCATGACTCCCTCCCTCCCTTCATGACTCCCTCCCTCCCTTCATGACTCCCTCCCTCCCCTTCATGACTCCTCCCTCCCCTTCATGACTCCCTCCCTCCCCTTCATGACTCCTCCCTCCCCTTCATGACTCCCTCCCCTTCATGACTCCCTCCCTCCCTTCATGACTCCCTCCCTCCCTTCATGACTCCCTCCCTCCCCTTCATGACTCCCTCCCTCCCCTTCATGACTCCCTCCCTCCCCTTCATGACTCCCTCCCCTTCATGACTCCTCCCTCCCCTTCATGACTCCCTCCCTCCCCTTCATGACTCCCTCCCTCCCTTCATGACTCCCTCCCTCCCCTTCATGACTCCCTCCCTCCCCTTCATGACTCCCTCCCTCCCCTTCATGACTCCCTCCCTCCCTTCATGACTCCCTCCCTCCCCTTCATGACTCCCTCCCTCCCTTCATGACTCCCTCCCTCCCCTTCATGACTCCCTCCCTCCCCTTCATGACTCCCTCCCTCCCCTTCATGACTCCCTCCCTCCCCTTCATGACTCCCTCCCTCCCCTTCATGACTCCTCCTCCCTCCCTTCATGACTCCTCCCTCCCCTTCATGACTCCCTCCCTCCCCTTCATGACTCCCTCCCTCCCCTTCATGACTCCCTCCCTCCCTTCATGACTCCTCCCTCCCTTCATGACTCCCTCCCTCCCTTCATGACTCCCTCCCTCCCTTCATGACTCCCTCCCTCCCCTTCATGACTCCCTCCCCCCCCTTCATGACTCCCTCCCTCCCTTCATGACTCCCTCCCTCCCTTCATGACTCCCTCCCTCCCTTCATGACTCCCTCCCTCCCCTTCATGACTCCCTCCCTCCCTTCATGACTCCCTCCCTCCCTTCATGACTCCCTCCCCTCCTCCCTTCATGACTCCTCCCTCCCTTCATGACTCCCTCCCTCCCCTTCATGACTCCCTCCCTCCCTCTCCCTTCATGACTCCCTCCCCTTCATGACTCCCTCCCTCCCCTTCATGACTCCCTCCCTCCCCTTCATGACTCCCTCCCTCCCCTTCATGACTCCCTCCCTCCCCTTCATGACTCCTCCCTCCCTTCATGACTCCCTCCCTCCCTTCATGACTCCCTCCCTCCCTTCATGACTCCCTCCCTCCCCTTCATGACTCCTCTCCCTCCCTTCATGACTCCCTCCCTCCCTTCATGACTCCCTCCCTCCCCTTCATGACTCCTCCCTCCCTCCCTTCATGACTCCCTCCCTCCCCTTCATGACTCCCTCCCTCCCCTTCATGACTCCCTCCCTCCCCTTCATGACTCCCTCCCTCCCTTCATGACTCCTCCCTCCCTTCATGACTCCCTCCCTCCCCTTCATGACTCCCTCCCTCCCCTTCATGACTCCCTCCCTCCCTTCATGACTCCCTCCCTCCCCTTCATGACTCCCTCCCTCCCCTTCATGACTCCTCCCTCCCCTTCATGACTCCCTCCCTCCCCTTCATGACTCCCTCCCTCCCCTTCATGACTCCCTCCCTCCCCTTCATGACTCCCTCCCTCCCTTCATGACTCCCTCCCTCCCTTCATGACTCCCTCCCCTTCATGACTCCCTCCCTCCCTTCATGACTCCCTCCCTCCCCTTCATGACTCCCTCCCTCCCCTTCATGACTCCCTCCCTCCCTTCATGACTCCCTCCCTCCCTTCATGACTCCCTCCCTCCCTTCATGACTCCCTCCCTCCCCTTCATGACTCCCTCCCTCCCTTCATGACTCCCTCCCTCCCCTTCATGACTCCCTCCCTCCCTTCATGACTCCCTCCCTCCCCTTCATGACTCCCTCCCTCCCTTCATGACTCCTCCCTCCCTTCATGACTCCTGCCCTCCCTTCATGACTCTCCCTCCCCCCTTCATGACTCCTGCCT
>NC_091186.1:35958220-35979829 GCF_040958095.1 Procambarus clarkii | reverse complement strand
TACATGAAATTAAAAAAAGAAGATGAGAGAAAATTGTAGGTACAGTATATTAAAGCACATAGGTAGCTAAGATTGACTGCAATGACAGCTTGAATGGTAGTTGACAAAAATTGGTAGTCACAATACAGCATATGGCTAGCACATAAAAGAAGACAGCAATGAACACAATGATAAGGTTGTTTGATATTACATAAAAATTAGGAGATTGGGTAACACTAGGTACAGAGCAAATTTAAAGCTCAGTGTAGGAAACTAAGATGAAGTTAGGTACTTTTTGGTTTTGCTTTTAAATAAGGCAAAAGTTTTACAGTTTTTCAATTCACTAGGGAGTGAGTTCCATAGACTAGGTCCCTTAATTTGCATAGAGTGTTTACACAGATTAAGTTTGACCCTGGGGATATCAAAGAGATATTTATTTCTGGTGTGGTGATAATGGGTCCTATTACATCTGTCCAGGGAGAGTTTCAGAGCATGGTTTGCATTTAAGAACAGGGTTTTGTAAATGTAGTTGACACAAGAGAATGTGTGGAGGGAGTTAATATTTAGCAAGTTTAGGGATTTAAACAAGGGAGCTGAGTGTTGTCTGAAAGCAGAGTTAGTTATTATTCTGATAGCAGATTTTTGCTGTGTGATGATGGGCTTAAGGTGGTTTGCAGTGGTAGACCCCCATGCACAGATACCATAATTAAGATAGGGGTAGATTAGTGCATAATATAGTGAGAGGAGAGCAGAGTTAGGAACATAATATCTGATTTTGGAGAGTATACCAACTGTCTTAGAGACTTTCTTAGTTATGTGTTGAATGTGGGTGCTGAAGTTGAGTCTCTTGTCTAGGAATAGGCCAAGAAACTTGCCATCATTTTTATTACTGATGTTAATGTTGTCTATCTGTAGCTGAATTGCATTTGATGATTTGCTTCCAAATAAGATGTAGTAAGTCTTTTCGATGTTTAATGTTAGTTTGTTCGTTGACATCCATAAGTGGACTTTTTTTAATTCATTATTCACAACATTATTTAGTGTATGTGGGTTGAGGTTTGAATAGATAAGGGTAGTATCGTCAGCAAACAATATAGGTTTGAGAATATTAGAGACATTAGGCAGATCGTTTATATATATAAGAAATAGAAGAGGTCCTAAGATGCTGCCCTGTGGCACTCCAACGGTAATTGGTAGAGTGGAAGAAGTTGTATCATTGATGGTTACATATTGGTGTCTGTCACTAAGATAGGATCGGATGTAGTCAAGGGCAAGGCCTCGGATTCCATAACGCTGGAGTTTAAGTAAGAGGTAGTTGTGATTAACAGTATCAAAGGCTTTTCTTAGGTCAATGAAGAGTCCAATCGGAAACTCATTTTTGTCAAGGGCTGAGTAGATAACGTCAAGGAGACTAATGATTGCATCGTTGGTGCTCTTTTGGGACCGGAAGCCAAACTGGCAGGGGCTGAGTATGTCGAATTTTACGAGGTAGGAATAGAGCTGTTTGTAAATAATTTTTTCAAATATTTTTGATAGAATGGGTAGATTTGATATTGGTCTATAATTGTTTACGTCCGCCGGATTGCTTCCTTTATGGACTGGCGTTACTCTTGCTTTTTTGAGGATATCAGGGAAGGTGTGACACTCTATAGATTTGTTGAACAGTAGTGCTATGGGTGGGGCAAGGGCATGGGAGGCTCTCTTGTACACAATGGACGGAATTTCACTGGTGTTCCCTGCATTGGTTTTTAGAAAGTGTATGATGGACACAACATCTGCCGGGCTGATTGGTGAAAGGAGAAGAGAGTTTGGATAGCTGCCTGAGAGATATGTGTTAATATGTGTCTGAGTCTGTGGGATTTTACTGGCAAGATTAGCACCAACCGATGAAAAGAAACTATTAAATTCATTTGCCATTTCTAAATCAGTTGACGGTATATCCCCATCCTTGTAGAATTTTATTTGGTTATGTGAGTGTTGTTTAGTTCCTAGGATACTAGAGATAGTTTTCCAAGTGCTTTTCATGTTGCCTTTTGCTTCATTGAATCTATTCACATAATATGCAAGTTTTGCCTTTCTTATGATACTGGTAAGCATTGATGAGTACCTTTTAGCTACTTCCTTTGAAACTAGGCCAATCCTAACTTTCTTTTCATATTCATGTTTCTTGTTGATTGAGTTGAGAATGCCACTTGTGAGCCATGGATTGTTTAATCTTTTGTCAGTTACTTGCTTGGTAAGAAGGGGACAATGAAGGTTGTAGAGGCTTAGAGTTTTGGAGAGGAAGAGATTAGCTAATGAATTTATATCATGGGTATTATTGAATTCAGAATCCCAGTTAATATTGTGAAGTGCCTCTGTAAGATTGTCTAAAGCTGATTCACTGTGTAGCCTAAATGAAAATTTCTTGCTTTTTGGTGGTGTTATGTCCATGTTCGCTATGAGAAAGGTAGGATAGTGGTCAGTTGTTCTGTCGTAGATTATACCAGATACAAGGGGAGCTGTTATGTTTGTCCATATGTGGTCCAAGGTAGTGGCTGATGTTTGAGTGACTCGGGTAGGTTTGGTGATTGTGGGGATTAGCATACAGGAGTTCATGCTGTTAAGGAAATAGTCAACTTGAGAGCAATTTTGTTGACCCAGGTCAATATTAAAGTCTCCTCCCAGAATGATGTGGTTTTTGTTGAGATTGTTGTTTATAATAAGATTCCTTAGGTTGTCTGAGAAAGAAGCTATGTTAGTATTGGGAAATCTATAGATGGCTCCAATAGTCAAAGAGGATTTAAGGGATTTAATTGTAAACTGAGCAAAAGTATATTCACAGTAGTCATCTCTGTCACTAATAACACTGTTGCAGATAACAAGACTTCCTGTGATATCAGTAGAAATCCGATTGTAAGAAAGTCAGTGGTGGTAGAGTAGTAGAGTATGCAGCTGGCAATGCCTTGGTCATGGGTTTGCAACACCACACAGTCCCAGTGGAATTTCTCATTATTATTATAAAAGTTATCATTATTCGATAGGCCAATGTCCACACCCCAACAATGCCATTGGCATATAATTTACCCCAACAATTCTACTGGCCTACATCTACACCTCCACCAATTCCATAGTCCTATTTCCATACCCCAACATTTTTGTTGAAGAAAAAAAATGCTGTTTGTTGACCAACTTGTATATTGGCTATTTTCTACCATGTTCCCCCCCCTTTTTTCATCTTTTATTATTTTCATTTTTTTCTTTCAATGCAATTATACTTTAAGCTTAATTACTATTAAGTTTTAGTCTAAGTGGGTTTTTTTCCCCACCTCACCTTGCCCAAAATGCTATGCGTACTAGTGGCTTTAGGTATTGTATGAACTACCTCTATCTTTAAATCAAACAGAATGTTTGTACTGTAACTCTGCAACTATGTATGTACTTTTCCTAAATAAATTTTTATTTTTTTTATTATTAACAATTGTATGTTGGGGGTGTAAGACAATGTTGGAGCAGACAATGTGGAGCAGAAAACTCAGTACTCACTTCCCACCTTCAGAGCAGGAGAGATTGCTGAAATAGAGGGAATACAGAGAACATATACGGCACGCATCGTTGAGATAAAACACCTAAATTATTGGGATCGTCTCAAAGCCCTCCGAATGGAGACGAGAGATACCAAATAATATACACATGGAAAATACTGGAGGGCCACGTCCCAAATCTACACAGTAAAATAACAACGTACTGGAGTGAATGATATGGAAGAAAATGCAGGATTGAACCAGTGAAGAGCAGAGGTGCCATAGGCACAATCAGAGAACATAAGAACATAAGAGCAAAGGCAACTGCAGACGGCCTATTGGCCCATACGAGGCAGCTCCTATCTATAACCACCCAATCCCACTCATTTACATGTCCAACCCGCACTTGAAACAATCGTGGGACCCCACCTCCACCACGTTACGCGGTAATTGGTACCACAAATCAACAATCAACAACCCTGTTACCGAACCAGTATTTACCCAAATCTTTCCTAAATCTAAATTTATCTAATTTATACCCATTGTTTCGTGTTCTGTCTTGTGCTGATACTTTTAATACCCTATTAATATCCTCTTTGTTGTGTCCATTCATCCACTTGTAAACCTCTATCATGTCACCCCTAACTCTTCGCTGTATAAACATCAGAGGTCCACGGTTGCTCAACGTTCTCCCAGTGACTATAAGAAATATTGCCGGAACAACCGTGGACATCTTCAAGAGAAAACTGGACTGTTTTCTAAGAGAAGTTCCGGATCAGCCAGGCTGTGGTGGGTATGTGGCCCTGCGGGCCGCTCCAAGCAACAGCCTGGTGGACCAAACTCTCACAAGTCGAGCCTGGCCTCGGGCCGGGCTTGGGAAGTAGAAGAACTCCCAGAACCCCATCAACCAGGTATCAAGCAGGTAATGCACTCAAGTACTTACGGAGGATGATGAGAGTGCGAGGAACAAGGTGGTCAGGTGGAGCCAGTGACTCCTTCCTTCAACAGTTTTGTCTCTTCCTCGTGGTATATCCTCAATGTCTTCAGTGGTGTGGCCTCACCACACACTTACACTGCCATAAGTGTCCTGAGAGTACTGTGGGAGGGACAATTTGGCGGGTATTGTGGACACAGGTCTTTAAGACAGGCGAACTTCACGAGTCGTGGAGACGTCTATCCACCTTTGTTGTGATGACGTCACTCGCTCGCTCGCTTACCCGCCACGTCGCTCTTCCCATTTTCTTTGGTTACTGATCTTTGCCGACGTTTAATTTATTTATTTATTTATTTATGCATATACAAGAATGTACATAAGGAATGTGAGGATACAAATATGGTAATTACAGTCTTGTAAAGCCACTAGTACGCGCAGCGTTTCGGGCAGGTCCTTAATCTAAGAAAATTTTAAGGAGGTAAATACTTGCAAAATTTAAAGACAAAAAAATGATAACAGTTACATGGAATGAAAAAAAGAAGATGAGAAAAAATTGTAGGTACAGTATATTAAAGCACATAGGTAGCTAAGATTGATTGCAATGACAGCTTGAATGGTAGTTGACAAAAATTGGTAGTCACAATACAGCATATGGCTAGCACATAAAAGAAGACAGCAATGAACACAATGATAAGGTTGTTTGATATTACATAAAAATTAGGAGATTGGGTAACACTAGGTACAGAGCAAATTTAAAGCTCAGTGTAGGAAACTAAGAAGATGAAGTTAGGTACTTTTTGGTTTGGCTTTTAAAAAGGCAAAAGTTTTACAGTTTTTCAATTCACTAGGGAGTGAGTTCCATAGACTAGGTCCCTTAATTTGCATAGAGTGATTACACAGATTAAGTTTGACCCTGGGGATATCAAAGAGATATTTATTTCTGGTGTGGTGATAATGGGTCCTATTACATCTGTCCCAGGGAGAGTTTCAGAGCATGGTTTGCATTTAAGAACAGGGTTTTGTAAATGTAGTTGACACAAGAGAATGTGTGGAGGGAGTTAATATTTAGCAAGTTTAGGGATTTAAACAAGGGAGCTGAGTGTTGTCTGAAAGCAGAGTTAGTTATTATTCTGATAGCAGATTTTTGCTGTGTGATGATGGGCTTAAGGTGGTTTGCAGTGGTAGACCCCCATGCACAGAT
This sequence comes from Procambarus clarkii, assembly GCF_040958095.1. NCBI lineage: Eukaryota > Metazoa > Arthropoda > Malacostraca > Decapoda > Cambaridae > Procambarus > Procambarus clarkii. Next base: position 35,974,212 of record NC_091186.1, on the reverse strand, counting down.
ACCATAATTAAGACAGGGGTAGATTAGTGCATCTGCATTCGTGCATTACATCTCCTAGGATGAACAGGACCAGCAAAAGCTGCTGGACTATGTTATTGTATCTTCGCAAAATATTCCTGTGGAACGTGAAGGTGAAAAGTGTATTGAAATAGTTCAGGATCTCTTAAAAAAAAGAATTGCAGTTCACTGTAAACAAAACAGACAAATTATTGCTGCCAACAGAGTAGGCAAAAAGAATCCATCAGGACAAAACCAGCGGAAAATTCGCCTCAAGCTAGCTTCCCAGTCCACAAAATCGCAACTTGTCCGGACAGCTGCATCCCAACGGAAGGGAATCTACATCAACGAGTGCTTGACTAGAAAAAGACAGCAACTCCTCCACCGCCTGCGTCAAATCCGTCATCAAAACCCAGATGCGATTCATCAGTGCTTCGTTAGAGATGGCGTGATTAAAGTGAGAAAGACCTCAGGAGGTAAAATGTTTACAATTGCTAATGAGGATAACCTCAACACTTTCCTCTCCCAATGTGGTTTGTCCCACCTTATTATCCCTCTCATTGAGTCAACATAATTAACCCCCTTGTCACCTAGTGCGGGCTACGTATCCTAAGTCTCTTTGTTACACTTTTTAAAAGTAAATTTTAATTTAATTTATATTAGTCATTTATTGGACTTAATTAATTGAGTGCATTAATATTTTCTTTAGTTCTTATTAATTATAGGATCATAACTTAACTATTTATAGTTAATAATCATTAGATTAAACTTTCCTATGTTCATTATTCAACTTTTTCTTTGCTTTCATTTATTACCTAGGTTGCCTAGCCTCGCCATACTCCCTTACTCCATTGTACCCCTGGCTTTGTCTGTGTCTCAAAATGCAAATTATTACTGACAGTGTACCTGAGAGAATTTGTAAGCAATCTACCTCAATTTTTTTTTTGTTCATTTTGTGTTTGTCTTGTATAGGTCTTGTTTATATTTTAATTTTCCCCCCTTTTATATCAAAATTTTGTTTTGTAATTGCCATTCTTGCCTTGTTTTCCTACAACCAGCCTTCTTATGCAGACAAGTATAGACCCAGAACTAAACCTCTTATCCACTATCTATGACAATCATCACTTTAATGATCAAAATTGCAGATATTTTACAGCTCATGATGTAAACAATGTATTAACACATAATCACAATATCTCTGTAATTAACTTGAATGTAAGATCACTTATTTATTTATTTATTTATTTATTTATTTATTTATTTATTTATTTATTTATTTATTTATTTATTTATATATATACAAGAAGGTACATTGGGTTTGTGAGAATACATTGGATAGTACAGTATATACATTCTTGTAAAGCCACTAGTATGCGCAGCGTTTCGGGCAGGTCCTTAATCTAGCAGATAATTTTAAGTAGGTAATTTCTATCAGAGTTGATAAATGATAACAAATACATTGCAAGAGAAAAATGAGATGAGAGAGCTTAGTAAGTATATTAAAGCACATTGTTATATTAAAGCTCTGATTGATTACATTGACAGCTTGATTAGTAATTTAAACAAGGTTAATAGACACCATATACAGCAGATTGACAGCACATATAAGACAGCAATGATCACAATGGTAAAGATGTTCAGATTGGGTACATAAAGATTGGGAGACTGGGTAGCAATAGATACAGATAAACAAGATTAATAAACACCATACAGCAGATTGGCAGCACATACAAGAAGATAGCAATGATCACAATGGTAAAGATGTTCAAATTGGGAACATAAAGGTTGTTCGATTGGGTAGCAATAGATACAGTGCAAAGGTGAAAAACTATGAAGATGAAATTAGGTACTTTTTAGTATTGATTTTGAATGATGTAAATGTTGGACAGCTTTTCAATTCAATAGGGAGTGAGTTCCATAAACTGGGTCCCTTTATTTGCATAGAGTGTTTACACAGATTAAGTTTAACTCTGGGGATATCAAAGATATATTTATTTCTGGTGTGGTGATAATGGGTCCTATTACATCTGTCCAGGAAGAGTTTCAGAACATGATTTGCATTTAAGAACAGGGTTTTGTAAATGAGTTGACACAAGTGAATGTGTGGAGTGATATTATGTTTAGCATGTTTAGGGAGTTAAACAAGGGGGATGTGTGTTGTCTGAAAACAGAATTTGTTATTATTCTGATAGCAGATTTTGCTGGGTGATGATGGACTTGAGGTGGTTTGCAGTGGTTGCACAGATACCATAATTAAGATAGGGATAGATTAGTGTATAATATAGTGAGATGAGAGCAGAGTTAGATACATAGTATCTGATTTTGGAGAGTATACCAACTGTTTTAGAGACTTTCTTAGTTATGTGTTGTATGTGGGTGCTGAAGTCGAGTCTCTTATCTAGGAAGAGGCCAAGAAACTTTCCATCATTTTTATTACTAATGTTAGTAATGTAATGTAAATCACTTACGTCCTCTAATTACTCAACACATAGCTGCTATTAGGACAATATCCAACTCTGACCCCAGGCATCACTCGGTACCCCTACTCAAATCTCTGAATATGTTAGACATTAAGTCACTGCACATTCTCTCATGTGTATTATACATATATAAAACGCTAAACTATAATGCCAATCCTGATCTCAAAAGCTTCATAGAAGGATGTAACAGAACCCATGAGCACCACACCAGAAATAAATACAGTTTTGATATTCCTAGAGTACGACTTAATCAAACTAGAAATGCTCTACAAATCAAGGGGCCCAGAATGTGGAATGACCTTCCCAACCATGTTAAAGACTGTACCTCTCTCAACCAGTTTAAGTTAAAAACGAAGCTATACCTAATAAATTCACTGTAACCTACCTTACCCTTCTATTGTCAACCAATGTCTGGTTTTTTTTTAAGAGCGCTGTTTGTCGACATAATTGTATTTGTGCTGCTTTTTCATCTATGTTTTCATTTCTTGTTTTCATTCTACTCATTATGCTCAATTAGTATTAAGCTTGTCATTTAAGTTTATCATGCCCGAAACGCTTTGCGTAATAGTGGCTTTAGGCATTGTATGTACTAGCTCTACCTATAAGTCAACCAATCTTTGTAAAAATTTATTGTATGTATGTACCTTACCTAAATAAACATTTTATTTTATTTTATTTTTTTTAACATTGTCTATCTGAAGCTGAATTGCATTTGATGATTTGCTTCAAAATAAGATGTAGTAGGTCTTTTCTATGTTAAGTGTTAGTTTGTTGGTTGACATCCATAAGTGAACTTTTTTTTAGTTCATTATTAACAACATTATTTAGCGTATGTGGGTTGGGGTTAGAGTAGATGAGGGTAGTATCATCAGCAAACAAAATAACCGCTGCATTACGTAGGAATGCGGAGGAATTTCTGATGGAGGATAAGACAGTTGCACAGCGCGATCCGCAGCGCAGCGTGCGGAGCGCCGCGGGGGGCCTATATAAGAAGAGAGGAGGGGACATGCGTACCACTTACGGGCTATTCATGCCCGTGCCACCTCTTGGGTGGCTTAATCTTCATCATCATCATCATCGACATGCGTTCTTTCTTGCTACAGCCTCGCCCCGCTTCACAAGTCAAAGAAAAAATTTTTGCTACAAACACTACAAACACGCTTCGCTTCGCAAGAAAAAGGAATAACTTGGGACTCTTGTGTTCTTGGGACTTCAAGAAGCCATGAAAACTACGATTGTACCACGATCACAGCCCCACCCTGGTTGAGTTTATCTCAGGGGGCCCTTAATTCAACCTCACAAGCTGAAAAGCTAGGGTCGGTCTACAGTACTCAACTTTCTCCAAGGTAATGTGTTATCTTATGTTCTAAATGTAAAAGCTAGGTTCCTCCCAAGTGTCGGCGTGTGCCCAGCGCTGTTTCCCACGCGGCCTGCAGCCGCTCTAGCCAGGCCAGCTAGGTCATGCCTAGGCAGAACATGTTATGCAGCCAACAGTCCTATTGTCCGCTGATTACGACGAAATTCTTATACAGCCTTGCCCGCGCCGCTAAACTTGCCAGAATTATTGTCTGCCGGTTAAGCCCGAGAATTTTTATTCAGTATCCTCGATGCTGGTTTGCCGGAAATATTGTCCGCCGGTTAAGCCCGGAACCTTTTTACGCAGCTCAACACGCTGCTGGATTGCTAGACATATTGTCCGCTGTTTAAGACGGAATTCTTATGCAGCCTCCATCTCTGATGGATTGCCAGAATTATTATCTGTCGGTTAAGCCAGGATTTTTTATGCAGCTCACCACGCTGCTGGATTGCCAGACCTATTGTCTGACGGTGAAGCCCGGAAATTTTATGCAGCTCACCACGCTGCTGGATTGCCAGACCTATTGTCTGACGGTGAAGCCCGGAAATTTTATGCAGCTCACCACGCTGCTGGATTGCCAGACCTATTGTCTGACGGTGAAGCCCGGAAATTTTATGCAGCTCACCACGCTGCTGGATTGACAGACGATTGTCCGACGATTAATACGGAATTCTTATATACCATTGCCCTAGCCGCTATAGCTTGCCAGACTTATAGTCTGCCGGTTAAGCCGGGGAATTTTATCTATTCAGTATCCGCCCTCGAGTTGGATTGGCCAGAAATATTGTCTACGGGTTAGGCATAAAAATTGTAATGCAGCCTCCTTTTTTTTTAGATTCTGGCCTGCCGGATAAGCCCGGAATTATTATACAGCCGCCCTAGCTGCCACCCTCGCTATCGGATTGCCAGACCTATGTCTGCAGGTTGAGCCCGGAATTATTATGCAGCCGCTTCGCTATTGGATTGCCAGACCTATGTCTGCCGGTTGAGCCCGGAATTATTATGATTGCCAGACCTATGTCTGCCGGTTGAGCCCGGAATTATTATGCAGCCGCCTTCGCTATTGGATTGCCAGACCTATGTCTGCCGGTTAAGCCCGGAATTATTATGATTGCCAGACCTATGTCTGCCGGTTGAGCCCGGAATTATTATGATTGCCAGACCTATGTCTGCCGGTTGAGCCCGGAATTATTATGCAGCCGCCCTCATTGGATTGCCAGACCTAATGTCTGCCGGTTAAGCCCGGAATTATTATGCGGCCGCCTCGCTGCTGGATTGCCAGATCTATTGTCTGACGTTTAAGCCCAAAATTATCTTATGAAGCCTCACTGGCTGCTGGTTTGCCTTGGCCGTGGATTGTCCCAGGACGCTGGCTGTACCAGTTTGACCGCTGGTGTAGCAGGCAGCCCACCAACAACGACTTCAGAAGCTGGAGATCATTGCAATGGACTCGGTAACAAAAATTTATAATTTGCTGCACCGAAAATCTCACGGGACAGACGCAAGGACCCTATTTCAACACACCAGAAATGAATATCTCTTTTACATTCCCCCCAAAAATTGTTTTATTCAACAGGTGACGACCCTCCGACTGCTGCCGTTCCAGCTGATCTGCAATCAGCAAATTCACGAGGCTGATAAACGAACCACGCATTCGGAGAGTAACTTACTATGGAAACCGCTGTATTGGACCTTATATTTCTTATATTTATTATCATCCTTATATTTATGGAGTCAGTGCCGCACGGACACATGCATGTCACAGTCATGATTTAACTCCCTTCGGACGAGATTAAGCATTTAATCTCCCGCATTAAGATTATAAGCTGAGGTTTTACACATTAAGTGGTTATTCTTTAATCCAATCTTATACTTATCTTACGCTTAACGCTTCTTAATTAAAACTTTAATCGCAATAGGTAAACCAATTTATTTGTCGGCCTGCATACGGAGGACAACCTATGATGGACTTCATGTAATCGACTCAGTTAATTTTAGACTGTAATGGACGCAGTTCTTTGCGGGCTGTTCGGGACTCAGTTACCACAATTTTAATTTGTTGTGTGTGTCTCTCCGGAGACAAGCAGGTCTCAGTTATGGTTAAAGAACCGTTTTTCCTTATATTCATTTTATCGGGTACTTTTACGTTGATATGTATTTTATTTGGGTCATATAGTTATTATATTGATTACTTCGGAGTATTCTCTTTGTATTATTATGTTGGATTATATTTGAATATAATTAATACCTGCGCACGATCGTTCAAGCCAATCAAATCCCTTCGGGGCAGGATATTGCAGTCTTTCCTTTTGAATTAATGTTAATATTAAGGTTTTACTCTTCAATATAAGTTTTACAGTGGATGGGGTTTTTCGTGCGGTATTCATTTAGACAACTGGTAACTTAAGTTACTCCCTTCCCCTGACCTTGGGTGCAGGGACGCGTGGGCTTTTTAAGCCGCGTTCCCGTTGGTTTACAGCTACGATTAAGTATTAATTTTCCCCTTTCAGCTTTCAAGCCTAAATCTTTCAGGTTAAACGGACTATCCCCACTTAATCTTAAAAATTACACTTTACACACTTATTACTTACTCAGATACATAATTATAGACCTTAATTTACTAAGGCTTAGGGTCATTCGTTATTAGCTCTTCTATTAATTGTACATGGATTTCTTTATTATTCCTGTTACCTCGGGGTACTTAGGTACTATGTTCTGTATTACTTCGGCTACTCCTTTGTTGGTGACGATACTTCCCTCTTCTAGAAACGCTGGGGCCTCGTGGATCTACAAGTTTGTAAATAACATATGTTGTTACATTTCTCCCACACCCTTTCAATTCGTCTTCAATAAATTAACTGAAACTTTAAATCACAATAGTTAAATATTTAAGCTGCTTAATTTAACTGGTACTTAACTTTTCTCAGTCTCGTGCGTTTCATTTAGTGGGTACCTTACGTTAATCCTTCTTCAGTCCTCGGTAGCATTGGCGCGTGAGATCATTATGTCACGTCCCAATAGGATTACAGTTAAAGTCAAGTCTATTCATACTCTTTAAGAATTTAAGCTAAAAAACTTACAGGTCAAGCGGTCTACACTCTTTTAATTCTTTTTTTTTTCTCTTCACTGACTTATCTCATTCACGCAGTTATCAAACGTTATTTTCTGTTTCTGCGAAGTAGGGAAGTTTTTTATATATTTTTAGTGCTTCCCTTTAGGTAATTCTGTAGTTGCATGTTTTTCTTTACTTAGGAATTTTCGGCCAGTCAAGTGCGGAAATTTTTATTGTCGGTCGCTGGGTCTCACGTTACAAATTTCATCCTGTACTTCTTTAAGGCATTTAATTCTTGCTAATTTTCCCTTCACATATTCATTAACTTATTCACGCTACATATTTATATACAGTAATTATTTAAGGATTATGGTCATTCGTTATTTGTACTTCTATTATATGTTACATCGATTATATTATCCCTGTCATCACTGGGGTAATTAGGTATTCTGTTCTGGAAATCTGAAACCCCCTTTTGTTTGCTGATGGTATTTCCCTCATCCTGTAACGCTGTGGTCTTGAGGCTTTCCAAGTTTGTAAATACTACGCGCTGCCACGTATTCTCACAACCCCAATCATTCTTACCCTTACCTATTTTATTAAAACTTTAATCACAATAGTTAATTAATCACGCTGCTTTTTCTCTCAGTTTGGGATGTGTTCTTATTGGTTTTGTTATCACTGATTAACGATAAACCTTAAACATTGCTGCTTCCCTTTTAGTCATTATTTCGTCGTCACACCTTGGCCTACCCTACCGTAATTAAATACTGTTCACAATCGCGCCTTCCTTTTAATTAATCGGTCACTGGTTTTCCGGAACATATTTAAAAAACTATAATTATGAAGGTTTTCTAAGTTTATATTTGTTACTTTTATCTATACAAATGATATTGAGAATTACTATTACTGACATTCTAAAGTACTTAATTGTTGTTAAAAGTTCGCTGCCTGGAACGGGGGGTTCCGGGCATCACGGGCTATGGTGAGCCGTAGATGAAAAGTACTTATGTTAACGACTTTTAATATTCATTAATCCGCTTACTTGTAGCAGTCTGGGACGCTTATTCTATCAATTATTAATTTGTTTCTATCCACAGACTGTTGGGGATAGTCTTTATGGTATTCTTATACAGCCCATTTGTGGTTAGAATTAGTGGCTCGGTTGTTGGTTGGTTGTAAGGATTAAGCCACTCAAGGGGTGGCACGGGCATGCTTCGCCAGAAAAATCGTATGACATTATACAGCTCATTTTATTCTGACTAACGACCAGTTCGAAAAATGTGGTCGACAGCCCGCATTGACGCAATATCAAGCTTGATGAGGTGCCCCCTTGGCATTTTTGGGGGTGTGGGTTGTTCTCACAATTTCACGCATTAATTGCAGTATATTACACGTTCATGCGAATTTAATGACGTTCTATAGTACATGTCTTCACATGCTTGGAACAGTGGAAGGTCCCATCCTCCGCTACGTTTCGTGGTAATTGGTCTACAATTTTAACAAACCATGTTATCGAACCAGTTTTAATTTCCTACACTGTACATGTTAAAGGTTTTATTTACGTCCATAGTATGACGCAACATACAGAATTGCTTATTCTAACTAAGGCACAAATTCGTGCAAGATTAACGGAAGAACAACTCCAGGCGTCTTGTTACTAATGCTTTATTAATATTGCCCAGTGTCCTATTCGCCTCATTTACGACCGAGCATGCATCGCTCCTTTGGTTTTAACCATCTTACTAATTGCAATTCCCAGTTCCCTCACGCATTACCTTCGCAATCCTGACATCATCCGCTTGTGACTAGTAATCCTTTTTCATCATTACCTAGCCACAAAACTTCACATTTATCAGCATTAAACTGCATCAGACAAGCTTTTGCCATCACAAATACTATTTAGCTCAACTTGATGTGTTAGTGAATCTTCTACCATGTTGTTTTCAACTTGTTGCAAGGAGCACTGTTCGTTTGGTTTTGTAGCGTTTTAATCCCCCCCCCCCTGCTTTACCACACTGTCCTACTTATGCCACATGTCCACCCCTGCCAACTCTTACTGCCGTAATATTTCCAGAACGACTACAGACCATCGGGGAACACCTAATGGACGGGGAACATTGGTTTGCCACCGAAGAACACTCTCGATGGACTGCACGGATGGGCGAATGAAGGAACTACTCAGCTGCACTGGGGCCAGCCTCGCTAGGCTAGCCTCCGCATGGGCGGGATACAGCGACGACGACGCCCACGAGGACGACCTGGCGTGGCGCGAAGCACGCACGAGAACGACTACAGACCATCGGGGAACACCTCATGGACGGAGAGCATAGGATCGCGCACGATGAACACTCCCGACGGACTGCTCGGATTGGCACACGCAGGACCTACTCACCCGCCCTGGGGTCAACCTCACTGGGCTAGTCTCTGCAAGGGCGGGATACAGCAATGACGACGACACGAGGATGTCCTGGCGCGGCGGGGCATAGCACGCGAGGTAATACGCCCACTACACGCGGACATCAAGACGGCCGCCTTGTATACCCATGCACCAGAAGGGGCTCCATTGGACACTTCCAGGACGCTGCTTACCTAGCAGCATTTAACAGCCATGTACGCCCGACTCTGTACCTTTTTTCAGTTCTGGAAATTCCTGACTGTTTTTTTTAACGGCAGAGGTAACGGGTGTACGGGCACGGATGTGGACGCAGACAAGGAAAAACTCAATGACACCACGCGACGCAGAACTTGCGGCTACGCCATTCCTGGTGGCACGGCCCCCAACGTCAGATGAGAAGACAACGCCCTACACGCTGATGCTCCTTACGCGGCCAGCGCCCCCCAATGGACGGGCCACGCAGCTGTCACTTGACGGGCATGAACAGGAAACAATTAAGGACGTCGGACGGTGAGGATGTGACTTTTTTTTTTTCACTATTACGCCAGGCAAGAGGTCTTCATGCTTCCACATTGAAAACATTACGCGGCCAGCAGGCACTCGCCCCTTCGGGGGGGGGGGGGGGCCCGGCCAGCTGGCTCTGCGAGTGGGGTGCAGCGCCGGCCCCTAAGTATTACGCTGTTCGCAGCTACTTACTCTCACTTGTAAGAGTATTGTTAAATTTGTCCTATAGGTGTATTCTACAGCTACTAGTAATTTACCATTTCACATTATGTCTGGGATTGGCGCATTATTTCTGTCATGTGTTAGGCCACTATATGATACTCTATAAGCCCTGATTCTACTTGAAAATTATGTAAACGTTTGCCTTACTAATACCAATAGTTAATAAGGATTCCGCGTTCTGCAGACCATGTTCTATTTAGTTACCGGATATAAGCATATGTATTAATGTTATTAAGTCATTGTAGTCAAGTTATAATTGTATTTATGCTGTTGAAAAATTATACAAGTTATCCTGTTCATTAACATGGTCTAAAAAATTTATTTATTTGTTTCTACTAAAAAATCGTATTGTTATCGGACGTGTTATTAATCGTGTTATTAATCAAATATTAATTAATATTAATTATTAATCGTGTTATTAATCGGACGATACTATCCAGGGATCATCCCGTGGTCTTAAAGGCTTGAAAACTTGTAGAACGAAGCCTTGAAGATAATCTTTGGATGCCCCTAGTACCACAAAGATACTTAACATGAGGAAGGAACTTAATATTAACTTAATAATAGAATATGAGTGCATATTCTACTGCATTACTCCTTGTAATGATCCTCATATTGTGCTTCAGTAATCCAATGTATAACCCTGAGATGTTTTCCTAATTGTACTTAGGATTCCTTGTTCATTATTGTGTATTGTTCTGATCTGCTTTTGTGTCAAAATTCTTGCATCGTACCTGTAAAAATTTTTTTGACAATTTTACTGTAATTATCCCACTTAAAACCATCTGTACTTGTAAAGTAAAGCTTTACTTTACTTTAACTTTTTATCAATTTTACTCGTAATCATTTCTCTAAAACTTTGTTTGTTTAAGGATTTGCTCAAAGGTTAGTTTAAGGACTTGCCCGAAACGCTATATATAGCTAGTGGCTTTACAAGAATGTAATTCCAACTTAAACTCTATGTTGTCTCTTAACCCCCAATGTACGTTCTGTTCTCAGTGTCAGCAAACAAAATAGGTATCAGAATGTTAGAGACATTAGGCAGATCATTGATGTATATAAGTAATAAGAGAGGTCCCAAAATGCTGCCCTGTGGCACTCCAACGGTTATTGGAAGAGTGGGAGAGGTTATATTATTGATGGCTACACATTGGTGTCTATCACTAAGATAGGATTGGATATAGTCCAGTGTATGGCCTCGGATTCCATAATGATGGAGTTTACGTAAGAGGTAATTGTGATTAACAGTATCAAAGGCCTTTCTCAGGTCAATGAAGAGTCCAATCGAAAACTCATTTTTGTCAAGGGCTGAGTAAATTATATCAAGGAGACTAATAATTGCGTCGTTGGTACTCTTTTGGGAGCGGAAGCCAAACTGACAGGGGCTAAGAATGTCAAATTTTACGAGGTAGGAGTAAAGCTGTTTGTAGATAATTTTTTCAAATATTTTTGATAGTATGGGTAGGTTTGATATTGGTCTATAGTTGTTTATGTCTGCCGGATTACCTCCTTTATGAACTGGCGTTACTCTTGCTTTTTTAAGGCTATCAGGGAAGGTATGACACTCAAGAGATTTGTTGAACAGCAGAGCTATAGGTGGCGCAAGGGCATGGGAGGCGCTCTTGTATACAATGGATGGAATTTCACTGATGTTCCCAGCTTTGGTTTTTAGTGAGTGCATGATGGACACAACATCTGTCGGGCTGACTGGTGAAAGGAGAAGAGAGTTTGGATAGCTGCCTGAGAGATATGTGTTGATACTTGGCCCTCTCCTCTTTCTCATCTACATTAATGACCTTCCAAATGCCTCCCAACACCTCAAACCAATTCTATTTGCTGACGACACAACCTTCATTTACTCCAGTCCTGACCCTCTTGCTCTAAATGCCACAGTAAATACTGAGCTAAATAAAGTCCATCTTTGGCTAACTGCCAACAAACTCACCCTTAACATTGACAAAACCTTCTATATTCTGTTTGGCAATAAATCCTCTAGTCTTATAAATCTCAAAATAAACAATACCCAAATTTGTAACAAATTAGATGGCAAATTCCTTGGCATTCTCATTGACCACAAGCTGAATTTCCAGGGACACATTCTAAATATATCAAAAAAAGTTTCAAAAACTGTGGGCATTCTTTCTAAGATCAGATATTATGTACCACGCCCTGCTCTGGTGACTCTCTATTACTCCCTTATCTATCCTTATCTCAACTATGGTATTTGTGCTTGGGGTTCTACTACCCAAAATCACTTACGTCCTCTAATTACCCAACACAAAGCCGCTATTAGAACAATATCCAACTCTGGCCCCAGACATCACTCGGTACCCCTACTCAAATCTCTTAATATGTTAGATATTAAGTCACTGCACATTCTCTCATGTGTATTATACATATATAAAACGCTAAACTATAATGCCAATCCTGATCTTAAAAGCTTCATAGAAGGTTGTAACAGAACCCATGAGCACCACACCAGAAATAAATACAGTTTTGATATTCCTAGAGTACGTCTTAATCAAACTAGAAATGCTCTGCAAATCAAGGGGCCCAGAATGTGGAATGACCTTCCCAACCATGTTAAAGACTGTACCTCTCTCAACCAGTTTAAGATAAAAACTAAACACTACCTAATAAATTCCCTGTAATCTACCTCACTCCTCTATTGTCAACCCATGTCTGTTATTTTTCTTTTTTTTTTCTTTTTTTTTTTAATCAACACTGTTTGTCAACCTATTGTATTTGTGCTGCTTTTTCAGTCATGTTCCCCCTTTTTTTTATCTTTATTTGTATTTGTTCTCAACATCTTTTATTCTTTATGCTCAATTAGTATTAAGTTCTTGATATTAATGTTTTTCTTGCCCGAAACGCATTGCGTAATAGTGGCTTTAGGCATTGTATGTACTAGCTCTATCTATATATCAATCCATTAATGTAACATCACTTGTATGTATATACCTTACCTGAATAAACATCTGAATCTGAATCTGAATCTGAATCTGATATGTGTCTGAGTCTGTGGGATTTTACTTGCAAGGTTAGCACCAACCGATGAAAAGAAGCTATTAAATTCATTTGCCATTTCTAAGTCAGTTGACGGTGTAAAGCCATCCTTCGAGAGTGTTATCTGGTTGTGGGGGTGTTGTTTAGTTCCCAGGATGTTAGAGATGGTATTCCATGTGCTTTTCATGTTGCCTTTTGCTTCTAACTCTATTGTCATTACCTATCCTCTAAACCTTACATTTGTCAGAATTAAACGGCCTCCGCCAATCTTTTGACCATATTTCAGTACCCAATTTAGATCGTTCGATCGATCAATTTAGACCCCCTTGTATCATGTATCATCATACATGATGATATAATGATACACACTACTGGGTAAGCTGATGATATAATGATACACACTACTTGTTATGCTAACATGCAGAACACTCTTAACTCTGTATTAGTCTTATGTCAAGACTTAGGTTTAATCATATCTCAGCAGAGGAAACAAAGATACTAAACGGGTGTCCACCCAGGCAGGGAGGAGCTGTTCACAAGATGCAACTGTATGATGGCTCCCAGCTTGACTATGTTAACAGATTTAAATACCTTAAAATTTGCCTTGTATTGTCCTGTTGTATTCAAACTCTGTCGTCAGTATAAAGAGAGGCTCCATAAGCCCTCTTGGAGATGTTGCAGGTTATCACTCAGGCTATGGTGCCAATGTCACAATTGTCAAAATGATGTACCTTGCATACATCAGATCTTTAGTGGATTATGCTGCACCTCTGCTTGCCTTGATGACTGAAAGAAAGCTTAAAGGCTTGAAAACTTGTAGAACGAAGCCTTGAAGATAATCTTTGGATGCCCCTAGTACCACAAAGATACTTAACATGAGGAAGGAACTTAATATTAACTTAATAATAGAATATGAGTGCATATTCTACTGCATTACTCCTTGTAATGATCCTCATATTGTGCTTCAGTAATCCAATGTATAACCCTGAGATGTTTTCCTAATTGTACTTAGGATTCCTTGTTCATTATTGTGTATTGTTCTGATCTGCTTTTGTGTCGAAAATTCTTGCATCGTACCTGTAAAAATTTTTTGACAATTTTACTGTAATTATCCCACTTAAAACCATCTGTACTTGTAAAGTAAAGCTTTACTTTACTTTAACTTTTTATCAATTTTACTCGTAATCATTTCTCTAAAACTTTGTTTGTTTAAGGATTTGCTCAAAGGTTAGTTTAAGGACTTGCCCGAAACGCTATATATAGCTAGTGGCTTTACAAGATTGTAATTCCAACTTAAACTCTATGTTGTCTCTTAACCCCCAATGTACGTTCTTGTATATATATAAATAAATAAAATAAATAAATAAATAAATAAATAAATAAATAAATAACGAGGGATGGAGGCATTAATGCGCAGTACGTGCTTCCCTCACCTGTGACGTCACAGCCTCAGCTGACGACAGCATAAACACAGGCGGCCATTTTATGTTCCACCAAGATTAAAATTTTTTTTTTTAAATTTTGCTCCGAGGGGCGAGTTTATTGGGCAGCGCCCAATGTGTTCGCAATAGAATGTTCTACAAGAACATATGTATAAAATGTCACACAAGGATGCGTTAGACCGGCCGCAAATGAATAACTATACATTGATCACTAGCCGTGAGCTCCAAACAGCGACGAAATGTTTCTATTCTTTTCAGGGTTGTAAACTCCACACTTGTTCTACAGTGTTAAATTTGGTATCACTGAAATCGCAATAAAATTCCCTACACGTACATAGCATATAAATGTATAATCATGATAGCACTCACCCTCAAGAGTGTGGGAAGTGAGTGAAGTGTTACCCGCAACCCGTTCTCACACAAGACAGCACATATATGACTTAATGCTTAAAGTCAATATGTTGAATATGAATTAGTAAATATGTGATATATTCCCAGTTACTTTTTTTACCAAGGCCCAAACTCTTCCTCACGTACCAATTTACGTGTCACAGTACCCGTCCGTCAACATAGATAGCAGAATATTCGTGATTGGTTCAATTATAAGGAAAATTGTAGTTTTCAGGTCCCACATGGGTTGTGAAATTTACCTACTGTTGTCCATGCTCTTATAATATTACAGATCAGCTATATCCTATTGAAGGCTCGTAGTTTTGTTTTGAGAAATATTAGTTGTTCTTAGTAAATTATAATAAGCACTATAAATTATTACATAGAATAACAGTGCTTCACCAATCAATATTATATACCATAGTTTGGCTTTAAAAATCTTTAAAGAATGTTTTGTAGGAACGCTAACAGAAAACGATGTTACATTTGAATGTCTATGGGGTAAACTACTGCAAACAGGACGGTATTGTGTCTACTATACCAACTATAGCTAGGATGGGTATATTGTCACCTACCGCCTGTTAAGTGGGAAAGGGGTCCAATACCACCCACAGGATGGGTATGAGGGTCACATCCACCCACAGGATGAGTATGGGGATCACATCCACCCACAGGAAGGGTATGGGGTCCAATACCACCCACAGGATGAGTATGGCGTCCACTACAACCCACAGGATGGGTATGGGGCTCCAACCACCCATAGAATGGGTATGGGGCTCCAACCACAAATAAAATGGGTATAGGGTCCAATAACACCCACTGGATGTTTAAGGCGTCCATTGCCGCGCGTCGAGCTCGAAAACCGCAGCATTCATCTCAGAACCATGCCTATTTCACACAGATTCCTTAATAAACGTAAGAGTTTTATATGTCACAAGAAAGATAGAAATATAAGCTTCATTCTAAATACCTTACCATGGGCATATTTAAATTTAAAGCGAAGATACGTGTACTTTTATAATAGCCGAGCTTTAACCCCGGACAGATTGATCGACCGAGCAACTCTCTCTCAGAACAATGTTTATTTCACGTGAATTCGTTAATAAACATATATGTTTTTATGTCTCAAGAAAGGCAGACATAT
>NC_091186.1:35928220-35953220 GCF_040958095.1 Procambarus clarkii | reverse complement strand
TGCATCATCGTGACTACCTAATAGTGACACCAGTTGGTTGCCGTTACGATTACTGAACTGCGAATTACCAATATTCCTATGGCTAGCGTTATAATCACCTTTAATGATGGTAGGCTCAGTCTGAATACAGACAGGAAGGTCAGCATAATTAAAGTTACAAGGAGTTGATTATTTAGTATAGTTGTTTTTCTCTTTAACTGGATGATAGAGGGGGAGTCTTTAACGTGGTTGGGAATACATACATACACACATGCATACATACATACATACATACATACATACATACATACATACATACATACATACATACATACATACATACATACATACATACATACATACATACACATGCATACATACATACATACATACATACATACATACATACATACATACATACATACATACATACATACATACATACATACATACATACATACATACACACATGCATACATACATACATACATACATACATACATACATACATACATACATACATACATACATATCATACATACATACATACATACATACATACACATACATACATACATACATACATACATACATACATACATACATACATACATACATACATACTACATACATACATACATACATACATACATACATACATACATACATACATACATGCGTACATACATACATACATACATACATACATACATACATACATACATACATACATACATACATACATACATACATGCATGCGTGCATACATACATACGTACGTACGTACATACATACATACATACATACATACATACATACATACATACATACATACATACATACATACATACATACATACATACATACATACATACATACATACATACATACATACATAGTAGCAATCATACTTCGTAGAATCTAGTTCACACTGCTCCTCCTGCTTGTAATGCTGCTGGTGTCTACTCTATTTCCTGTTCATCTTGTCCTCTCCAATACTTTGGCGAAACTGGCCGTACACTGAATGACAGACTTAAAGAACACAAGAGAAGTGTTAAGTGTGCAGACACTAACAATGCTCTCTTCTGCCATGTGAGGGATTCTAATCATCCCATTGATTGGTCTTCCTCCAAAATAATCTTTCCTGCCTCTACTCTACACAGACGCCGTCTTGTAGAATCGGCTCTTATAAACAATGTACCCAACATGAACTTAAGTCCTGGCTTTGTTGCTGTGGACTCTTCCCTTTCACAGTATATACTCAAATGCTCTAATCTTTCTAACAAACGTGACTTAACATAAGCTTTCCCCCTTCCATTTCTTTCTTTCTCTTTCCTTTTCTTTCTCTCTTCTCCCTTTTTCTGTTCATTGTCTTCTCCTACGCTCCCTTGCTATCCTCTTCTTTTTCCTATTACTTCTCCTTCGGTGGTTATAATAGGAGCTGCCTCGTATGGGCCAATAGGCCTGCTGCAGTTTCCATTACTACTATCCCCTACACCTGACTTTCCTCCTCAGCTCTCTCTTGCCTATTTATTGCCTGTCCCTACCTCCTACCTTGAGGCTACCTTGAGGTGCTTCCGGGGCTTAGTGTCCCCGCGGCCCGGTCGTCGACCAGGCCTCCTGGTTGCTGGACTGATCAACCAGGCTGTTAGACGCGGCTGCTCGCAGCCTGACGTATGAGTCACAGCCTGGTTGATCAGGTATCCTTTGGAGGTGCTTATCCAGTTCTCTCTTGAACACTGTGAGGGGTTTGCCAGTTATGCCCCTTATGTGTAGTGGAAGCGTGTTGAACAGTCTCGGGCCTCTGATGTTGATAGAGTTCTCTCTCAGAGTACCTGTTGCACCTCTGCTTTTCAACGGGGGTATTCTGCACATCCTGCCATGTCTTCTGGTCTCATGTGGTGTTATTTCTGTGTGCAGGTTTGGGACCAGCCCCTCAATTATTTTCCACGTGTAAATTATTATGTATCTCTCCCGCCTGCGCTCAAGGGAGTACAGATTTAGGCTCTTTAGTCGGTCCCAGTAATTTAGATGTTTTACTGAGTGGATTCTAGCAGTAAAGGATCTCTGCACGCTCTCTAGGTCAGCAATTTCTCCAGCTTTGAAAGGGGCTGTCATTGTGCAGCAGTACTCCACTCTAGATAGCACAAGCGTTTTGAAAAGTATCATCATCGGTATAGCATCTCTAGTGTGAAAAGTTCTTGTTATCCAACCTGTTATTTTTCTTGCAGTTGTGACGGCTACTTTATTGTGTTCTTTAAAGGTAAGGTCTTCCGACATGAGTACACCCAGGTCCTTTACATTGCCTTTTCGTTCTATGTTATGATTTGCCTGCGTTTTGTACGTGGTTCCTGTTTTTATGTTTTCAATTTTTCCGTAGCGCATGAGCTGAAACTTATCCTCGTTGAATACCATATTATTTTCTGTAGCCCATAGAAAGACCTGATCAACATCTGATTGGAGGTTTGCCGTGTCCTCTATGTTGCCAACTCTCATGAAAATCCTAGTGTCATCTGCAAAGGATGATACAGTGCAATAGGTTGTGTTCTGGTCTATGTCCGATATGAGGATGAGAAAAAGTACTGGAGCAAGCACAGTACCCTGGGGGACTGAGCTCTTCACGGTTGATGGGCTGGATTTTATTTTGTTGACTATTACACATTGGGTTCTGTTAGTCAGGAAATTGTAGATCCATCTGCCTATTTTCCCGGTAATTCCTTTTGAACGCATTTTATGTGCAATAACACCATGGTCACATTTATCAAAAGCTTTTGCGAAATCTGTGTAAATTACATCAGCGTTTTGTTTGTCTTCCATAGCATCTAATGCCATATCATAGTGGTCCAGCAACTGCGACAGGCAAGAGCGCCCTGTTCTGAAACCATGTTGTCCGGGGTTATGGAGATGCTGTGATTCCATGTATTTTGTGATCTTACTTCTTAGCACTCTCTCTCAAATTTTTATGATGTGCGATGTTAGTGCTATCGGTCTGTAATTTTTTGCCTCTGCCTTATTTCCTCCTTTATGGAGTGGTGCTATCTCTGCTGTTTTTAGTATGTCAGGGATAACGCCAGTATCTAGGCTTTGTCTCCACAGAATGTGAAGGGCCTGCGATAGTGGTTTTTTACAGTTCTTGATGAATATGGAGTTCCAAGAATCCGGGCCTGGTGCAGAGTGCATAGGCATACTGTTTATGGCTTCTTCAAAATCTAGTGGGGATAGGGCGACGTCTGATATGTGATTTGATATTGGTATCATATCCATGAAAAATTCATTTGGGTTATCAATCTTTAGTGCATTTAATGGCTCACTGAAAACAGAGTCGTACTGCTTCCTCAGTAACTCGCTCATTTCTTTGTTGTCATCTGTGAAAGTTCCATCTCCCTTTCGCAGGGGCCCGATACTAGATGTGGTTTTTGATCTTGATTTTGCATAGGAGAAAAAATATTTCGGATTTCTCTCTATTTCACTGATGGCCTTTTGCTCTCTTTGCCTCTCCTGGGTTTTGTATGATTCTTGTAGCTTGAGTTCAATTGTTTCTATTTCTCTACCTAACCTTCTTCGCCGTTCTTGAGATAGGGTGCGACTCTCAAGTTGTTCCGCGATTCGTTTTCTTCGCCTATATAGGGAACGACGTTCCCGTTCCAATCTGCATCTCTTTCTCTTTTTTCTTAGGGGTATGCGGTTTGAACATATTTCTAGTGCTACTGAGCTTATTTTTTCCAGGCACTGGTTCAGGTTTGCATTTCCTAGCTGTTCTTCCCAGTTTATTTCTGTGAAGTCCTGGTTTATTTGCTCCCAGTTTATCCGTTTATTATTGAAGTTGAATTTGCTGAAATCTCCTCCACCGGGAATCTGGACTGGTTTTGAAGGTCCATTCCCCATGGTTGTCAGTACCTCAATTAAGTTGTGATCTGAGTAACAGGTATTTGTAATCATTATGTTCCCGATCAACTCATCATTATTAGTGAAAATGAGGTCCAGCGTGTTCTCCTTCCTAGTTGGTTCTACTATTTGCTGGTTTAAGGCAAACCTATCGCACATCCGTAGCAGGTCATTTGCATGTGCCTGCTCATTTAGGCTACTTCCTGGTATTCTTTCTGATATTACTGTATTAGCCAGGTGCTTCCATTTCAGGTGCCGTAGGTTGAAGTCCCCAAGCAGGATGATGTTCGGAGCTGGATTTGTGAGGTTTTCCAAGCAGTGCTCTATTTTCATTAGTTGGTCTTTAAACTGCTGAGGGTTTGCCTCCGGTGACTTATATACAAGGACAACAACTACATTTAGGATCTCTATATCTCCTCATCACAATCGACTTGAGAATGGTCCAGGACGGACCGAAACGTCGTCGTCCCTTCAATTTCTAGTGTGTGGTCTGGTCAACATACTTCAGCCACGTTATTGTGACTCATCGCCTACATACATACATACATACATACATACATGCATACATACATGCGTGCGTACATACATATATACATACATACATACATGCGTACATACATGCGTACATACATGCGTACATACATGTGTACATACATGCGTACATCCATGCGTACATCCATACATACATCCATACATACATGCATGCGTACATACATACATACATACATACATACATACATACATACATACATACATACATACATACATACATACATACATACATACATACATACATACACACATGCATACATGCATGCATACATACATACATACTACGTACGTACATACATACATACATACATACATGCGTACATACATGCGTACATACATACATGCATGCGTACATCCATACATACATGCATGCGTACATACATACATACATGCATACATGCATGCATACATACATACATACATACATGCGTATATAAATACATGCGTATATAAATACATGCATATATAATACATACATGCGTATATGCATGCATATATAAATACATACATACATGCATGCGTACATCCATCATACATGCATGCGTACATCCATACATACGTACATGCGTATATACATGCGTATATAAATACATACATACATGCGTATATACATGCATATATAAATACATACATACATGCATGCATGCGTACATACATCCATCCATCTATACATACATGCATACATACATACATACATATATACATACATACATACATACATACATACATACATACATGCATGCATGCGTACATACATCCATCCATCTATCCATACATACATACATACATGCATACATACATACATACATACATACATACATACATACATACATACATACATACATACATACATACATACATACATACATACATACATACATACATACATGCATGCATACATACATACATGCATGCATGCGTACATACATACATCTATCCATTCATACATGCATACATACATACATACATACATGCATACATACATACATACACACACGTCCAGTCAGCATATAGCTATTTCGGGACAAAATCCAATACAGTTTATATTGGTGAGACGCCACTGTGATGAGGAGTTTAAATATCACAGGAACTGTAGGTTAATGTGTGACATAAGTGAGGTTAGATGAGGCATCTACAGGCATCAGCTGGAGGCTGATGGAGTGTTGTGGAGGCTGCTGGTACTATGTCCAGATGTTGGAGGGTGGATTTGACTCTCCCACCCTCCCTCCCCCTCCCCCCCCCCCACATTGACCGCAGTACGTCTAAGGTTACTTTCCACTCTCGCTTACCAAGGGTATAACCCCCGCCCCCCAACACACACACATGCATCAGATTCTTAACTTACAATATTTATTATTTACCAATTTATGTTACTACACTGACTGTCAATTTCACAATATTGTATAAACTTTGATGAATCGCTCGTCTATGGGTCATCCAATAATGTTAGCAGACTTCTAGATGTTACCACTGCTAGGTTTAGGCTCAGCTACAAGTACCTCTGGAAGTTTGTAACATCTGATGATCTAGATTTGACTAAATGTAAACTCTGTCAGCAGAACTATTCGCATACTTTGAGTCATTATATAATGGAATGTGAAAAATAGCGGAATTTAAAGATAACAACATCAATAGTGTCCATGAAATGTGTAAGTACTTCATTCATAATGATGTGCTGCCCGAAATCTTAGCGAAGTATCCAAAATTTGCTTACTGTAGGTAATGCATACACATGACTGTAAAGCTGCCGCCCAGTTGGGTGGGTGTGGAGCACATGACTGTAAAGCTGCCGCCCAGTTGGGTGGGTGTGGACACATGACTGTAAAGCTGCCGCCCAGTGGGTGGGTGTGGAGCACATGACTGTAAAGCTGCCGCCCAGTTGGGTGGTGTGGGCCGCTGCCGCCCGTGGGTGTGGAGTACATGACTGTAAAGCTGCCGCCCAGTTGGGTGGGTGTGGAGCACATGACTGTAAAGTTGCCGCCCAGTTGGGTGGGTGTGCAGCAAGACTAGTAACTGTGTGACTCACCATAAATGTAAAGTGCCTTGTATAGAGACTGTTGCAAGCCTCTTGTTGAATCACTTGTGACACAAAAGATTACTGATGTGTGTATTTGTGGTGGTGATTAAATATGTATGTGTATGTATATATGTATACGTATGAATATGTACATGTATGCATAAGTATGTGTACATTAATAATTTTGTAACTAGCGTCAAAAGATTGTTATTTGCTTAGCTAAACGAACTAGAGGGTTCAGTTCCTGAACCGATTATGTGCCTCTGTAATCCTTTACACCACCGCCCACGGGATGTGTATTATGGGGTGCATAATAAAGAAAGAAAATGAATGGACCGAACCTCACAATTCATTTAGCTAAGCAAGTTACAATCTTGATGAGCTAGTTACAAAATTCACTATAAGTCGTCACATCATAAATGGGTTCGAGATGGACCACAAGTAGTGCATTACATAATTTATCAGTATTGTGCAGCCTGTGATCCCCGCCTGGCTGGATACTGATACCTAGGTAATTTTTATGTGTCAGGACACCGGCGATAAGGTGATATTATTTATTTAACTTAAGATATATATATTTTTAAATGTTGTCACATTAACGGCTACATCTTCCTTTCTTCTGACATATAGATTTTTAAGATTAATTAAAATATATGGAAACTAATTATACAATTTATTGGCTGGTGTGCAGGGCTTCACACTCTGAGCTAGCCATCAAGTAACTATCAAAACGCATATATCTTCGTTTTCACTTCAGTATATTTATGACAAAGGATTTTAGATGTAGCCTATATTTCTACCTTTCAGATGACATAAATACTTTCGTTAATTACAATATCTAGATCAAACTAACATTGATTTTCAAAAGGTTGTAGATTTTCCATCAATGGAGAGCATCAGCCAAGAAGCCTTCTTTAAAATATGAATATCTTTCCTCACCCAATAAGATCTAATTTCTGAATAAAACGCAAAAAACGACTTGATTGTAACCTATCCACCGCTGCCCATTGGATGGGGGAGAGGGGGTTATGTGTAGGATAAACAAATCAATTGTGACACTAGCCCTCCATATATGTCAGTTGCTTAAATTATAAACTGTACTTGTGGTCGGTCTCGAGCCCATTGTTGATGTGACAATGTGCATTGACTTTTGTAACTAGCTTATCAAGATTATAACTTCCTTGGCTATATGAATTGTGGGGCTCAGTCCCTGAGCCCATTATGCGCCTCTGTAGCACTCCACTATCGCCCATAGGATGGGTATGGGGTGCATAATAAATGAACTAAAATAAGCTCTGCCTTTTTGATAACATATACAATTATAAGCTTTATTTGTGAATCTCAATTAATTAAGCAATATATCACAGAGCCTGTAGGGTTCGGTGAGATGAGCGAAGAGACATGGGAGATTTCACATAAGTACAGTACATGGTAGTTTAAGTAGCGAACGCATGTCAACGAATAACGAGTATATATAACAACACTATTGTCCTATGAAGTCGATTTAACTTCCAAACATATATTTTTTTAATAAATGTTAAATGTTTTCTGGCTAGCTATGTTAGATTTTATTAAAAATACGTATTCTACTTGTTAACATTATAATTTAAATTTGTGATAATTTGTGCAGAGAAGTGCGACAACTGGATATGCCAACAAACACTTTCCAAACAACGATATATCTTGGATAAGTCGTTCCACAACATTGACGCTTGGACCGTCGACTTCCTTTGATGCTACTTATTTACTTATTTCATAATGAAATTATATTAGTTTGGAGTAAATATATGTTTTCTCATGTTCTGCATTCAGCACCCACATTATAGTAAATATACCATATTACTTCATTACTTAAATAATGCTAGGAGGGTTTGAGTAGCTTTGGGTCTTTAGTGGACAGAATCTCCAATAGATGGGGCGAGAGTCGCTCCCTCTCTCTCGCCCGAGCAGGAGTCGAAACTTAATTTAAAATTGATATATCTTTGTTCTCGAACATGATATATTTCATTTGGTGAAATCATAATAATGTTCATATCTCGGTCTTTCTGGAGGCATATAAGATTTTAGGCTTTATTAGCGTATCTTTGATAATTATACAATATATCGGCAAGTGCGTAGGCGTCTGCACTCCATGCCCGACAAGCTACTGAGCGCTACTATAAAAACATATGTATCTTCACTTGAGCTATAAATATGTCTATTGTAATGTATTGAAAATGAAGCTCTTATTTCTATCTTGCTTAAGACATATAAAACATTTGTGTTTATTAACGAATTTACGTGAAATAAACATTGATCTGAGAGAGAGTTGCTCTGTCGTTCAGTCTGTACGGGGTGGGAGCTCCGTAATTTTTAAAATACATGTGTCTTCATTAGAACTTTAAATATGTCTATGGTAAAGTGTTTAAAGTGAAGCTTATATGTCTGCCTTTCTCGAGACATATAAAACATATATGTTTATTAACGAATTCACGTTAAATAAACATTGTTCTGAGAGAGAGTTGCTCGGTCGATCAATCTGTCCGGGGTTAAAGCTCGGCTATTATAAAAGTACACGTATCTTCGCTTTAAATTTAAATATGCCCATGGTAAGGTATTTAGAATGAAACTTATATTTCTATCTTTCTTGTGACATATAAAACTCTTACGTTTATTAAGGAATCTGTGTGAAATAGGCATGGTTCTGAGATGAATGCTGCGGTTTTCGAGCTCGACGCGCGGCAATGGACGCCTTAAACATCCAGTGGGTGTTATTGGACCCTATACCCATTTTATTTGTGGTTGGAGCCCCATACCCATTCTATGGGTGGTTGGAGCCCCATACCCATCCTGTGGGTTGTAGTGTACGCCATACTCATCCCGTGGATGGTATTGGACCCCATACCTTTCCTGTGGGTGGATGTGATCCCCATACTCATCCTGTGGGTGGATGTGACCCTCATACCCATCCTGTGGGTGGTATTGGACCCCTTTCCCACTTAACAGGCGGTAGGTGACAATATACCCATCCTAGCTATAGTTGGTATAGTAGACACAATACCGTCCTGTTTGCAGTAGTTTACCCCATAGACATTCAAATGTAACATCGTTTTCTGTTAGCGTTCCTACAAAACATTCTTTAAAGATTTTTAAAGCCAAACTATGGTATATAATATTGATTGGTGAAGCACTGTTATTCTATGTAATAATTTATAGTGCTTATTATAATTTACTAAGAACAACTAATATTTCTCAAAACAAAACTACGAGCCTTCAATAGGATATAGCTGATCTGTAATATTATAAGAGCATGGACAACAGTAGGTAAATTTCACAACCCATGTGGGACCTGAAAACTACAATTTTCCTTATAATTGAACCAATCACGAATATTCTGCTATCTATGTTGACGGACGGGTACTGTGACACGTAAATTGGTACGTGAGGAAGAGTTTGGGCCTTGGTAAAAAAAGTAACTGGGAATATATCACATATTTACTAATTCATATTCAACATATTGACTTTAAGCATTAAGTCATATATGTGCTGTCTTGTGTGAGAACGGGTTGGTTACCCGTTACCGCACATCGACGAAATTAGTTTTGAAAAGTTTATTCTTTTCACTGTCCTGACCTTAATTTTCAATGTACGTATTTCATTTTTGTACCAATGAGTTCGCAATAGAATGTTTTACAACAACATATGTATAAAATGTCACACAAGGATGCGTTAGACCGGCAACAAACAAAAAAACCTACGTCGATTAATTACACTCGTCGTGTCAACAATACAATAGTCTTACCACGAAGATCCAATACAATGCCGTTCTCTCAAATAGGCTATGTGACTATTAGAGAAAACGAAACTTTTATGGCAAACATGTTCATAGTATCTCCAAGTCGATTGGCGTGTGAGAATTGAGACCACTGACAAAAGTTTCCCAGTCTGTCTGCCTCAGCTCTACCATACGTTCCCTGGCCTCAGCCAGAGCCGTTTGAAAGAGCTTAAGCATTTCAGCAGTGCGGGTCCTTCTATAAGCTAGTCCAATTAAAAGTTAGTTTAGTTCATTTATTATGCACCCATACCCATCTTGTGGGCGGTAGTGGAAAGGGTTACAGAGGCACATAATGGGCTCAGGGACTGAACCCCACAATTCATTTAGCTAAGCAAGTTACAATCTTGATGAGCTAGTTACAAAATTCAATATAAGTCATTACATCAACAATGGGTTCGAGATCGACCTCAAGTACAGGTTCTAAATTAAGCAACTGACATATGTGGAGAGCTAGTGTCAAAATTGATATGTTTGTCCTGCACACCGCCCCCCATCCAGTGGGCAGCGGTGGATAGGTTACAATCACTTAGTTACTACCTACAGTTAGCAAAATGGGGATATTTGGCTAAAATTTCTGGTAGCAGATCATTTTGAATGAAATATTGACACATCGCTGGAACATTGGTTATAGAATTGTCTCTAAATTCACGTATCTTTTCGCACTCCATCACATAGTGACGGAGGGTGTGCGAATAATTTTGTTGACACAGTTTACATTTGGTCAGGTCTACATCAGCAGATAATGAGAATTCCCAGAGATACTTGTAACCGAGTCTAAGCCGAGCAGTAGTAACATCTAGAAGTCTGCTGATTTTATTGGATGATCCATAGATGTGTGGCTCCTCTTGCATGATAGTATGATGATAGATGGAATTACTGGTGTCAATTTCACTTTGCCTCAGATCTACAAGATCTTGTTGAAGTTCTCGGTGTACAGCTGCTCTCAGATTGCTCATTGACAATCCAAGGTTACACTCAACGGCTCCTTTAAAGGCAGATTCTTTGGCTAACTTATCAGCTCTATCATGCATTCGGAGGCCAACATGAGATGGAGACCACATGAAATGGACTCTGTTACCATCCTTAATAATTTTGTTGTATTTGTGTCTAGCTTCGGACACGAGCATGTTACAGTTATGTCTTAAAGAGTTGAGAGCATTTAAGGATGATAAGGAGTCACTTACAATTAATGTATCAAGTTTTGAGACTTGTACACATTTCAGTGCAAGGATCAAGGCAAATAGTTCAGTCTGAAGGGTAGAGGCCCAGTTGTTTATACGGACTCCCCACTCAAAGTATAGGCCATCGCCCATTGTCAGGACAACTGCACTTCCAGCTGCACCCGTGGTGCGGTGTAGGGAACCATCAGTGTATATAATTTGAGAGAGAGAATGCTCTGTGGACAGAGCATCAATATGGCTTAAGGCGTTGAGCTTTGCCTCAAGACGAAGCTTGGGCTGATCTCTAATTTGCTTCTTGGGTGGAAAGGGAGGGATTAAAACTGGAAAGGGTGTAACCTCCCACGGTGCAGGAAAGTGCCGCTGTTGTTTCTCTTGGTACAAATCATGAACCTGATACATTCTGAGTTGAGTTCCAGTTTTTGTTATCCATTTGGAACAATGCTGATCTTCAATAAAGAAATTCTGGAGGGCTTCTGTGCAAGGATTAGGATGAGTTAGCCTAAGCATTTTTATACCAATTTGACAGTTAATTTCAGTAACACGATCAACAACGCTCAGAATATTAAGTTCCTTTCTCATATTAAGTATCTTTGTGGTACGAGGGCACCCAAGGATTATCCTCAAGGCTTCGTTTTGCAATTTTTCAAGCCCTCCAAGCTTTCTTTCAGGCATCAAAACAAGCAGAGGTGCAGCATAATCTACTAAAGATCTGATGTATGCAAAGTACATCATTTTGACAATTCTGACATTGGCACCATAGCTTGAGTGATAACCTGCAACAGCCTTGAGAGCTCGGAGCCTCTCTTTAAACTGACGACAGAGTCTGAATACAACAGGACCGTACAGTGGCACCTCAAGGCCAAGGTATTTGAATCTGTTTACATAGTCAAGCTGGGAGCCATCAGACAGTTGCATCTTGCGAACAGCTCCTCCCTGCCTGGGTGGGAAACGAAGCTATACCTAATAAATTCCCTGTAACCTACCTTACCCCTCTATTGTCAACCCATGTATGTTTTTTTTTTTTTTTTTTGTCTTTCAAATCAACGCTGTTTTAATGTAATTTTCTGTAATAATTTGTAATTGTATTTGTGCTGTTTTTTCAACAATGTTCCCCCCTCTTTTACCTCTATTTTTATTTGTACTCAACGCATTTTTTTCTTTTTACCCATTAGTTTTAAGCTTTAGTCAGTAGTGGGTTTTTTTTCCTGCCCGAAACGCTTTGCGTAAAAGTGGCTTTAGGCATTGTATGTACTAGCTCTATCTATAAAGCCAACAAACTTTGTAAAATCTCTTTATGTATGTACCTTTGCCTAAATAAAAATTATTATTATTATTATTATTATTAATTAATTCTTCTGGCAGTGCGTTTTAGTACATGCAATTTAGAATCATTATAATAAGCATAAGTGCTATTACCAGTGTAATTTGGGTTACGTGCCCTGGACGATGGATTAAGTGATTCTATGAATGAACATAACAAAGGGGAATATTAATAAGGGTAGAGTTGACTAAATGTAAACTCTGTCAGCAGAACTATTCGCATACTTTGCGTCATCATATAATGGAATGTGAAAAAAATCGCTGAATTTAGAGATAACACCATCAATAGTGTCCAAGAAATGTGTAAGTTCTTCATTCATAATGATGTGCTGCCCGAAATCTTAGCGAAGTATCCAGCATTTGCTTACTGTAGGCAAGACATCACATAGTGACTGAGGGTGTGCGAATAATTTTGTTGACACAGTTTACATTTGGTCAGGTCTACATCAGCAGATAATGAGAATTCCCAGAGATACTTGTAAGCGAGTCTAAGCCGAGCGAAGAGACATGGGAGATTTTACATAAGTACAGTACATGGTAGATGGTAGTTTAAGTAGCGAACGCATGTCAACGAATAACAAGTATATATAACAAAACTATTATCCTATGAAGTCGATTTAACTTCCAAACATATTTTTTAATAAATGTTAAATGTTTTCTGGCTAGTTATGTTAGATTTAATTAAAAATACGTATTGTACTTGTTAACATTATAATTTAAATTTGTGATAATTTGTGCAGAGAAGTGCGACAACTGGATATGCCAACAAACACTTTCCAAACAACGATATATCTTGGATAAGTCGCTCCACAACATTGACGCTTGGACCGTCGACTTCCTTTGATGCCACTTATTTACTTATTTCATAATGAAATTATATTAGTTTGGAGTAAATATATGTTTTCTCATGTTCTGCATTCAGCACTCACATTATAGTGAGTAAATATACCATATTACTTCATTACTTAAGTAATGCTAGGAGGGTTTGAGTAGCTTTGGGCCTTTAGTGGACAGAATCTCCAATAGATGGGGCGAGAGTCGCCTCATCTCTCTCGCCCAGGCGGGAGACGAAACTTAATTTAAAATTGATATATCTTTGTCCTCCAACATGATATATTTTATTTGGTGCAATCATAATAATGTTCATATCTGGGTCTTTCTGAAGGCATATAAGATTTTAGGTTTTATTAGCGTATCTTTGTTAATTATACAATGTATCGGCAAGTGCCCGAAACGCATTGCGTAATAGTGGCTTTAGGCATTGTATGTACTAGCTCTATCTATATATCAATCCATTAATGTAACATCACTTGTATGTATATACCTTACCTGAATAAACATCTGAATCTGCATCTGAATCTGAATCTAAAGTGCGTAGGCGTCAGGACCTAGATTCAGGAAGCTCTGTGTATTTCTTCGTAAGTGGGTTTGCTACGAAGGTTCCTAAGTGCGCCCTAAGAAGATGCTTAGGTGCGATTCAATAAGGTATACTTAGGAAGAAAAATTGTTGGTTCACCTGCGTGCCGATAGAGGTCACTACTGTGTTTCGTTTGGCCAATCAGAGAGCAGCAACATTCTTCATATTGAAGATTTAGCGCTGGCTTATCGCAGCTCTACTGCCTCCTATTTACGTCGAATTTTCTTATAAAATTAGTATATTTCGAAGTAAAACAATGTTTTTTCAACTTCTACAGCCAGCACCGACATTGTAGTAAACAAATATGTTACATTTGTTGTTTACCTACGTAATTCTAAGAGATACTGTGTAGCTGTTCTTGTTGCTCGGAAGATGCGCTGACAATTATTGTATATATTTACTGAATTTACCCAAGGGCCACTAACTATCTAGTGACCTCGAAGAGGACAGAAAGCCGGCGGCTTGTTGAAGGGCCCGCCAATTGTCTTAATTATATTTTTTAGCTGGAATTTGGCATTTACGGCTTCAGCGGGTAGGCGGTTCCATGGGTTTATAGCCCTCTTGGTGGAAAAAAACATCTGTTTTCAGTCCTACTTGAGAGAACATACTCTCCAACACTATATCTGTGATTGTCCTGTTATCAGTGACTTCATACCAAATGGTATGAGGTATTTTGAGCTCTGTAATTACTTCATACACTCAGGAATATTGGAAGATATTCTTGTGCTGCACCCAGATTTTGCCAGTGGAGGCTAATAGATCAGCATTAAGTATTTTGTTCTCTCCTAATTCCATGTATGACTGGCCATCCTGTGAGGTGAGCTTGTAGCTGGTTTTTGATCTACACTGTGTGGTCCTTTAGACAGAATAGGGAAGCAGCACATTGCTGTGTATACCTAAACATGTTTAAAAATACATTGTTTGAGACCAGTTTTGTAGAAACTGGTAAGAGTAATTATAATATAATGTTTCCATGATTCAGTGCTTACCTCTTGTGAAAATTGCTTAGAGTTGTTTAGTCAGAGTTGATTTGTTTTTTGTATTGAGGCTGGTATTTTCTAAATTGATTCCATGTACAGTATGTCTAACCATCCTGTGAGATGGGAGTATTAGATAAACTTATAGCTAGTTTTTTATCTACACTTTGTAATATTCCATATAGAATAGGGTAGCAGCACATTGCTGTGTATACCTAATCTTCTTAATAAAAAAAATCAGTAATAAAGATTTTAAATTATAGTTTGTATTATTACAAATACAGTACTGTATTATCCTTATTAAATCATGTTGACCATGGATCATTAAGATCTCATGTTGATATGTAATACAAGTCATATTCTTTTGAACTGCTAATCCATGCTAATCATTCATTAAATTGTGCATTATGTCTCAATTTTTCACTTCCTTGGATATACTGTACAGTACAAAAAGATAGGAAAAAATAAACCAGTAATATTTCTTTCATTATATTTTTCATTTAAATAACTGCATCAATATTTTTACAGCTGACAGGATTTGTTTTCCCATACAGGTGCATTATTTGTTAAAAAAATTTGGTTTATTGTTACACACAATGGTGCTACATAGCCTTCCCAGCTTGGTGCCTTCTTTTAATACTTACTGATTAAAAAATAAATAATAAATACATTTTATTCAGGAAAAGTACATACAGTTGATTTACAAACATAATGTTGGATTTATAGGCAGAGCTAGTACATACAATACCTAAAGCCACTAATACTCTAGCATTTCGGGCAAGGTGTGTTGGGAAAAAAACAGACTAAAACTTAATAGTAATCGGGATTAGGTATAAATTGTGTTGAAAGAAGGAATAAAAAATACAAAAAGGGGGTTAACATAGCATAAATCAGCAATTGCACATGTTGGTGAACAGCGTTGTTTAAAAAATAGCAAGACATGGGTTGACATTTAGGAGGTAAGTTAGGTTACATGGAGTTAATTAGGCAGTACTTGGTTTAACTCTTAAACTGGTTGAGAGAGGTACAGCCGTTGACATGATTCAGGAGGTCATTCCACATTCTGGGTCCCTTGATTTGTAGAGCACTTCTAGTTTGGTTACACACAGCCAAATTGAGTAACAGGAAGAGGTCTTGGACACAAATTTGTTCCATGCTAAATGTAGAGGAATCAGCTGAGTATTCCTCAAATAAAATAAGTTGCCCCAGCTTATAAGGTAAATAAAATAAGCATTTCTCAAATAAGTAGCTGCCTCACTGCTACATAGCCTTCCCGGCATGGTGCCTTCTTTTGATAATTACTTGTTCCACACCCAAATTGTATAACAGGAAGAGGTCTTGGACCCCTACTTCCCCTCTCTTTTTTAATAATCTATATAGTCATAATTATAGCTTTAAGTATTCAATGAATAAAGTTTTTGACATTTTTACCCTTTTCCTTACCCAACATCATTTGTGCAGCATATTTTTATTTTATGTCTCGCCCAGATTTAATTTAAAAATAAAACCAAACTAAATAAATTAGAAATGGGTATGTATAGCTAAGGTACACCCTTACTACTAGGTGAACAGGGGCATTTGGTGATAGTAAATGATCCCATCAGGCAGGGCTCATCACCTTCTCTCATATTTCATGTTCACCAGTGTTTATTTACTTAATAACTACTGGTATAATATCTTGCTATTATAAAACTAATTCTACTATCATCAAACACATATTTACTTCAAGTTTCAAGCAGAGAATGCATATATAACTAACACGAAGGATTACTCTCCACTAGATTCACAGCTATAATGTTTTGGTCATGTTCCAATATCATAAATCGATCCCAGTGTTATGTAGTAGAGAAAAAATGACTTATATCCAGTTTACGTAAAGCTACGAGTGGTCGAAACCACACTTAAATCCCGGAATGAACTTACGAAGATTTTTCCACTTAGGGTAGCTCTTTGAATACGGACGTAGCCGCCACGAAGGCGCTAAGAAGGAATTCGTTCTTAGCTAAGAGGAAAAACCTTCGTAAGTACCTTCCTGAATCCGGCCCCTGCACTTCATGACCGAAAAGCTACTGAACGCCACTATAAAAACATATGTATCTTCACTTGAGCTATAAATATGTCTATTGCAATGGATTTAAAATGAAGCTCTTATTTCTATCTTGCTTAAGACATATAAAACATTTGTGTTTATTAACGAATTTACGTGAAATAAACATTGATCTGAGAGAGTTGCTCTGTCGTTCAGTCTGTACGTGGTCGGAGCTCCGTAATTTTTAAAATACATGTATCTTCATTAGAACTTTAAATATGTCTATGGTAAGATGTTTAAAGTAAAGCTTATATGTCTGCCTTTCTTGAGACATATAAAACATATATGTTTATTAACGAATTCACGTGAAATAAACATTGTTCTGAGAGAGAGTTGCTACGTCCATCGATCTATCCGGAGTTGGCTATTAAAAAAAATACACGTATCTTCGCTTTAAATTTAAATATGCCAATAGTAAGGTATTTAGAACGAAGCTTATATGTCTGTCTTTCTTGTGACATATAAAACTCTTACGTTTATTAAGGAATCTGCGTGAAATAGGCATTATTCTGAGATGAATGCTGCAGTTTTCGAGCTCGACGAGCGATGAAAACTGCCACTTTTATACAACTACAAATATCTTCGGTTTTACTTAAAATATTTGTCTGGTAGAGGTTTTACATATAGATCGCGTTTCTGTCTTTCTTCTGACTAATAAATAATTTTGGTTTAATCAGTTATCAAGATGTTTTCAACAATATTCTTTCAGCGTTCTTCTTTTCCAACACGGGCGACCCTTTTGAAAACGCGATACTTGGGCTAACCCATCCTATACTTGGGTCAGTTTCCATTATGGTTCGGAACAACGTCATCACAACAAAGGTTGCTATGTTCCACGTGTGCGCCACCCGGGAAGTTCGCCTGTCTTAAAGACCTGTGTCCACAATACCCGCCAAATTGTCCCTCCCACAGTACTCTCAGGACACTTATGGCAGTGTAAGTGTGTGGTGAGGCCACACCACTGAAGACATTGAGGATATACCACCCCCGAATTACCCAAATCGACCCAAATCAGCCCAAAACTACCCAAATCGTCCTAGCATTACGTAAGTAATGAAGAAATATGGTATATTTACTTACTATAATGTTGGTGCTACACATAGAACATGATCAAACCTATTTTTACTCTGAAATAATCTAATTTCATAACGAAATTAGACGTATATATGTGAGAGGTGACTCCATAGGAAGTCGACGGTCCAAGCGACAATTGTGTGGAGCGACTTATCCAAGATATATGGTCGCCAGGAGAGTGTTTGCTGCCATATCAGCCTCCTGTACACAGTGATCAGTCCTTTTCGTTCATTGAACACCGAACCCTACACGCCCTCAGATATATTGCTTAATTAACAAATATTCACAAATAAAGATTATATTTGTATATGTTATCAGAAAGGCAGATATAAAATAGTTTTTGTGAATCCATCACAGAGATTATACCTTATTAGAGAGGAAAAGTATTCATACTTTAAACAAGGCTTCATGGCCGACGCTCTCCTTACCGATATGGGAACTATAACCTTCCGAAGATCAATGTTAATTTAATCTAGATATTGTAATAAACGAAGTTTTCTATGTCATCATAAAGACATAAATATAAGCTGCATGTTAATAATTTGGCATAAATATAACTGAATTGAAAGTTAAGATATATGCCTTTTTATAGTTACTTGATGGCTCGCTCAGGGAGTGTGAAGGCCTCCACACAAGCCAATCAATTTTATAATTACTTTGCATATATGCAAAGTAACGCCATAGGTCTTTATGTCAGAATAAAGCCATGTAGACGATAATGTAACTACATTTCAAGGAAAACATATCTTAATATAATTATTAAATGAATTCAAAGTTATGGTTAAATAAATAGCCAATACCATACAATCGCCGGTGTCCGGACACATGAATAGTCGCATTAGGTGAAAGGAAATGTACCCAACCATTTCCATTTACCCAACCAGTTTGTGCACCCTATACTCATCCTCTGTGCGGTAATTTATTGTGCACCCCATACTCATCTTGTTACCAGTAGTTTGTGCAACCCATACTCATCCTGTGACCCGTAATTTATTGTGCATCCCATACTCATCCTGTTACCGGTAGTTTGTGCAGCCCATACCCATCCTGTGACCTGTAATTTATTGTGCAACCCATACTTATCCTGTGACCTGTAGTTTATTGTGCAGCTAATACTCATTCTGTGAGTCATAGGACATTGCGCAACCCTTTCTCATCGTGTGAATCTTTGTTTACTTTGCTCTCCATATTCATCCTCTGCGCGATAGTTTCTTGTGCAACCCATACCCATGATGTGAGTGGTAGTTTATTGTGTACCCTATATTCATCCTGTGAGTATAGGGTACACAATTCTTGTTTGGATTCTTGTAATGTTTAATGTATTTGTCTATTGTAGTCACAGTATTTGTGCGCCCCTTGAGGGACTTGAATTAGAGGGGGGTTGAAATAGCCTAAGCTACTCTATCCCTTTGAGATGTATTTATTGCTTATCTCAATAAACATACTTGAACTTGAACTTGGGTACACAATGAGTTCATTTGTACTCCATACTCATCATCAAGAAGTGTATTTTACCAGCATTGTAATATAAATTAAGAATAAAAGCTTAACTGGATTACGGACCCATAATCAAAATAAGAGTCATCACTAATTATCATGACAAATTGTCTAGGCTACACTTCCGCCTTCGACAAGCTGCCGCCGGATGTGGGTATAGTTTATTGTACACCCCCGCACCCCCAGTCCTGGAAGGGCGGGCATTGGGATGTGGACATGTGTACCATTATACCCCCCCCCCCCCACACACACACACACTCCTCTCCTGTTAATAATAATACTAATAATAATAAAAATTAAAAATAATAACGTTAATAAATATTATAATTAAAACTTACTGTAATACCCTAGTGCTTGAATGAAGGTGAAGGAAAGACCCAATAAATGTGTAAGTGTATTAAAAACCAAATTTTCGTTGGGTGAGCTGGCAGGTGAGCACCACCTGCCAGCTCACCCAGTAATGAACATCACCTGCACACTGCACCGAACCACTTGCCAGCAGGTGCAGAAGTACGATGGAGAGAGCAAAGTATACAATATTTCAAGTATAATATTAAAGATATATTTAGGATTTAATGTTTTCCTATAAAGTTTCAATAATACCTTTATTTGATTTTTGTATTATTTTCTACCACAGACGTGGCCACACATTAACAATGCTAACCAGCATATATACATTTTCTTCAGTCCGCCATGGACTCTAACCCTTTCCACTACCGCCCACAAGATGGGTATAGGGTGCATAATATAAGAACTAAACTAACTAACTCCATTGATAGGGTTAGAGATTTGTTAAACATATAGTTCAGGGATTTATTGAACAATCAACCACATAAGGTGATTGTAGTGTTTTTAAAATGCTAGGCTAAGCTACATACATAAATACACAGATTTACGTATGCCCTACATAAAGTGTTCGATGTGTCTTTTACATAGTGTCATTAACGTGCATTTACAAAGGTGAAATTGAATTCTGACCAGCTTCCACATATACTTTATACACATACATATACACACACAGACGTATGCGTACATATACATATATATACATACATATATACACACATACATACACATATATTTGTCTCTTTTACTCTGACAAGGTGAGATAACTGATAGAGAAACTAGTGTGCAATTAAGCACTTAATCACTGAAGGTGATTAAGGTGCTTTCACAAGCTCAGGTTATAGAGTTACATCACATACATTCATTGTATAATTGATACGTTACATGGTCAATCTAGGGTACAAGTTCAATATATCATCAAGTGTTCCAGTACTCAAATAGTAATTACACAGTTCAGCATACCTTA
Source organism: Procambarus clarkii (assembly GCF_040958095.1). NCBI lineage: Eukaryota > Metazoa > Arthropoda > Malacostraca > Decapoda > Cambaridae > Procambarus > Procambarus clarkii. The sequence continues at coordinate 35,932,106 of NC_091186.1, read as the reverse complement.
GCCCAGGAGGGCGAAAGTCAGTCAGTATGGGACATTCTACAATATAATGTTCAAGGGAGTGCATATTTTCTCTTTCACAAAGTTGACACATTGTGTACTCGACATTTGGGTTTTGAGAAAGCTGCCAGATACGTCTATATCCCAAGCGTATTATGGCCACTATAACATCACATTGCTGGGTTCTTGTTCCATTAATCCTGTATGTGAATGTCTCCGCACGATATCTATCATAATATTTAATGCTACAACTTTCAGGTCTTTGTGAATTTGTTAGGTCGGTGAGATTTTCATTAGATGTTTGCTTAAGTATTCTCTTTGTCACTGCTAATGAAACACCCATATCAATTTCTACCACTGGTTTTCTACAGGCTGTCTTTGCAAGCATATCAACAGTGTCATGCCTTGAGATGCCAACATGTGATGGTATCCATAGGAATTTAATTTCAAATCTCTTTTCTTTGGCAGCTAAAATATTCATTCGAATATCACTGACTATTTTCTGGGTGTCACTACTATGTGCGTTCAATACCAGGAGTTCACTCTGCGAATCACAGTATATAAGTCACTGCCTTTGTCTTTTAAAAATTCGTGGCAAGGTATATGCCTGCAAGTTCGGTTTGAGTTGTACTTGCCCAATCATTGACGCGCTTCATTCTGTATGTACGAGAGAAGATTGTTCAAATATATTACATGCGCATCCGGTACATCGTCCACCTTCTTCTACAGAACCGTCGGTATAGCACTGACACACATCGTTACCCATACCTGAGTACTCAGTGATGCTTCAGTGTTAACTGTTTTAATAATGTAGAGTGTACATTATCTTTCTTGGGTGCATTTACAAAATCAACTGCTAGATCCAAGTTATCCCATGGAGTAATTGGTTGATTAATCGTTAATTGAGTTGGGTACATATTTAATATTTTGATGGAGTTGGCTACCTTGTAGAACCAAAATGCATAATCAGATTTCGCTCTTCTACGGACCTCAGGTGAGTGTAGCATATTAGAAAGTTTAGCTTGAAACTTCTTGTATTGCCGAGATCTACTCAATGCCTTCACGCCGAAAACTGTGCTAATAGACAAAATTATGTTAGAGATATGGGTCTATAATTATCTGAGTGTGCTTTGGGGATGGGAACAATGACACTGTCCAATCATCAGGTAATACTCCTTCACTTAAACTCATTCTGTACAACACTAAAAGTGGATTACCTGGTACTTGTGAGACTAATCTCAGTAAACTGTAAGTAATACCGTCCTCTTCAGGAGCAGTAGACTTATTTTATTGTGCTACACAGCCTTCCCGGCTTGGTGCCTTCTTTGGTAATTACTTATCAAAGGCAGCTCCATACGAGGAGCTGCCTCGTATGGGCCAATAAGTCTTTTGCAGTTACCTTCATTCTTATGTTCTTACTTACATTTATTGAACTTTATCATCATCATCATTTACAGAAATAAATTAACATAAAAAGTAGTCATTTTAATACACAAAACAGAAGTAGATATTATGTAAATTATGATGCAGGATAGGATCACTATTAAGAACTTAATTATAAACCACAATATGTTTTATATCGTCAGAAATTCGGAAACATACCATATATTTTCAAATATTTACAATTAAAGTATTTATTTAGGAAATAAGTATTTTAGTTACCCTAGTTAGCTCTGAGAACACACATTCTTGCAGCAAGAATTTCTTCCCACTAATCTGAGAGATGCTAATGAGACCAGTCTCGACCCACTGGACAGGTCATGAACAACAATCAACTACAGCACCATCTATGTCAGAAGATATTCAAAATATTCTTGATATCATTCAAATTGTCAATACGAGAACAGAATACATAAGTTGAGTGATGTCAAAGGAATCATATTGACTGACCGAGCCCCATTGTAAATATCCGTGGCTTCCTGACCATAAAGGTACCGACGCGGTCGAGGGTAAGAGACCGGATGTACCCATATACCTATGAGGCCATCAAAAATAGTGAGTCACGCCAAACAAAAAGAAGTACTGGTAAACAGGTCAGACACAACCAGTACTATGATGATGCTAAACTGAAAGAGCTTAAATCAATTGCTAGACAGACAGGTAAAGCATATAAGAGCCTTAGAACTCCTCAAATGTTAAAACTGTTTCAGGCCGCGCTTGCAGCGGCAAGGGAGAGAATGACTGAACTGAGACAAAATGAATGGGAGGGTTTTGTTAGTGGACTTAACCTGCATACTCCCCTGGGCAAAGCCTGGAAAGGCATAAACAAAATTATTGGTAAAAATAGTAGACAAGTTTCACACCCAAACCCGCTACAGAAAGCCAATCAGTTAATTGCAAAATGGGCTCAGGTTTCCAGCCTTGGAATGCTACCAGCTAGCACTGGGGAGAAATTGCAGGCGAGGTCCACAGACAGAAATTCTCTCATAAATTTCATGTTGAGCAAGCAACATGATGAATGTGATGTTCCATATACAGATTATGAATTGGATGCAGCCCTCTCCAGGGGCAGTAGCACTGCTCCTGGTGAGGACGGTATCACCTATGATATTCTAAGACTCCTACATCGTGTACCCGGTAACCCATTATTAGAATTGTTTAATGCCAGCTATGTCTCTGGGCAGTTGCCTGTATCATGGACCACCAGTCTTACGGTACCTGTACCAAAGCCTGGCCAACCTGATGCTTTCCGTCCCATCTCACTGACCAGTTGCATGTGCAAAACCTTTGAGAGAATGGTGCTTAATAGATTATTGTATAGAGTTAAAGAGCACATGTCACCTGATATCAATGGTTTCACACATGGTAAAAGTGTACACAACTGTATCACAACCTTTCTTACTGTTCATGGAGATAAAAGGCACAAGTACACAACATTTCTTGATTTAAAAAATGCCTTTGATATTGCTAATAGGGAAGTGATTATGTATGAATTAGCGAGAATGGATATAGGGGGACATTTATTACAGTGGATACGAGGCTATCTTACCAACCGGAAGTCCTCTGCGCTGTTCCAAGGCTACAAGAGTGAAACTAAAGTAATGCAACTAGGCACCCCACATGGAAGAGTACTTAGTCCTACCTTGTTTAATGTTCTAATTAATGCTTTACTAAAATCAATCCCAACTAGTCCGGCAAACATCACTATCAGCTATGCAGATGACATCCTTGTGCATACTAAAACCCACCGCAAAATGCAAACAGTCTTAAATTGTATACATACAGCTTGTGAGAGCCTTGGTCTTGTAATCAACGCTGCTAAAACTAAGGTATTTAACAGACAAATTGGCAACCGCAAAAGTGGACCACGAAAACTTAAGATAGACAACATACCAATAGACTATGTCTCTTCTTTCAAATACCTTGGGTCTCTGTCCCTTGTACCTCAACTGCAGTCAATAAGTTACATCAACAATGTAGAGACAGACTCAAGGCTCTCAGAACTGTAGTGGGGTACAGCCCGAAATATGGTGTTAATATTAGAATAGCAAGAATGATGTATTTAGCGTATATAAGGTCTCTGATAGACTATCATGCACCAGCTTTGGTCCTGCAGAATGGCAAAAGTATTGATAGACTGGAAAAAATGCAAAATGAAGCACTCAGAATTATACTTGGCTGTCCTATAACTACCAAAGTTCTCAACATGCGGAAAGAATTAAATATACTTAGCATTAGAGATAGAATATTTGAAATTAATCTTATGATGGGACTAAAGCTGCTGCGTGATAACAAAAACAACATTGTGTCAGTTGCACTGTTAGAACACATACGAAATGGAACTAGCGAGTCTAAATGGATTCAAAGAACTGCCACTCATATTAAAATGATGGGACTGCACGATGTATATACAGATGAAAGAGTACAGCCCTTCCTTCCACCCTGGCAG